>NW_028270155.1:52844420-53188037 GCF_037043375.1 Chiloscyllium plagiosum | reverse complement strand
TCAAACCTTTATCCTACTGATTAGCAAAATATGATCCACAGATCACCAATGGTCCATTGGGATCTCCAGGTAGCCGACAGGTTGATTCAAGGTTTATGACCAATGTCATGACTGGGAGCATGCACGATAAAAAGCCACAAACCTCAACACCGACCATTCCCACGACAATTTGGAAGTGGACATCACCTCATTGAGGTCTAATTAAAAACACCAATATTCTTCCCATCCCTTCTGATCAGATATTTTGCAGTATCAACTGCAAGGGATGGAGTAGGACTGGTATATCATTGGCCCATGAATCTTTTGCCCCAACTTAGCAGTCCGCAGATGGCTGGATTTGAGAACTACATGGACAGCAGCAGCTGATGAAGGAGGTTTTCCACTACCGTCTCAAGGTCAATTAGCAGCAAGTAATTATTGCTGGCTTTGCCAAGAATGCTCCATCCCGAGAATGAATTTTCTACAAGTATTCTACAAATCTAAGTTATGCACAGGAGCTCCACAAAGCAAAGGTCAGGTACGTGACATATGCTGATGTCTCTATAACTGCCTCTGAATTGTTTAATTAGATTTGGAGAACAAATATTTTTCAAACTGCCCTTCACTTTATACTTGCAACAAGCCAGCTGAAATATGGTAATCAATGAAATTACCTCAGCAGCTACATCTCTACCTTTCCTGGTGTAGTTCATTCTTTAAACACTTTCAATTTTTGCATAACACACAATTTCTTTATTACAGCAGACATTTTGAGCAGACCTAGACTAGGCTGAGAAAGAAAAATACTTACAGAATCTGATTAGTTCTTTCAGTGCTGTAAGCTTTCGAAATGCTCAAAATGTGAGGGTTGGTTAATAGGATTCTATGGATAAGGTTTGAGAACCAGACTTAATATATTTCACAGAATAGTGTGAATAGATCAAGACAGGTGATAGATCTCAAATAGGTGTTAATAATAGCTGGCCATTGCAAGACATAGATTAGTTCTGCAGCAAAACCAAGGGAACCAGACAAAGGGTTTGTAGGGAAGGCAGAGGGACAAAAAGAGAGGAAATAGATCATCATTCTGTCCTCTATTTCATCTCCCATGCCTTGCATCCCCCAATATCCACCATCCCCCCTCACCCCCGACTCCTCCAAACAGCATGACGTTCGGTTTCTTGGTTTCACTTTTAGCAGAACTGAGATATATTCTGCTAATCACATCTACCATTAACACTGACTCTCAACCTATCTGCATTCTCTACAACCATTACCATTCCCTTTGCCTTTTGTTCTGTGACACTAAGATCTCTGATTTTTCTCACCATCTGACCTCTTGTTCCACTTGCTCCTCTCAGGTCAATGTATATGAACCTTTGGTTTGCAGTTCTGTGAAGGTGACATTTTTATAAGAGCTAGAAACCCGTGTCCTTCAGCCATGGATCAAACATCATTTCCAAGTTATCAAATGATTTAAAGTGCATATCTGGACATGTTTTCTTATCAGATCTTTGCTGAAGTTGAGCTTTTACAGCCCAGAGAAAGAGAGGCCAAAACAGGTTCAGTTCAGAAAAAATGATCCATAGCAGAACATCTACATTTAATGGCCTCAAATTATTCAAAGTAACTGGAAAAGTCTTCATGATTTTTGCCCTTACTGTTCAGTGAGACAGATCAGTGAGTTCATCTGTGTCAGTGTGTCTCAGGGAGTGACAGAGAGGATCACAACTGGTAAATATACCAGAAACTCACTAAAAGGAAACGTATGTTCCTTGTCTGTTGAGTAAGGAAGAGTGATGATTGAATGATGTTTCAATGGGATTGAGTGTCAAAATTGGATTGGATCCAAGTTCTGTCACACACAGTCCTGAGTGATGGTGAGCAATTATATAATTCACAGGAGGAGGAGGCTCCGCAAATACCCCCATCATCAATGATGGAACAGCCCAGCGCATCCAGTGCAAAATATAAGGCTGAAGCATTCATAGCAATCCTCACCCAGAAATGCCAAGTGGATGACCCATCTTGGCCTCCTCCAGTGGTCCCCAGCATTACAGATACCAGTCTTCAGCCAATTCAATTCACCTTACGTGATATCAAGAAACCACTGCAGGCACTGGATAACGTAAAAGCAATGGGCGCTGATAAATACCCGCAATAGTACTGAAGTATTGTGCTCCAGAACTTGAGCCAAGCTGTTTCAGTACAGTTACAATATTGGCATCTACCTGACAATGTGGAAAATTGCCAAGATATGTTCTGTACATAAAATGAGAAGAAATCCAACACAGTCAATTACTGTCTCATCAGTCTACTGCTGAACATCGGCAAAGTGATGGAAGGTGTCAGCAACAGTGCTATCAAGCAGTACCTGCTCAACAATAACCTGCACAGAGACACCCAGTGTGGGTTCTGCCAGGGCCACTCAGCTCCTGACCTCATTACAACCTTGATTCAAGAGCTAAATTCCAGAGGTCACGTGAAAGTGAAGTGGAGGTATTCACTGTTGATTGCAAAATATTCAGCATCATTCATGAGTTCTCAGATACTAAAGCAATGCATGTCCAAATGCAGCAAGACCTGGAAGATACCCAGGTTTGAGTTAACATGTGGCAAGTAACATTCGTGCCACACAAGGGTCAGACAATGACCAAGTCAAACAAAAGAGACAACCTAACTATCAACCCTTGGCATTCAAATACCTTACTATCACTGAACACCGCCTCTCCCTCCCCTCCCCTCCACCAACTATCAATATCCTGAAGCTAACCATTGACCAGAAGTGGATTGCCAAATAAATAGTGACTACAAGAATGGGTCAGAGGCTAGGAATACTGCAGCGAGTAATTTGCCTCCTGACTCCCCAAAGCCTGTCCATCATCTACAAGGTACAAGTCAGGACTGTGATGGAATGCTCCCTATCTGCCTGGATGAATTCTGCTCCAAGAACAGCTTGATATCATTCAGGAAAAAGCTGTCCATTTGATTTGCACCACATCTTCAAACATTCATTCCCTCTACTACTGCTGCTACTCATTAGCAGCTGACATACCATTTACAAGGTGCGCTGGGGAAATTCACCAAGGTCCTTAGTCTGCACCTGTCAGACATATCATCTAGAAGCAGTTACATTGGACTATGGCCATCTGCAACTTCCTCTCTATGCCACTTACCATCCTGACTTGGAAATATATAGCTTTTCCTTCAGTGTCATTGGGTCTAAAATCTGGTGCTCCCTTTCTAACAGCAGTATTGGTATCCCAAAACCCCAAGGATGTCAACGTTTCAAGAAAGCAGCTCACCATCACCTTCTCAAGGGTAATTGAGGAAAGGCAATAAATGCTGACCCAACCAGCAAGGCCTTTAAATGAATTAAAATATTCTTGGGAAAAGGGTTAAATTTTTCTTATTGCTTGTCCTATAGCTTTCTTTTCTTTCACATAATAAACATACGTTCATTTATTAGAATTACACTGGCAGCCTCATGATTATGTTCAGTGACTGACAACCATGGTAACCAAATTACAAAAGTAAAACTTATTGTCTATCAAGTAAGGTTGTTTCCAGTCTTGATGTCATAATTTGACTCCCAATCTTAAAATCCTTAACTGCACCAGCTCCAACTACTGAGCTATCTCTGGGGCCATGACTGCCTCCTGTTGGTCACTTGGTCTATCCGAATCAGGGCATCAGTCCAAATTGTCATGGTCCTGCCACCAGCCTCATTAGACGATGGGTTCCACTTGATTCAGGGACAAAACAGTTGTCAGGCCCCAGAAACTGTATTTAAGTGAATCGTTAGCTGCTTCAGCACATAATTTGACTTGATATACTTCTCATAAGGCTCTGTCCAGTTCACTGAAAGATTTTGTGAACATGAATATGCAAAATGTAATCTATGCATTATGTAATCTATATGCATGGCACTTTATACTGTTATTTTATTCAGTACCCAATTATAAAGATCCTGCTGTTTCGGCTGGTTTTGATGATTAAAAATCAAAATTGGAAGGGGCATTCCAGTGGCTGCATTCTTGTAGCTTTCAAATCTGATTCTGTTCTGGGAAATAAACACAGTTGGAATCCACAGTTGTGTCTGTGGTTCATGTTCAATTAAACCTCTAAAGCCTAGTAGTCATTGGCATATGGAAACACAAAGAAATAACTGATCTAGTAAACACTACCTGTGGCAGAAATATTGACAGCATCCTGCTTTGAATACGTTACAAATATTTTACAGCAACATTTAGCCACACAGAATTCCATTATCAAATCAAAATACAGGTCATTCTTCTATAACGCACGTTTCATCAATGCGATTTGTCTGCAATGTGCTTGTTAATTTTGGGATGCCTTATTTAAGCCAGTCCCCAAGAAATAGTGCTGAGGACAATGAACCGCAGCCATCCACTTCTGGACTAAATAATTTCTTTCATTGTAATCCTGCATCTGAAAGTAATGATGATGCTGATGATGACCCTCAGTCCCTGTCTTAATATAGTACTGTAACTCAGCAAACTCAGAAACCTCTTAAAGTGTTAAATCTATTGTTCTATTTCATTAAAAATGTATGTTATTAACATTTACTTAGTCTGTGCTATCGTTTGTGTTAGGCTAACTACTATTTTTGTTTCAATTTTCACTAATATTTTTAGTACTCTACCCCAACCCTGTTTTTCCCATAGGCCTCATTAATTCTATTGCGCAATTTTCTATAACACAAGCTTGCACAAGAATGCAACTACCATGTTATATTAGAACAGACTGTCAGTAACTTCTTGACTTTTGAATAACTTACCTCCTATGCTTTCATCATTTTAACATAATTGTTTGTTGGTTCATTATTTGATAGCTGTATAATTTAAATAAAATGATTGCAACCTTTGGGCATGTTTGGAGGGAGAAGCAGCAGAGAAAATGGATGGCAGATCTGATAGACAGGATGCAGTTGGTTTAATGTGAATGGGTACGGGTAGCATGGACAGGCAGAGGTGGAGATCCATGACAGTCTAGCTTCCGGAGAGAATGAACAAATGTACTTCATACCAACTGTACTCTTTAAATTGTAAAGTGCGCATCTTTTTACTATTCTGTATTTTTGACCATGGACTGAAATGGGAAGCAGACTGGTTTTAAGACAAAGGATTGCGGGAAAGACGACTGCACCTTTTAAAAAGCAAGTTACCATTGTAAGAGTGGTTTCAAGCAAATGTTTTTTCAACCAGTATGTCAGGCTACTACAGATGAACTGAAGCAGTGCAGTGGGTACAAATGGAGATTTGACTGACAAGTACCTGCTCTGAAGAGGGGTAATACTGGACTCAAAATATTATTTGTTTTTCCATCCACAATTGCTGCCGGATCTCCTGAGTTTGTCCAGTATTTTGTGTATTTGATTTAGATTTCAAGCATCTGCATTATTTTGCTTTTAACAAGTGGCTGATTGATCTGTGGGTTGGTGACCAGTTGTCGATGAAAAAGGCATTCTGCCTGTCAACAACTATGTGATTGGATCAGAAGTAACAGAACAGTTTGTTGGTGTGAATCTTTGGACAGAAGACAGTTGTAAAGAAAACTAGCTGTCTTTTTATCTGCAGTAACAGAAAACTCAAGCCCGGAAAAAAAAAGCTAATTTATTTTCCTTCATCAGTTGCTGTAAGTTATGGCTTTTCACCAATAAATTAGAAACTTTGTAAGTGTGAACCAGTCACCCTGTGTCTCCTACAAACAAGTCAAAGTACCTGGAGAAGGAAGTCAAGGAGCAGTGGGACCTGGCAAGCCAAGGAAATCGTTTCTGCAAATTCTGTGGACAAAGACCATTAAACAGCTTTTCCTCTGCCCTGGACTTCCATGTTTTTGTTTTTGTTTTTGTCTGTCTATGTACATGTGTAGAAGAATTTGATAAGGCAGTTAGAGTTTTAACCAGTAGAGTTACATTTTCATAATTATTTCCCTGTAGCTGGAATCTATTTATTTGTAATAAATAGAAGGTATTGTTAAATACAGAGAGCTGATCCATGCTTTCTGTCAGCCTTGGTTGAAAAGGAAATAAGGGAGGCTGTCAAATTAAAAGAAAAGGCATACAAAGTGACAAAGACCAGCAGGAAACTAGAAGATTAAGAACACATTAAAGGTCATCAGAAAGCCACAAGGAAAGCTATAAAGAAAAGTAAGATTGATTATAAGAATAAACTAGCTCAGAATATAAAGACAGACAGCAAAACGTTCTATAAATATATAAAATGAAAGAGAGGCAAAGGTAAACATTGATCCTTTACAGGATGAGAAGAGGGCTTTAGTAATAGGATATGAGGAAATGGCCGAGACATTGAACAGGTATTTTGTTCAAGTCTTCACAATGGAGGACACTAGTAACATGCCAGTAATTGACAAAGAGACAAAGGTAGGTGAGGATCCTGGAAACAATCATTATTACGGAAGTGATAGTGTTGGGCAAGCTATTGGAGTTAAAGGTAGACAAGTCTCCTGGCCCTGATGGAATGTATCCCAAGGTACTAAATGAGATGGCAGGAAAAATAGCAAATGCACTTCTGGTAATTTTCCTAACGTCGCTGGACTCTGGGGCAGTTCCAGCAGATTGGAATACAGTAAATGTGACACCATTGTTTAAAAAAGGAGGTAGACAAAAGGTGGGGAATTATAGACTGGTTAGGTTAACTTCTGTAGTGGGAAAAATGCTTGAGACTATTATCAAGGAAGAAATAGCCAGACATCTTGATAGAAATTTTCCCATTGGGCAGATGCGGCATGAGTTCATGAAAGGTAGGTCACACTTAACTTACTGGAATTCTATGAAGACATTATGAGTATGATGAACAATGGGGACCCAGTAGATGTTGTATATCTAGATTTCCAAAAGGCATTCGACAAGGCGCTGCATAAAAAGCTATTGTATAAGATAAAGATGCATGGTGTTACTGGCAATTTATTAGCATGGATAGAGGATTGGTTAACTAACAGGAAGCAAAGAGTGGAGGTAAATACATGGCAATCAGTGATGAGTGATGTGCCTGAGGGATCAGTGTTTGGGACTGCAATTGTTCACAATTTACACAGATGATTTGGAGTTGAGGATCACTTGTAGTGTGTCAAAGTTTGCAGATGTCACTAAGATAAATGATAGAGCAAAGTATGCGGAGGGCTGGGAAACTTTGCAAAAGAGCATTGATAATTTAAGTGAGTGGGCAAAGGCCTGGCAGATGGAGTACAATGTTAATAAATGTGAAGTCATCCATTTTTGTAGGAATAACAGTTAAAAGAACTATTATTTGAATGGGAAAAAGTTGCAGCATGCTGCTTTGCAGAGGTACCTGGGTGTCCTTGTGCATGAATCACAGAATGTTGGTCTGCAGGTGCAACAGGTAATTTAAAAGGCAAATGATATTTTGTCCTTCATTGCTAAAGGGATTGAATTTAAAAGCAGGGAGGTTATGTAGCAGATGTACAAGGTGCTGGTGAGGCCACACCTGGAGTACTGTGTGCAGTTTCCGTGTCCTTACTTGAGAATGGATACAGTGGCACTAGAGGGGGTGCAGAGAAAGTTCACTAGGATTCCAGAGTAGAGAGGGTTGGCTTATGAGGACAGACTGAGTAGACTGGGATTATATTCATTGGAATTTAAAAGAATGAGGGGGGATCTTAGAGAAACATATAAAATTATGAAGGGAGTAGAGAAGATAGAAATAGAGAGGATGTTTCTATTGGTGAGTAAAACCAGGACAAGAGGTCACAGCCTCAAAATTAAGGGGAGCAGATTTAGGACTGAATTGAGAAGGAACTTTTTCACCCAGAGGGTTGTAGATCTGTGGAATTCCATGCCCAGTGAAATGGTTGAGACTTTCCCATTGGATGTTTTAAAAGCAAAGATAGATAATTTATTGAACAGTAAAGGGATTTTTGGTTATGATGAGAAGGTGAGTGAATGGAGCTGAGTCCATGAGAAGATTAGCCATGGTCTTAATAAATGGTGGGACCAAGCTTGAAGGGCCAGATGGCCTACTCCTGCTCCTAGCTCTTAAGTTTATGTTATGTTCTTAAGACAGGTATATCGGGGAATTCTGCACACTTCTTTAACTTTTATGATGATTGCACCAATATTCGGACTGGATTTCCAGCGTATTACCCCAGTGAGGCATAACAAAATCCACTCCACATTTTTTATAGAACTCTGCAATGCTGGATAGCAGACACCTACTTTATTTTGGCAAGGTCAATTCATAGAGTAAATAAGACGATAACAATGATAAATGGCATCTGTGACAACCTCATATATGTTTGTCTTTTTCAGGTGGTGTTTTCTGTTGTAATCAACTGCAGAGTATCAGCCAGTATTTATCAGGAAATATAAGAGTTAGGTGTGAAGTAGAATTTCCTGACACCAACTCTATATTGGCACAAACAAATAAATTTATGCTGAGATTTATTGCACTCTCTCTCCGATCACTCTCTCTCTCTGGTCGTTCTCTATCTGATCACTCTCTCTGATCTCTCTCTCTGATCGTTAATGTAATACCAACAGACTGAGTTTATAAATGTTGTTAGGTTCAGTACCTAGTGAAATAACTCCACAGGGGCCAATATATACTGTCACCCCTTATCTACACGTGGGAAGTCCTTGACACTGATCTAACCCGCTCAGAGCCAGGTCTCAGAGTGAACAGGATGTCTAACACTCCTGTTTTTATCTGTCAGCCTGATTGGACCAGAATAACAGACCCAGTCAGGGAACTCATAATCTGAAGTCCACCTGGCTGACCTCATCAATCACCACTTCCCTCCCCCAGGTCCAAGGACATAAGGCAGTTCTGTATCTTGTAGCTGCTTATAGGGTGTTATAGCACCGGGTCAGGTTCCTCCGTCTCTGCCTCTGATACAGGCGACACATAATGCACCATAGCTTGCTTGTCACAGCCAGAGGATCTCGGAAGAAATTCATGCTCCTCTTCAGGCGGCAAAGATTAGAGGCGGCGACATCCACCATGTCCATTTCAGATTCCAAGACATCTTCAACACTTGACAGAGAGGGAGAACCAATGGGTTCCAGAACAATCAGAAAGGCTGTCGAGGAGCCAAGCACGCTGTGCTCCCGCACCGTTTGTATATTTGCAGATTCCATATGGTCCATGTGTTTGTTCAGGACCATCACAACTACCAGAACTTTATAAATCACTGGACTTGACCTCACGTTAACAGTGCCTCTTGACAGGGCCATTCACAGGGTTGCTACACCAAACTTTGTTCACTGAAGTAAAGTGCCCCTCTCTTAGTAGATTCTTTTGTCTGGCATTGGTGTTCCTGATGCCATTTCACCTCCCCTCCCTAAGCCCCAGGAAGATTCGATTTAACCTGGTGTGGAGTCTTCTCCACATTAGCATCTCTGTTGGAGCTAATGCTGCAGTTGCACCAAGGGTGGTCCTATAATCAAATACAAACTGGGACTGTTGGTACCTAGTGAAGCTGTAAGCTGTTTCAGTAAGCTTGCCTTCAAAGTTTGGACTGCTGTTTCTGCCGTACCATTGGACAGTAGATGGTATGGAGCTATCCTTGCATGTCAAATACTATTCAATTTTAGAAAATACTCAAATTCCCTGCTGGTAAAAGGTGGCCCGTTATCTGTGACTAACATTTCTGGGAGTCCGTGTATTGCAGTTTTTCTATTGTTGTCCTCTTGTTTGATGAATCAACTCTATGCATGTTCAACCATTTTGAGTGGGCATCCACATTGGCTAAGAACATGAAAGGACCTGCATTGTCAATGTGTAACCAAATCCAGGGTTCAACTGGCCATTCAAACGAAAGTGGGGGAGCTGCTGGAGGTAACGTTTATAATTGTTGGCACTGGGCTACCACCACAGCTATGTCTGCATCCAATCCTGCCCACCATACATAATGTTGCACCAACATTTCATTTTGGAAACCCTTGGATGACGCTGGGGAGTTCAGCCAGTATGTGGTAGCGACATTTACTCAGGACAATCACTCTTGCTCTCCATAATAATATGCCATTCTCTACTGGGATCTGGTCTCTCTGGGTCCAAAACAGTTTCAATTCTGGTTGTGACAATCCTTTGGCTTCCCCCATCACCACCAGCTGGTTCAGTTTTACCAGGACCGGATCTTTCTGCATCCATAGTCTGATATTGTTAGCTGTGATGGAAGTGTGTCCAGAAAATTTAGCAATGTGGAAGTGACAGTGTTGGACTGGGGTGGACAAAGTTAAAAATCACACAACATCAGGTTATAGTCCAATTTATTTAGGTAATTTGGAAGTACAAGCTTTCAGAGCACCGTTCCTATGTCAGGTAGCTAGTGGAGTAGGATCACAGGACACAGAATTTATAGCAAAAGATCACATAGCATCTGATGCAATATATTGAACAAACCTAGACTGCTGTTCAGCCTTTCATCTTTTAGAACGGGCTGCAGGTTTTGATTCATTAATATATAAATCCCAGAACATCTTTCAAGTCACATGCCTGAGATAACAACGTTTATAAAAAAAGGTGACATGTCAGCTCAGACAATACATTAAAGGTGTGAGGTTAGAGTCTGTTTGTATCCCAATCTTGAATTAGATTGGTTCTACTTCCAAAGTCGGAATTTATAAAATGTTACATGGATTATAAAAATATTGACTGCCTACAGATTGTGTGCTTTTTGAACAAAATAGAATGTGTCTGCAAATACAATTCTGCAAATGCAAATTCACCCCATAGACTTATATATGTGTGTGCTTGCATGAGAGAGAGAGAGAGAGAGAGAGAGAGAAAGAAAGAAGGAGAGAATGAAGACAACTTCCTTCACTCAAGTGATGTTGCCCAACTCAGTCAGACTGGTGAGGGTGTCCACTTCCATCAGAATTCCCAGCAACTCAAATGTTGCGCTTGCCTTATTTTCCAATGGCAAAGCCAGTTGTAGTGTCTGTTTGAAGTCCAGTTGGGCTTCAGCTAGTAGCTAATGATGCTTGGTCACATCATTAATCATATATACCAAATGATCTCTCAGCATTGCATTAAGGGTCACATGGCATATGTCTTAATCTCATCAAAAATCCCAATACCAATTCCCCTGATTCTCAAATTGTTCAGTAAATCTGATAGCGACTCAGAATTAGAGGAGGCTTGGTGTCGTAATATTCCTTAACTAAATCCATCAACTCTTGAAAGGTCTTAGAGTGTGGTGCCTCAGGGAAAATTAGGCTCCTAATAACAGAAAAAGCAGCGGGTCCACAAGAAGAATTACACATTGCTTTTCATCTGCCCGAACATCATTTGCCTTGAAAAAAATAATTCATTCTTTCCATATACTGGGCCCAGTCTTCGACAGCATGATCGAATGGGTTAAGCTTCCCAATTAACAGCTGATGTCACAAATGCTTACCACATCTCAAAGATGACTGTTGTGAGCAAATTTCTTCAGGAGCATTTTTTTCTCTCTTTGCGATTAAAATAACTCCACAGAGGCCAGTATCGTGTCACCAAGTCACCCTTTATTATACGTGGAGTGTTCTTGATAGTGATCCAGTTCTCTCAGAGCCATCTCTCAGAGTGAACTGGGTGCCTGACAATACTGTTTTTATCTGTCAGCCAAGGCTTCCTGATTGGACCTGATCAACAGCCCCAATCAGGGAACTGATATTCTGTGAGGCCCACCTGGCTGACCTCATCACAATCACTACACCCAGATTAAACAATCTTCAAAACTTGGTTTCACAACAATAGTTCCACTGGGACAGTTCACATTACAGCCTAGATGATATGTAATTTTATTAGGGCTGTCTTGATTGGATAGAATAATAGAATGACACAGCACAGAAGGAGGCTATTTGGTCCATTCTGATTGTGCCAGTCTGATGAAAGAACTATCCAAACAGTTGCATGCTCCACTTTTTCCCTGTAAATATTTGCGAAAGGTTTGAAACTTGTAAATGTTGGTTGTTTTGAGAAGTTTGGATGTAGCCTTGGGTATACTCGTACAAGGAACATATCAAGTTAACAAATAGGGACAGCATGCAAATAGGAAGGCAAATAGCATGTTGGTCTTGTTGCATGGAAATTGGGAGAAAGGAATAAGTAAGACTTGCTGCAATTGTAGCAGGCTTTGGTGAAATTACACTGTGTACCATCTAGAATTTTGCTCTCCATGTTTAAGGGTTGCAATTGGCATAGTGAACATTCATTTAATTTGCTTCTATGATGAAGATGTTAGCCTTTAATGAGAGACTGTGTCCATAACCTCATTGAAGCACACAAGATCCTGAAGGAAATTAACAGGGTTGACACAGAGAAGTTGCTTCCCCGATTGGGGAATATAGGTAACAGGAATACAGCCTCCAGAGAAGAGGACAATCACTTAGGATGGAAATTAGGAGAAATTGTTCCAAAGGGTCGTGAACCTTTGGAATTCTCCACTTCAGTGTGTTATGGATACATTATCATAGATTGAAGTAGACAGACCATTTTGTCTGTCAAGCAAATAAAGGGAGTACATAGGAAAGTGAGTTTAAGGCCAAAGATCAGTCATGATTGTATTGAATAGCAGAATATTTTATGTTCTTATCTTTTTAACGACTATGTAAAGGTAAATATATGACTGCTTTCCTGTTTAGATGTGTAAGATTGCCCTTATGGAATAAACTTTAAGAAAAGAAACACCATTTTTGTTAATTGCATAAGATTAATGCTATAATAAGCACACTCCTACTGATCAGCATGATTTGGAGATGCCGGTGTTGGATTGGGGTGTACAAAGTAAAAAAATCACACGACACCAGGTTATAGTCCAACAGGTTTATTTGGAAGCACTAGCTTTTGAAGTACAGATTCTTCATCAGGTGGTTGTCCTTACCTGATGGACAGGCAGCACTTCGAAAGCTAGTGCTTCCAAATAAACCTGTTGGACTATAATCTGGTGTTGTGTGATTTTTAATTTACTACTGATACCTAAGTGAATCATTATATTTATATGGGAGTTTTATCACAATTGCGACATACCAGTCTTCACCGCTATTATGATTCCATAAACAATCTTTTATAGAGATCATAACAACTTCATATCATTATTCATCACTGACACGGTCCAACTCTGAAATGTATTATACTGGGTTTACAAATGTTGTGCAAAGTTCTATTAAATTGCCTTCAGTTAACAAAAATTTGCTGAAATTGCTTGAAAGGGAACTTGGTCAGATCAATTCACAAGCAAAAATATTTCAGTAAAACCAATCTATAGAAATCTTCCCTGTGGATAGCAATTCCAGGTGTGAAGTGATTCCAATTATTTGGATTTCAGGAATCATAGAGAATCACGAAATCCCTACAAATGGGGAAGCAAGCCATCTGATCCATCCAGTCCACACTGACCCTCTGAATAGCATTCCGACCAGATCCTATCCTATCCCTGTAACCCTGCAATTCCCATGATTAACCCAGCTGGCGTGCACATTCCTGAACACTAACCTGCATATCTTTGGACTGTGGGAGGAAACCAGAGGACCTAGAGAAAATCCACGCAGACACAGGGAGAATGTGCAAACTCCACACAGGCAGTCACCCTAGGGAGGAATCGAACCTGGATCCCTGGCTCTGTGAGGCAGCAGTGATAACCACTGACCCACTATGTCACCCTAATAACTAGGAAGTAAATGAAAAAAATTGGAAGCAGATTTGTAAGTTTGCTCGCTGAGCTGGTAGATTTGTTCTCAGGCATATCGTTACAATGCTAGGTAGCATCACTAGTGAGCCTTCGGTGTAATGCTGGTGTTCTGTCCCACTTGCTAGGTATGGGTCTTGGTTTGCTGTGGTGGGTGATATCATTTCTGGTTCTTTTTCTGAGAGGTTGGTAAATGGGGTCCAAATCGATATATTTGTTAATGAAGTTTCGGTTTGAATGCCAAGCTTCTAGAAATTCCCATTCGTGTCCTTGTTTAGCCTGTCCCAGGATGGATGTGTTTGCCCAGTTGACCTGGTGTCCTTCTTCGGCTGTGTGCATGGACAGAATACATCCATTCAGGGACAGGCTAAACAAAGACACACATGGGAATTCCGAGAGGCCTGGCATCCAAACCAGAACTCCATTAGCAAACATATTGATTTGGACCCCATTTACCAACCTCTGAGAAAAAGAACCAGAAATGATATCACCCACCACAACAGACCAAGACACATAAATAGAAA
Source organism: Chiloscyllium plagiosum (assembly GCF_037043375.1). Taxonomy (NCBI): domain Eukaryota; kingdom Metazoa; phylum Chordata; class Chondrichthyes; order Orectolobiformes; family Hemiscylliidae; genus Chiloscyllium; species Chiloscyllium plagiosum. The sequence continues at coordinate 53,173,860 of NW_028270155.1, read as the reverse complement.
GTGGGACAGAACATCAGCACTTCACCGGAGGCTCACTGATGATGTTACCTAGCATGGTGACGAAATGTCTGAGAACAAATCTACCAGCTCAGCGAGCAAACTTACAACCTGATCCACAGCCTGAGCTACAAATCTTCTCTAAAATCATAAATTGTAAGCAGCATTTAGATACACATTACAGAACTGGAATTGAAGTTTTCAATGTTTGTGAAATTAATTTGTTAATTCCACACACATTTTGCAAGCATATTCATGTCTTAATATACTTAATTCCAATAAGTCTCCATTGTGAGCAAGTGTGCTTACTTATAAAGGGTGGAACATTAAGGTGTGTATTTTAATTGCTATAATTGAGCAAACACTGCTCAGCCATTGCCAACAGAACACAATCTTTATTTCTACTCCTTCTTTCATGTTCTTTCCATTGTAATATAATTTATTTCTTTGAGTATCTTTAGTTTCACTCATTTTTATTCATTCATTATATTGCTGGGTAAGCCGGAATTTATTGCTCAACTATTAATTACATTGTATATAGTACTCAAGTTCTATCCTTTCTTACTTTGACAAAAGGCTTGAGATACCAGTTGGATAAATATTTGCAGAGAAATTAAGGAGAAAAGTGTGATATTTTGCAACATTTAAAGGAGAATTGTTTATATCAAGCTTATAACGTTGGTACTAAAGCTCCTCACTTGCAGCTCCAGTAACACTCAGTAAGTTTGACACCATCCAGGACAAAGCAGCTCCTTTGATTAGCACCACATCCACAAGCATGCACTCCCTCCACCACTGACACTCAGTAGCAGCAATGTGTACCATCTACACATTACACTACAACAACTGCTCCTTAGATAGAAGCTCACAACCACAAACATCTAAAAGGTCAAAGGCAGGAGAATGCCGCCACCTGCAACTTCCCCTTCAAACCATTTACCATCCTATCCTGGAAATAAATTAGAATTCCTTCAGTGTCACTGCATCAAAATCCTGGAACTCCCTCCCTAAAAGCATTGTGGTTTACCTTTTGCTCATGGACTATGCAGCAGTTCAAGAAAGCAGCTCACTATCACCTTCTCAAGGGCAACAAGAAATGGGGAATAAACACTGGTCAAGCCAGTGACACCCACATCCCAGTAATGAATTAAAACATAATTATGGGTTGAATGGCAGCTCTTGGGATAGATTTTCACTTATGTATCAGTGAACATGAAACCTGATCCTTTGTTCATTAATTCATAGGATATGGGTACTGCTGGCAAAACAACATTCTTTCTCCATCTCTAATTGTCCTTGAGACGGTGAAGGTAAACCATCTTCTTGAACCATTACATTCCACATTGGAAAGGTAATGCTGTTTTGGGGAATGTTGCAGGATTTTAACCCATTGGTCACTTGTTTCCATATTGCCATCTTGTTTGTTGACCATAAGATTTGTTGCAGATTGCTGGCGAATATATGGAAAACTCCCAACTGCAGGCAAATGTCAGTGGGATTTTTAAAAGAGGGGTTAGTGAAATACTTGGGGAGACTGCTAGGGATGGAAGGGTTTCAGAAAGTGGATTTGTGTGGCATTCTTACCTTCTTGGATCGCTTTGATTTCTTTGACATGTTCTTCACTTTCTTGTGGAGGTGAAACAGAACCTAAAGGAAAGGCAAAAGACCATGAGACTGCAGTGATGTGAAGGAAGGTGAAGTATGTTGCATTTTTCAAACCACACACAGAGTCATAGAATCATAGAACATGGAATAAGATCGTTCGGTCCGACTCATCCATGCTGACCAGATATCCTAAGCTAATCTCGTCCCATTTGCCAGCTTTTGGCCCGTATCCCCCTAAACATTTCCTATTCATATATCCATCCAGATGCCTTTTAAATGTTGTAATTGTACCAGCAACCACCACTTCCTCTGACAGCTCATTCCATAAACACACCACCCTCTGCGTGAAAATGTTGCCCCTTAGTTCCTTTTTAAATTTTTCCTCTCTCACCCTCTAGTTCTGGACTCCCCCACCCCAGGGAAAAGACCTTGTCTACTTACCCTATCCATTACCCCTCATGACTTTATTAACCTCTAGAAGGTCACCCCTCACCCTCCGATGCTCCAGGCAAAACTAAATTAATTTAGTCCTGTTTGCCAACATTTGGCCCATATCCCTCGAAACCCTTCCTGTTCATAGACCCATTCAGAGGCCTTTTAAATGTTGCAATTGTACCAGTCTCCATCACCTCCTGCAGCTCATTCCACACACACACACCACCCTCTACTTGAAAAAGTTGCCCCTTAGGTCCCTTTTAAATCTTTCCCCTCTCACCTTAAACCTGTGTTCCTTACTGTTATGCTTGCTGGTGAAATTTTGCAGACCAGTTGATGGACACTGAGCCATCTGTTAGGAGGTCCTCAGCAGTTCCAGCTTGGGAAGGAGACCTTCCCAACAAGCAAGCTGCAGCCACACGCCTGTCGGCTCTCAAGATTGTAAGGAGCCTTAAAAAAAATACAATGCAAGCCGTGCCCACATTTTATAAGCCCTTACACTTTGGAATCTTGTCAGGAGTTCACAGGCTGTCAGGAAAGTCACCTGCTGAACGAAAATAGTTTCACAGAGAGACCATAATTAACAAACTCCGCGTTTGCACCGACTGTAAAAGTGAACCTGCCGCCTCCTGTATTCTGCCCCCTGATGCGGTTCCCTCAACTCCCCGAGTTCGGTTTCTACACTGGCTTCTCGGGGGGATCAAGCTGCTTGTGGACTTCAACCCGCAACAATCACTGCGAGCCCGCTCTCATTTATTGACCTTCTCCCCCGTTACCTTGGCGTAGCAGCAGCAGATGAGCAGCAAGGGCAGCAAGTAGCCGATGACCAGGATGGTGACCTTGTAGAGCTGCTTGAGGGTGCGGTCGTGCCAAACTTCCCAGCAGAAGGAGCAGTTGGGGGCGCGGTGGTAGCCAGTGACCAGGCTCTGGTGCTGAGCGACCGGGACGGCGCTGAATAAGGACAGCAGCCAGATCCCCGCCACCGCCAGAGAGGCGTTCCTCCTGTTGCGGATGGCCGGCGGCCGCTTGGCGTGTACCACCGCGATGTAGCGGTCCACCGACATGGTGACCAGCGTGAAGATGCTGACCAGCATGGAGACCGTGAAGGAGTAGTGCACCGACTTACAGAGGAAAGCGCCGAAGACCCACTCGGGCAGGGAGTAGATGGTGGCTTGGAAAGGCACACAGCACAGCAGGAAGGACAGGTCAGCCACACTGAGGTTCAGGATGAAGGTGTTGGTCGTGCTCCGAGACCTCCTGGATTTGGTCCGCCCCAGCACCACGATCACCAGGCTGTTGCCCACCATGCCCAGGACGAAGATTAAACTGAAGGCGACCGGCACGATCACCACCTCTGGTCCTCCAGCCACCCCGATTAGGCTCTGGTTCACCCGGGACACACTCTCGTTACTGGCCTCCAAACTGTCCAGGTCCATCTCTCTCTCTCTCTCTCTGTCGGTCTGACCCTTGTCGCTGCTTCCGTGAGGAGACGCTGCTGGATGGAGCCACGGTCCAGGTTGGAGCTGATCTCAGGGAAAAAAAAATCAAAGAGTTCCTTTTTCCCCTTAACCCTCCCTCCCCCTTCACTGACTGGGCGTCAGTCACATCTGATCGCAGCACACGGTAAAGCAAAGGGCGCTTTTACTGTATCTGCCCAGCATCTCCACGGGAATCGCTCAGATATCAGCTTCTTAAAGACGCACTGCTCGCAATTCCTGCCTCAAAACACAATCCGAATGTGGCAACAGTCATACTCAACTCGGAGTGTGGTTCTTCACACATTCGGTATTTAAAACATGAACGCATTAAATTTTATCCATGGACTGAAATTCGCCAAATGTTCATATTTTCGTCCCACTTTTTTGAAGTTCGATGTGTTTCTATCTAGTCGACTTGTTCCAAACAGGGACCACGACTTAGAATTCAATCCTTTGCAACATCTAACCGGCTCATACTGCGCATTGAGTGTACTAGGTGCAAACAGACAGGGGAGTACAAAAATCTCCTGTTGATACTCAATTGCATTATCATCGCCTAACTCCTCCCCATTCTCACACATATTGCAGCAAGATCCTGGCTGGGGAAACCATTGACCAGAAAGAGAGCTGCAACAGCCATATGAATGCTGTGGCTACAAGAGCCAGTGAGAGGCTAAGAATCCTGCAGCCAGTAGCTCACCCCTCTACTCCCCAAACCTTCTCCACCATCCACTAGGCAGGGAGAACACACCAGATGGCGTCCTTCTTTAGAGAGTGCAATTTCCCTTCCCATGTGGTTAAAGATGCCCTCCAACGCAACTCGTCCACATCCTGCACCTCCGCCCTCAGACCCCACCCCTCCAACCGTAACAAGGACAGAACTCCCCAGTCTCACCTTCCACCCTACCAACCTTTGCATAGACCACATCATCCGATGACATTTCCGCCACCTCCAAACTGACCCCACCACCAGGGATACATTTCCCTCCCCACCCCTTTCCGCATTCTGCAAAGACTGTTCCCTCCGTGACTACCTGGTCAGGTCCACGCCCCCCAAAAACCACTCGTCCTGGCACCCTCCCCTGCCACCGCAAGAATTGCAAAACCTGCGCCCACACCTCCCCCCTCACCTCCATCCAAGGCCCCAAGGGAGACTTCCACATCCATCAAAGTTTTACCTGCACATCCACCAATATCATTTATTATATCCGCTGCTCCTGATGCGGTCCCCTCTACATTGGGGAGACTGGACGCCTCCTAGCAGAGCGCTTTAGGGAACATCTCCGAGACGTCCGCACCAATCAACCACACCACCCTGTGGCCCAACATTTCAACTTCCCCTCCCATTCTGCTGAGGACATGCAGGTCCTGGGCCTCCTCCACCGCCGCTCCCTCACCACCCGACGCCTGGAGGAAGAACGCCTCATCTTCCGCATTGGAACACATCAACCCCAGGGCATCAATGTGGACTTCACCAGTTTCCTCATTTCCCCTTCCCCAACCTCACCCCAGTTCCAACCTTCCAGCTCAGCACTGTCCCCATGACCTGTCCTCTCTGCCTATCTTCCTTTCCACCTATCCACCCCACTCTCCTCTCTGACTTATCACCTTCATCCCCACCCCCATTCACCCATTGTACTCTTTGCTACCTTCCCCCACCCTCCTCTCTGACCTATCACCACCATCCCCACCCCCGTTCACCTGTTGTACTCTATGCTACTTTCTCCCCACCCCACCCCCCTCTCATCTATCTCTTCACCCTGCAAGCACCCTGCCTCTATTCCTGATAAAGGACTTTTGCCCGAAACGTCGATTTTCCTGGTCCTCGGATGCTGCTGTGCTTTTCCAGCACCACTTTAACCTAGACTCTGGTTTCCAGCATCTGCAGTTCTTGTTTTTACCGGGGAGAACAAAACAGAGATTATTTTTGGGGAATGTGCCAGAAAGGAAATTAAGAACCCAGATAAAGTCTGGAATGTTTTATGCTTTAATATATATTAAAAACAGAAATAATTTACAATGTGATGGAATACCCATCACTTGCCTGGTTGAGTGGAACTCTAGCAATATCATGAAGTTCTACATCAAGTGGACAAATCAGCCTGCTTAATCAACTTTCCATTGCCTACTTTAAACATTTACTGTATCCACCACCGATGAATAGTGGCAGCAGTGTGTACTCTACACTCATTGCACTATGCAACCCACAAAGCTTTTTCAACAGCACCTTCCAAACCTACAAACTCTACCATCTGGAAGGACTTGACCAGCAGACGCCCTTTAATTCTCACACCATCCTGACTTGGAACTGTATTGCCGATCTTTCACCGTTGATGCATCAGAACTCTGGAAGTACCCTCACAGCAACTTGATTGGTTTATCTGCATCACGTGGATTGCGACTGTTCTAGAGGGCGACTGACCACCACATTCTCGAGATCAATTAAGAATGTACACTCCGTGCTGGCATTGCCAGTATCACCTACATCTTATGAACAAATAAGATAATGCACACACAGATTCTTTTTCAGCAATTCATAATTAAACCAAAGTACCTAAAGTTTTTTTATATCCTGATTGAGAATATGTATTCAGGATAGAAATCCAACTGTACACTTGCACAAGAGAGGGTTAAGATTCCCAATGAAACAAATTTCTACAATCAACCAATATGTTAACTATAAACACCAACATTCCCAATGTGCCTAGATTATCTGCAAATAGTCTCAATTCACAAGGAAATTAACTGCTAAACGTGGGCAGCTCTTTAATTTAGTTCATCTCAGTCTTTGATGTGGTGTTAGATCCCTGCTTGCTCAGAGATATGAGAAGCTACTGGAATTGGGATGATTCATTTCCCAAAGGGTAGTTTGACAGGCACGGAACAAATAACACACCCCCGCAGTTTTGTATCACTTTACGTTCACCATTCTGAAGGGCCACCTGATAGTCAGATAGTCCTTAAGTTCTCAGTCTCACATTATCCTATTTCACATTTGGACAAACCCCAGGACCACCTATGCTCTTCCATGTGTGAAGGCAACAACCATAGCTGAAACTAAAGTACTGGTAAATAGATACCAATTATTATATTGCAGCTAGTGCTATCTTAAGCTATTGGCAGCATACAATGCTGAATAAACTCTGAAACTGCCTGGTTATCATATGCAAACCCATACCAAGGAGTTGGCTGCTGGTGCTGAGAAGCTAGGCAAGAGCCAGGCCAGGGAACATCCTCACGCATTCCCGTTCTGGAGGGTGCACAACAAAATGGCATATCCAAGGCCTTATTTAGGGGTGATTTTGCAGCATCACTAGCACTTTGTCATTGGCAGAGTAGATGCTCGCCATGTGCAGAAGCCAACAGCTCAATGTCTCTGGCTGTCTGGAGTCAATCAGTGTTACAAGAGGGGCTTCCCCTTCTCTCCACCAATCAGACCAGATTGCATTTTGTGACGTTAAATACTACAGAGCCCAGCAGAGGCACCTCTGTGTTGAGGTATCTTCACGGTCACTGATCTACCTCCGGCTCTCCTATTGGGGAGTATGAGGTTGCAGAGCTGCTGGCCCCCAAATTAGACACACAGCATCAGGAGCCAGACAGCCAATAAGGAGGTCTGCACTGAGGAGATCACTGAACAGGGAGAAAGAGAGGACTGCAGATGCTGGAGATCAGAGTCAAAAAGTGTTTTGAGCATAACCTCTTCATCGGGACGTTGAAACGTCGAAATGTCGACTCTCCTGCTCTTCGGATGTTGCCCGACTGGCTGTGCTTTTCCAGCACCATACTTTTTGAGATCACCGAGCAGCCTGTCTTCAAGCAAGCCTGCATTGGGAAACCCCATTTGGATTCCAGGTTGATGTGCTGAAGACCATAGTAAATTACAGCCATATCTGCTTCAATCTCACCCAAAGAAGTTATGAAACTAAGTTAATAGAAATTAGGAGCAGGGGGAGGCTACCCTGCTCTTCAATTCAATATAATCATGGCTGACCCTCTATCTTAATGCCACATTCCTGCTTTCCTCCTATACCCCATGGCGCCTTTAAAAAGAAATAAAAAGTATCTCTTTCTTGAAAATATTCAATGACTTGGCTTTTACCCAACCTGTGATATAGATTTCTATAGGTTCATGACGCTTTGACTGAAGAAATGTTTCCTCATTTCAGTCATAAATGGCCTTCCCCATATCCTGAGACTGTGATCCCTGGTTTAGACTCCCCAGCCAAGGGAAACATCCTCCCTGCATCTCCTCTGTCAGACCTGTTAGAAGTTTACACATTTCAATTGACGCAAACACTTTTGGGTGTTATGGTGGCTCAGTGGTTAACACTGCTGTCCCTCAGCATCAGGGACCCAGGTTTGATTCCAGCCATGGAAGACTCTGTATGACGTTTACATGTTCTCCCCGTGTCTGTGTGGGTTTCTGCCAGGTGTTCCGTTTTCCTTCCACGGTCCAAAGATGTACAAGTTAGGTAGATTGGCCATGGTAAATGCGGGGTTTAAGGAGGTGGTCTTCAGAGGGCCGTTGGTGCAAACCTGATGGGCCAAATGGCCTCTATCTGCACTATAAGCAATTGATGATTCAGATTCCTTCAGACCCCTTTCTAAACTCTAGTGAATATAGTCTTAGTCAAACCAATCTCTCCTCACAAAACAGACCTGCCATTCTTGATATCAGTCTAGTCAACTTCCAGGACACTCCTCTCCATGCCAAGTACATCCTTTCTTAGGTATGGCGATCAAAACTGCATTCCCCACTCCAGGTATAGTCACACCTGTATAATTGCAGTAACACATCTCTACTTTCAACTTCAAATTCACTTGCAATGAAGGCCACTAGGCCAACACTTTTGCCTTCCTAATTGCCTTGGAGAAAGTGAGGACTGCAGATGCTGGAGATCAGAGCTGAAAAATGTGTTGCTGGAAAAGCACAGCAGATCAGGCAGCATCCAAGGTTCAGGAGAATCGACGTTTCGGGCATAAGCTACACTGGCACCACCCCCCACCTTTTCCTTCGCTACAACGATGACTGTATTGGCACTACCTCGTGCTCCCACGAGGAGGTTGAACAGTTCATTCACTTTACTAACACCTTCCACCCCGACCTCAAATTTACCTGGACCGTCTCAGACTCCTCCCTCCCCTTCCTAGACCTCTCCATTTCTATCTCGGGCGACCGATTCAACACGGACATTTACACAGACCGACTCCCACAACTACCTAGATTACACCTCCTCCCACCCTGCCCCCTGTAAAAACGCCATCCCATATTCCCAATTCCTTCGCCTCCACCGCATCTGCTCCCAGGAGGACCAATTCCAATACCGAATAACCCCGATGGCCTCCTTCTTCATAGACTGCAATTTCCCTTTAGACGTGGTTGACATTCCTGAAGAAAGGCTTATGCCCGATTCTCCTGCTCCTTGGATGCTGCTGCCTGACCTGCTGCGCTTTTCCAGCAGCACATTTTTCAGCTTCTTAATTGCCTGTTGCACTTGCATGTTCACCATCACTGACTGACTGATGAGGCCACCCAAGTCCTTTACCAACTATCAATATTGGTCAAACATCACAGTTAATAAACCTTGGCACTTTCCCCACTGTTGTGAGACTACCAGGTCTGTAGTTCCCTGTCTTCGCCTCCATTTTTAAATCGTGAGTGGAATTTACTACGTTCTAATATATCAAATTTTGGAAGGCAATCACCAATGTATCCACCATCTCCACTGTTACATCTTTGAAAACTCTAGGCTGTAGAATATCAGGGCAGGGGGACTGATTAGCCTTTAGTGCCCTGAAAAACAATATTGATTTCCTTCAAATCGTTATACTCCTTAGACCTTTGGTTCTGGGAGAGTTCTTTTAATTTTTCAGTGAAGACAAGTAATTGTTTAGCTTCTTCACTATATTTCTATTTTCCATTATAAAATCTCTTGATGGGCATAGTGGTAGTGTTCTTATTTTTGACCAGGAGACCCAGGTTCAAGTCCTGACCAGGTTGATTAGGAAATATCTAAACTCACCTGTCTGTAATGGACCTACATCTGTCTTAGCCAAATGTTTCCTATTCACCTAACTATAGAAGATTTTATTGTCTGTTTTTATGCTTTTTATTTTGCTAGTTGACATTCATATTCCATTCTCTGTTTCTTGGTCTTCCTTTCCTGTGTTGTAAAACATTCCTAAGCCTCAGGTTTATCATTATTCCTGGTAACATTGTAGGTCTTTTCTTTTAAAATTGTGCAATCCCTATCTTCCCTTATTAGCAATTGACTGACATTTTAGAGTTTTCGCGTCTCAAGGAATGCACAGTTGCTATGAGCTATGTGATAACCATTCTTTAAAGACTATCCATTGCCGATGTACCACCATATCATTTCATGTATTGAGCCAATCCTCCTTACATACTTTCATAATTCCCTTTGTTCTTGCCTTCAGATGGAACCACCTCACTTTTGGACATATTGTAAAGTTCAATCTTGCAACAGTCACACATTTTACACTAGTACATTAGAAAAGAGTATTTTTGCCAATTTTGGATTTTTAAACACTAATTGGTTTTGAGTATCAGTCGTACTCCAAAGACTTGAGCACCAAATCTTGGTTGACCCTTCAGAGCAGTACAGAGGGTATGCTGTTTCAAGTACCATTTTTCATATAAGATGCAAAGTTAAGACTTTGTAAGCCTCCACGAGTCCGTACAAAAGATCCCAAAGCAGAATTTCAAAGAGGCCCTGGAGCTCTGCCCAGCATTGCGAAAACAGAAGCAAAATACTGTAGATGCTAAAGGTGTGAAATGAAAGCCCCAACTCTGCAAAGCTGATGCATCTGTGGAAAGTGTGTATTTAAAATCTAATATGACTTGTCTTGTGAACTGACATCAGTCTGTGCAATATCATTAATAAAGGGATCTACATCAATATTAATAATAAAGCGATCTAGGAAAGGCCCGCCATTGGATTGATATCAGATACTACTGCAGCCTCTATTCAAGTTAGCACTCTCTGTAGCTTGCTTGATAGCTCCAGAGGCATTTTCAATGGCCTCAACACATGTCATGGGCCTACTCCACCACTGGCAATGAGTTCCCAAGAACAGTCATATTGGTCTTGAAATGTTAATCCTTGTTTCTCTCTATTGTACGACCCGCTAAGGTCTCCAACTCTCTATGTTGCTCCATTTCAGCTCTCCCCAGTGGCCTAGCCAATATTTATACTTCAATCAACATCACAAAAACAGTTTATTTGGTCTTCTGTTTAGCTGTGATTTGGGGAACCTGCTGTGTACAAATTGACTGCCACAGGATTCAAAATAAGTTATCTTTTTTCATGGTTGCTCTGTGAGATTTTCTCAGGGCTACTTTGTAATTTTCAAGGACACTTTCAATTTCAATGGCTTTTTTAATTTTCATTTTTCATTTTCACCTACACTTCGATTAGTGGATGCGTCCATATTACCTTGTGTATTTGTGAATTTTTTTTAAGAAATTCATTCCAGGATAGATAAGATTGCACAGATACCAATGCTTGAATACATACATTATATTATCATTAACTCTTTTAATTTGGAATTGACAAAACTTATGTTTTTTCTTACTTTATTATAAATCAATCCCTGATATTCTATATTTTACCTGCATTCACCAAAATAAATTGTTAAATGCAGATCTTATATAAAATATGATGCAACGTTAATACTGATTTTTGAAGAATTATTATTTCTGCAAGTAGGGAAAATATATTTTGTAAGCAGTTTCCTGAAAACCCAAATATAATTTGAATGCAAAACTTGAATATCATCTTAGGCAAACAATTTGCGGATCACCTACCACTTTGTATTTTATGTCTTTTCCAAACACCAAAAAAAGGTCACAGCCACCCTAATTATGTCCCCTTTGCAGAAAGCACTCCTGTGTTCTCTCTTATTTCAGCAAGAGGTGAGCTACTTTGTACAGAACAACCTCGGTTATCAGAACATTAATTATCCAAATTTTGGATTATTCCAACAAGATTTCAAAGTCCTGTATATGCTTCCTTTGTTTACGATTAGATCAGTTATCCGAATAATCAGTTATCCGAACAAAATACTCCCCACTCATCTCATTTGGATAATTGAGGTTGTTCTGTATTACAAGCTACCCATATCAGAGGCAGAGTTAGAGGAACCTGATCCCGGTGCTAAAACACCCTGGGGGGAGCTACAGAAATAAAACAGACTATGTCCTCGAACACAGTGGGGAAGAGATGTAGTGATTGTAACGAGGCCAGCTAGGTGGACATAATAGAATATGCGTTCCCCGATGGGGCTGCTAATCTGGTCCCATCAGGGAGCCCTGGCTGACAGATAAGAATTGAAGTGCCAGACATCTGGATCACTCTGAGAGCTGGGCTCTGAGGGAGCTGGAGCAGTGTCAAGGATTCACCACATGTAAATAAAAGGTGATTTGGTGATAGAATGCTAGCCTCTGTGGAGTTATTTCAGTGAGAAATAAAATTACACAATGCCTAAAGGTTGTGGTATCAAGTCATAGAGTCACAGAGCACAAGTACAGACCCTTTGGTCCAACGAGTCCATCCTGAACATAATTCCAAACTAAACCAGTCTCACCTGCCTATTCCTGGCCCATATTGTGATGAAGTTGTTCCTTCAACAAGGTTATGCTGTCCTTGTTTTTTTTCCAAGAGGTTGTAAATGATACAGTCTCTGAAAAGTCTGGGGTAGAAGGGTTTTAGGACCAATTTGATAATAGCTAATAGATACTGCTGCAGGCAGAACGCATTCAAGTTTTAAGAATATACTCTTGTACAATGAAAGAGGCCAGTTCTCCCAGCTTAGTTTTTCTCTGTTTTTTTTAGTGGGGAAAAAAGGCTGCGAGACTCAAAGAAGCAGGTTCAGGTTGGTACTCTCTCTCTGACTTCTATCCTGTAAGAACCTGTTTTTGATTTTACCTTTTGTGCCAAGGGATGTTTATGGGGATTGTTGCACACATTTAGAACAGCATTATTAAGTTGGTATGATCAGTTGGGTTTTCAGAGAGGTAGAGAATTTAATCAAAGCGGTTGAATCAGTGTTTACTTCAATGCCAAAGTTAAGTTTTTTGGTATTCTTTTTTGTGGCTGTTTGTGTTTCATTCAATAATCTTGTAAATAAATTCTATTTTGTTTAAAACTAAGTGGCTTGTCAGCAGCATTTCTCCTGGAATATCCACTATACACCTACTTAAATGTTAGGGGCTGCCTTCTTGAGATATTTTGAGAGTTCTGGCCTGGTCCATAACAATGTCCCTCCAAATCTTTCATATTCATGTACTATCTAAATGTACCTGCATTCACCACTTGCTCAGGATATTAATTCCACATGTGAACCACTCTCTGTGTAAAACAAATTGCCTCTTATGCCTCTTTTAGATCTTCTCTCATCTTAAAAATCTGCCCCCCCCAGTCTTGAAATTCCCCATCTTAGGGAAAAAACAACTACTATCAATGCTATCTGTTTCTATCAATTTTTTATAAACTTCTCTCAGCTGCCTACCTTCCAGTGAAAAAGTCCCAGCCTATCCAGCCTTTCTTTATAACCCAAATGTTCCATACCTGGCAACATCCTGGTTAACCTCTTCTGATCCCTCTCCAGCTCGCTTATACTTGCTAGATACCAGAACTGGATACAGTACTCCAGAAAAAGCCTCGCCAATGTGCTATACAACCTCAACATAACATCCCAACTCCTATACTCAAAGGACTGAGCAATGAAGGCGAGCATGCCAAACATCTTTTTAACCACCCTGTCTATACGTGTCACAAATTTTAAAGAATTATGTACCTGAATCCCTAGGTCCCTCTGTTCTGCAATGCTACCCAAGGCCCTACCATTAATTGTATAAGCCGTACCCTTGTTTGTTGCACCAATATGCAATAATTTGTATTTATCCAGATTGAATTCCATCTGCCATTTTTCAGCCCATTGACCCATTTGATCAAGATCTCTTTGTAATCTTAGAAACCTTTCTTCACTGTCTACAATGCCACCGATTTTGGTGTTATCTGCAAACCTATGAACCATATTGGCTCAAAGGTAGAAGACAGAGGGTGGTAGTGGAGGGTTGTTTTTCAGAATGGAGGCCTGTGAACAGTGGAGTGCCACAAGGATCGGTGCTGGGCCCTCTACTTTTTGTCATTTATATAAATGATTTGGATGCGAGCATAAGAGGTACAGTTAGTAAGTTTGCAGATGACACCAAAATTGCAGGTGTAGTGGACAGCGAAGAGAGTTACCTCAGATTACAACAGGATCTGGACCAAATGGGCCAATGGGCTGAGAAGTGGCAGATGGAGTTTAATTCAGATAAATGCGAGGTGCTGCATTTTGGGAAAGCAAACCTTAGCAGGACTTCTATATTTAATGGTAAGGTCCTAGGGAATGTTGCTGAACAAAGAGACCTTGGAGTGCAGGTTCATAGCTCCTTGAAAGTGGAGTTGCAGGTAGATAGGATAGTGAAGAAGGCGTTTGGTATGCTTTCCTTTATTGGTCAGAGTATTGAGTACAGGGGTTGAGAGGTCATGTTGCGGCTGTACAGGACATTGGTTAGATCACTCTTGGAATATTACGTGCAATTCTGGTCTCCTTCCTATCAGAAAGATGTTGTGAAACTTGAAAGGGTTCAGAAAATATTTACAAGGATGTTGCCAGGGTTTGAGGATTTGAGCAACAGGGAGAGGCTGAACAGGCTGGGGCTGATTTCCCTGGAGTGTCGGAGGCTGAGAGGTGACCTTATAGAGGTTTACAAAATTATGAGGGGCATGGATAGGATAGGATAAATAGACAAAGTCTTTTCCCTGGGGTCAGGGAGTCCAGAACTAGAGGGCATAGGTTTAGTTTGAGAGGGAAAAGATATGAAAGAGACCTAAGGGACAACTTTTTCACGCAGAAGGTGGTACGTGTATGGAGTGAGTTGCGAGAGGAAGTGGTGGAGGCTGGTACAATTGCAACATTTAAGAGGCATTTGGATGGATATATGAATAGGAAGGGTTTGGAGGGATATGGGCCGGGTGCTGGCAGGTGGGACTAGATTGTGTTGGGATATCTGGTCGGCATGGATAGGCTGGACCGAAGGATCTGTTTCCATGCTGTACATCTCTATGATTCTATGATTCTATAATATCTTCTATATTCACATCCAAATCGTTTACATAAATGACTAACGAAAGAGGACACAGAACCAATCCCTGTGGAATACTTCTGGTCACAGGCCTCCAGTCCAAAAAAAACAACCGTCTCCCACTACTCTCTGTCTCCTGCCATTAAGCCAATTATGTGTCCAATTGGCAAGCTCACACTGAATTCCATGTGACCTAACTTTAGTTTACCATGCACAACCTTGTGAACAGCTTTATTATAATCCAAATAAACAGTGTTCACTGCTCTGCCATCATCAACCTTTTTGGTAACTTCCTTGGAAATCTCAATCAAGTTTGTGAGACATAATTTTTCTTGCACAAAACCATGTTGACCATCCATAATCAATTTCTGCATCTCTAAATGTCCATAAATCTTATCTTTTAAAATCACCTCCAACAAGTTACCACAACTGAAGTCAGACTCAAGGTCCTTACAACCTTCCTTAAACAAAGGTACAACATTAGCTACCCTCCAATCATCAGGCACCTTACCTGCAGTTATAAATGGTGCAAATGTTCCTGCAAGGGGTCTCGCAATTTCCTTCCTTACTTCCTATGACATTCTGGGATGTATTAGATCAGACCCTGGAGATTTATCCATCCTTATATTTTCTAAGAACTCCCGACTTTCTCTTTTGTAATATGACCTATTTTTAAAACATCTAAGTTTATTTCTCTGCATTCTCTAGATTCCATTTCTTTCTCTACAGTAACAAAAAGACGCAAAATATTCATTTAGTATCTCTCTCATTTCCTGGAGTTCAACACAAAGACAAGCTCCTTGATCTTTAAGAGGCCCTACCCTCTCTCTAGTTACCCTCTTGCTGTATTTGTAGAATCTCTTTGGATTATCCTTAACTTTATCTGCCAATGCTATCTCATATCCCTGCTTTGCCTTCTGATTTCTCTTTTAAGAATGCCCTACACTCTTTATATTGATTGAGAGATTCACTTGAACAAAATTGTCTGTATCTAAAATAAGATTCTCTTTTATTCTTGACTAGAACCTCAATATCTTTATTCATCCATTGTTTCTTTATCTTACCAGCCTTACTGTTCACTATAACAGGAATGTAATGCTTCTGAACTTGCAGAATCACACTCTTGAAAGTCTTCCACCTGTCAGACATCCTTTTACCTGCAAACAGTCTACTCCAATCAACTTTTGAAAGTTCTTGTCTCATACCATCAAAATTTGTCTTACTCCAAATGCAAACTTTAACTTTAATGGAAGGCTTATCCTTTTCCATGACTATTTTACAACTAATTGAATTATGATTGCGAGACGCAAAGTGTTCCCCCACATTTTTACTTCAGTCACCTGCCCTACAGGCAGGTCTAGTTTTGCTCCTTCTCTATTGGTGTATCCACATATTGATAAAGAAATTATCTTGAACACATCCAACAAATTCTTCACCATCCAAACCTTTAACTCTATGGTGGACCCAGTCAATGTTTGGAAAATTAAAATCCTTCATTATTACAATCTTATTATGCTTACATCTATCTGAGATTTCCCTACATATTTATTTCTTAATTTCTCTCTTACTATTGGGGGTCCTATAGTACAATCCCATCAAAGTGATCTTTCCTTTCTCATTTGTAATTTGCTACCCATATATTTTTACTGGATGATTTTCTAGATAACCTCTAAATAACTTCCCTAGTTACTGCAGTAATGTATTCCTTAACTGAAAACGCTACCCTCCCCCACTCCTTTCTTGCCTTATTTTTAATCCTTCCTATAGAAAAGTAGGCAAGAAAGGAGGAGTGGGTGGCATGTTTGATTAAGGAATACGTTAATTAGTGGACTAATCAACATCACCTCCTGGCATTACCCCACATGGATTTTGGATTAGTGGTGCTGGAAGAGCACAGCAGTTCAGGCAGCATCCGAGGAGCAGCAAAATCAATGTTTCGGGCAAAAGCCCTTCATAATTACCCCTCATGGATCAGCTCAGGCTCCTCGCCCTCCATCTCCAATCCCCACACTCAGGCTCTACTGTCCTACCCCCACAACTGTTCCCTCACTTAACCGCGCCCCCCCCCCTTCACTGGCTGTTATAGAAGTTCAGCCTCCCACATGGCCTGGCCAACACTCAGTTCCAACCGGAATGGTTACCCACCTCTCTGACTAGCTCTGGACCACAGCCTCCTGTTACACAACTGCATGAAGGTCCCTGGATCAAAAAGGGAACTCTTCCTGCTCATCCTCTTACAGTTTGGCTCCCACCATCACCCCCAATCCACCCCCACCCTTGTTATCTTCTAATCACAGATTATGTATCCAAAAGAACAACAAGTGTGGGAGAGAGAATTTGTGATTGATGGAACAGAAGCAGCAGCTTCGGTTTGAAAACAAATAAAGTGTATATCGGAGGAGTAGCTCCTCACAGATCTGTCTCTCTGACGGGAGACCCTGTTTTTCTAACTGATCTCCCTTGTGATTGCAAACTTATAAGCCGTTTGGGAGTGAATTCATCTTCCCACCTTCAATTATTGTGAGCATTGATTTGTCATGTTTTCAACATTACAAACAAATATCACATTTAAAAAATACATTCTTTGGCTATAATGTGCTCTGGATCATACTGAAATCATGAAAGGAGCCAGATTTTTTTGTAATCTGGCCTGCTAAAATGTTGTTGGAAAATAACATATATTTAATTTAGTATTAACAAATAAGGGTGAAGAAAATCAAAGATCCCATTTGATAATTCACTTGAAGTTCACATAGAA
The DNA here is from genome assembly GCF_037043375.1 of Chiloscyllium plagiosum. Classification (NCBI taxonomy): domain Eukaryota; kingdom Metazoa; phylum Chordata; class Chondrichthyes; order Orectolobiformes; family Hemiscylliidae; genus Chiloscyllium; species Chiloscyllium plagiosum. Next base: position 53,156,429 of record NW_028270155.1, on the reverse strand, counting down.
TTTGTAAATGAGGATCCACTTTGAGTGTTTCTTCATTTGAATTATGCAATATCATCTTATGAGTTTAGGCAAATCCTTCAATGCAGCACCCAGGGAGTACTGCAACCTAACAAATGCGGCTTTATAGATAAAATGTTCTCAGGTGGACATAAGAAATCCCATTACACTATTTGATTGCGAGCAAAGCTTTTTCAGTATTCAGCTTGATATTTATCAGCAACTATTACCAAAACTGATGAATTGGCCAGTTAGTGTTGAATGTGTGATTTTGTTGTGTACAAATTGGCTGCAGAGTTTGCATAAAAAACAAACGTACCTATTCTTGTAAAATACTTCATCACCTTTAAAAGTTGCTGGAATACCTTGAGAATGTGTAAGGTGTTATATAAAGACTATTTATTTATTTGTCATTTTCAATTCAATGATTAAAACACCAATCACACTAGCTTAAAAAAAACAAGGATGCTCCAGCATTTGTACTGCATTGACTTCTACTCTGTGCTGGAAGAGCACAGCAATTCAGGCAGCATCCGGGGAGCTTCAAAATCGACGTTTCGGGCAAAAGCCCTTCATCAGGAATAAAGGCAGAGAGCCTGAAGCGTGGAGAGATAAGCTAGAGGTGTGGGGAGGGAAATATATCCCTGGTGGTGGGGTCTGTTTGGAGGTGGCGGACATGTCGGCGGATGATTTGGTTTATGCGAAGATTGGTAGGGTGGAAGGTGAGCACCAGGGGCGTTCTGTCCTTGTTACGGTTGGAGGGGTTGGGTCTGAGGGCGGAGGTGCGGGATGTGGACGAGATGCGTTGGAGGGCATCTTTAACCACGTGGGAAGGGAAATTGCGGTCTCTAAAGAAGGAGGCCATCTGGTGTGTTCTATGGTGGAACTGGTCCTCCTGGGAGCAGATACGGCAGAGGCGGAGGAATTGGGAATACGGGATGGCATTTTTGCAAGATTACACCTCTTCCCACCCTACCTCTTGCAAAAATGCCATCCCGTATTCCCAATTCCTCCGCCTCTGCCGTATCTGCTCTCAGGAGGACCAGTTCCACCATAGAACACCCCCTACAACCCACCCTTCCATCCTGGCACTTTCCCCTGCCACCGCAGGAACTGTAAAACCTGTGCCCACACCTCCTCCCTCACCTCCATCCAAGGCCCTAAAGGAGCCTTCCACATCCATCAAAGTTTTACCTGCACATCCACTAAGATCATTTATTGTATCCATTGCTCCCGATGCGGTCTCCTCTACATTGTGGAGACTGGGCGCCTCCTAGCAGAGCGCTTTAGGGAACATCTCCGAGACACCCGCACCAATCAACCAAACCGCTCCGTGGCTCAACATTTCAACTCCCCCTCCCACTCTGCCGAGGATATGGAGGTGCTGGGCCTCCTCCACCGCCGCTCCCTCACCACCAGACGCATGGAAGAAGAACGCCTCATCTTCCGCCTCGGAACACTTCAACCCCAGGGCATCAATATGGACTTCAACAGCTTCCTCATTTCCCCTTCCCCCACCTCATCCTAGTTTCTAACCTCCAGCAAAACTGTCCCCTTGACTTGTCCGGACTTGTCCGACCTGCCCAGCTCCTTTTCCACCTATCCACTCCACTCTCTCCTCCCTGACCTATCACCTTCATCTCCTCCCCCACTCACCTATTGTACTCTATGCTACTCTCTCCCCACCCCCACCCTCCTCTAGCTTATCTCTCCACGCTTCAGGCTCTCTGCCTTTATTCCTGATGAAGCGCTTTTGCCCGAAACGTCGATTTTGCCTGTCCTCGGATGCTGCCTGAATTGCTGTGCTCTTCCAGCACCACTGATCCAGAATCTGGTTTCCAGCATCTACAGTCATTGTTTCTACTCTGTGCTATCTACTCATCTTTCTGTTACTGATCATGATATATTTTGCCCTCAGGCATTCTCCAGTAGCGATGTTCTCCACCCTGACCGGGCTGAGAAGAGATTACACCTGAAAAATTAACCTGTCTTTTTCTTTCAGATGCTAAATAAGCTGATATACATTTCTAGAACTTTTCTTTACATCACTTAAAGAATGACTTCCACCAAATAGCAATTCTTGGATCAGTGAGATTCAAATTTTGCTATTCTACATGAATATAGATAAATTTGTTAATTTCACATTAAATTTTGATTTAAAAAGCAAATGTACTTCTTAATTATCGTCTCATCTCCAAACATAATCTAGATTTTTAAATCTCCTGAAGTAATTTGTTGAGAGTTATTAAATTCTTTTAAATGTCTGACACTAGATACCATCTAGAAACAAATGCTTTTAAGTCTTAGCATAATGTTTGTTCTACAGTTAGTAACAGACATCATTGACATAACTAATGGGAAAACAAACAGTGCAGTCTCATTCACTGCTGCACAGCATAAAAAATGCTTCATAATTACTGTATTATAAGCCTCTGTATTCTGTGTTGTTTTTCAGACAAAGTGAAATAATAAATCAGAACAAATTTCAGTTTAGGTCTTGGGCAATTTTTATTTTGAAATACAAAAATACCTATATGTATTTTTACAATAATTTGTGTGTACAATTTGCATGTATATAATTTAAATGCATTTATTAAGGTTATACTTCTTTGCTACCAAATTTTTATTTGCTGCTTCTTTGAATGCATTTAACAAAGGGCCAACAAAAGTCTTTGTTATTCTTCCAAAGTGGACATTTGCCAGCACTAATCTTAATTTATCCTCCTCCCAAAGTCATGTTAATGTTTTGTTATTGAATATAATCACCATAAATGAAATGGTTATAGCCATATGAAAAATTGCCATTAAATAGTAAATCTAGATAAAATATAAGTTCTGTTCAGTTAGCAAATGGCGGATGTTTACCCCTTACACGGGGAACACAGTTATCACTAACTGAAGGTTTAATAATTCCATAAAGTTCAAGCTCCAAATAACAAATGATTTCCATCTGGTAAAACAAAATAATATGTTAAACTATCAGAAGCCACATTACAATAGAAGAACCTTAATTCTACACCATTGAAATGTATAGATTCTCATGGTCTTTCCTTTATATTGCTATTCCAATGATTATTCAGGAAGTTCAAATGTCACTGTCAACAAAGATGAACTTTGTCAACTGATTGTGATGAAATCCTCTTTTTATATTCATTTTGTATTCTGCAAGGCAGCAATCTCTGAATGTTGTGGGATTAAAAGAGGTTGCTATGTCTGACTGTTCCAAAATATTAATTACATTCTTTCCTACCGAGCTGTAGGGGTGGGGCTTGATGTGAGGCTTACAATAGGTCACTCAGAATATTTCAGATGCTAGAATTAGAATTAGGTTTTATTGTCCTGTGTATTCAAGTTCAGATGTACAAGAATACAGTGAAAAGTATACAAGGTCACCATGCCTGGCGCCATCTGAGGTACAAAGGTACCTTGGCACAAAATCTTAGGTACAAAGCAGAAAAGAAAAGAAATAAAGTTAAAAGTTTGACATTACTGTCCTTGTAAAGTGGGAGAAGAACTCTGGTGAAGTGTTGGGTTAGGGCTCACAAGGAGTTCTGGGAGCTGTGTGGGCTCAGAAGTAGCTGTGCCCCATCAATAAGCTGTGAACAAGAGTGAGCGAAGCTGACAAGCAGCAGTTACTTTGTACTGTTGAGAAATGTTAGAGTTCAGAGAAATCCAGGGACTTGGTGAGATATCTGCCTGTGAAAGAACTGGGGTAACACCTATATGTTGGTGCTAGAAAGAAGTTCCCAGAATTCAGGGGGCAGGGGTGAAATGCCACAGCATAAGCAGTCATTAAGGTAATTTGTGACAAAGTTACTTTTGAGTTCATAACTCAGGAGCTGAGAAGAACTCTGGTGAAGTGTTGGGTTAGGGCTCACAAGGAGTTCTGGGAGCTGTGTGGGCTCAGAAGTAGCTGTGCCCCATCAATAAGCTGTGAACAAGAGTGAGCGAAGCTGACAAGCAGCAGTTACTTTGTACTGTTGAGAAATGTTAGAGTTCAGAGAAATCCAGGGACTTGGTGAGATATCTGCCTGTGAAAGAACTGGGGTAACACCTATATGTTGGTGCTAGAAAGAAGTTCCCAGAATTCAGGGGGCAGGGGTGAAATGCCACAGCATAAGCAGTCATTAAGGTAATTTGTGACAAAGTTACTTTTGAGGGAGTTCTGGAAGTGGGTGTTCAAAACAGAAGAAATTGGAATCCCTTGGAAAGTTTTAATGATATTTGATGACCTACAGTGTAATTAATACCTGGAGGGTTGCTGCGGAATCAATAGGATCTGTTTTGACTGTGTTTTCTGTTTGATTAAAACGCACTGAAAGGAAAACTCATAAAACATAACAAAGACTGATGGTCGGCCAGAGGACTGGGCAAGTTTTAAAACCCAAGAAAAGACAACCAAAAAATAATAACGAGGGTGAAGGTAAACTTTGAAGATAAACTTGCAAGCAATATCAAGACAGGCAACAAGAACTTCTTTAAATATCTAGAAAGGAAGAGAGAAGCCAAAGTGAACATAAGCCCTTTGGAGAATGAAGCTGGGAAAATAATAATGGGCAAGCTGGCAATGACAGAGGAGCTGAATAAAGAGTTGGTAGCAACTTAATAAGAGAAAGAATTGTGGATGCTGGAGATCTGAAACAAACAAAAACAGAAATTGTTGGAAATACTCAGTCGGTCTGGCAGCATCTTTGGAGAGAGAGAAGTAGAGTTAACGTTTTGAGTCCAGTGACCTCTCTTTAGAGCTCATCTCTATTTCTAAAGGGAATGAGACAAGATAAACAGGTATCTATAGGTCAGTTACTTAATGCTGGGAAAGAACTGGGGTAACACCTACATATTGGTGCTGGGAAAATATAAGAGTCTATTATAAAGGATGCAATTGCAGAGCATTTAGAAATATATATTTAGCCCATCACATCTGCTCCTCCATTCAATGAGATCATGTCTGATCTGAAAAGCCTCAACCCCACTTTTCTTTCTTTTCCCTATAACCTTGATTCCTTTTCCTTGTAGTTCAGCCTTGAATATATTTGAAGATCCAACCAGTACTTTCGTGTATGGTTAAAAGTACTGCAGATTCACTGCCCTCTGAAAGAAGAAATCGCTCCTCATACAACATGTATAGAACATAGAACATAGAACTTTACAGTGCAGTACAGGCCCTTCAGCCCTCGATGTTGCACCAACCAGTGAAAATAACTGATGTCCATTATTATCCATATGTATGTCCAATGCCCATTTAAATACCCTAATGTCGGCAAGTCTATACTGTTGCAGGAAGCCATTTCACTCCCCCACTACTCTCTAAGTGAAGAAACTTCCATTAATATATGTCCTAAATCAATCTCCTCACAATTTAAGCTATGTCCCCTCAGGTTAGCCTTCACCATCTGAGGAAAAAGACTTTCACTGTCCACCCTAGCTAACCCTCTGATTATCTCATACGTCTCACTCAAGTTACCTCTCAACCTCCTTCTCTCCAACGAAAACAGCCTCAGTTTGCTCAGCCTTTCCTCGTAAGACCTTCTTTCCATACCAGGCAACATCCGAGCAAATCTCCTCTGAAGCTCCTCCTTCCAAAGCTTCCACATCCTTCCTATAATGCGGTGACCAGAACTGTACGCAATACTCTAGGTACAGCCCTTCTAGTGTCTTGTACAGCTGAAGCGTGACCTCGTGGCTACGAAACTCAATCCCCCTACCAATAAATGTCAATACACCATATGCCTTTTTAACAACCCTATTAACCTGGGTGGCAACTTTCAGGGATTTATGCACCAGGTCACTGAGATCTCTCTGTTCATCGACACTGCCAAGAATTTTATCATTAGCCCAGTACTCTGCATTCCTGTTACTTCTTCCAAAGTGAACTACCACACACTTTTCTGCATTAAGCTTCATTTACCACTTCTCAGCCCAGCTCTGCACCTTACCTATGTCCCTCTTAACCCGCGACATCCTTCAGCACTATCCACTCTGCCTTCCTTAATGTCATCCGCAAATTTACTAACCCATTATTCTACGCCCCCTCATCCAGATCATTTATAAAAATGACAAACAGCAGTGGCCCCAAAAAAGATCCTTGCGGCACGCCACTGATAACTGAGCTCCAGGATGAACATTTCCCATCAACCATCACCTTCTGTCTTCTTTTAGCTTGCCAATTTCTGACCCAAACTGTTAAATTGCCTTCAATCCCATGACTCCATATTTTGTGCAATAGCCTACCGTATGGAACCTTATTAAACGCCTTACTGAAGCTCATATACACCATATCAACCACTTTACCTTCATCCACCTGTTTTGACACCTTCTTGAAGAACTCAATAAGGTTAGTGAGGCAAGACCTAACCTTCACAAAACCGTGTTGACTATCCTGAATCAAATTATTCCTTTCCAGATTATTATAAAACCTATCTCTTAAAACCTTTTCCAACACCTAACCCACAACTGAAATAAGGCTCACTGACCTAATCTCTGTCTTAAATGTGTGACGTCTTATCCTGAGAATATGCCGTCTGCTCCCACAAGGGGAAACAACCTTCCTACATCTTCCTTCCTGACAAGTCCCCTAAGAATCTTAAAAGTCTCATTAAAGTCATCTTTTATTCTGAAAATTCCAACGAGCATAGGCCCAATTTACTCAGCCTTTCCTCACAAGACAACCACCCCCTACCCAGTGTCACCATACCTTCTTCCTCAGGAGGCTAAAGAAATGCAGCATGCCCATAAGGACTCTCACCAGCTTTTACAGATGCATCATAGAATGCATTGTGTCTGGATGCATCACAGCTTGGTACAGCAACTACTCTGCCTAGGATTGTAAGAAACTACATACAGCTGTTAACACAGCCCATCACAGAAGCCAATCTTTTATCCATTGACTCCATCTACACTTCTTGACACTCAGAAAGGCAGCTAACATCATCAAAGACCCCTCCTATCCCAGTTATAATCTCTTCCAACCTCTTCTGGCAGGCAGAAGATACAAAAGCTTAAGTACCAACAGGTTCAAGAACAGCTTCTTCCCCGCTGTTATTGGATTTCTGAATGGACCTCTCAAATTTCAAGTCTAAAGTTGATCTTGCTTTTTCTGCACCTTCTTTGCAGTAGTAACTTTGTATTGCTCATTCTGATCCTCAATCTTTGTATGTTATGATCTGCTTGTACTGCATGCAAAACAAAACTTTTCACATGTGACAATAATAAACTACATCAAATGAAATCAAATCAAATCAGCATAATGAATCTTCTCTGGACTGCTTCCAATGCCAGGATATATTTCCTTGGATAAGAGGCTCAGAACTGTTCACAGTATTCCAGCTGTGGTCTTGGATGGTAGCTTTTTCTGGTTCATCGATCAAGATTTCCAAATTCCTCTGTTCTATAGCTTTCTGCTATTTTCCTGTGGGAAGTCCTACCAAAGTGCTCATCTGAATTCTTGGCAGCAGAACCCCTATGCAATCTTATCTTCTGATGAGCTGCCATCTCTGCTCTTTTCATATCTATGTTAGCTGCAGCCCACTCATGCCTGATGTTTCACCTTGTGCCGGTCTTAACTCAAATCCCTTCTCTAAGATAGACACATACTTGACCCTCATTCCTGATGAAGGGCTCATGACCGAAACATCGATTCTCCTGCTCCTTGGATGCTGCCTGACCTGCTGTGCTTTTCCAGCACCCCACCCTCAACTCTAATCTCCAGCATCTGCAGTCCTCAATTTCTCCTACATACTTGACCTGGCAGCTTTGAGTACAAAATCAAGTCTTTGTCATCAATCTGTTTGTAGGCCACTGGAATGATATCTGACAGTTCAGTTGCCTAAAGATAAGTTTATGGTGTTAGAGGGAGTATAGGGGAGAATAAGGAGTACAAAGTTCTTTCTATCTATAGTTTGTGAATCAGAAAAAGGGTATGGGATGCTGAGGAGGTGGAAGATGTGAAGGAGGAATAGGCTTGCTTGCCACAGTCTTAGTAATGGCCATCCCTAGTCTGGTTGTGTTATGTCTCTCAATCAGTATGTCAGTATACCTTCAAAAAACATTATATATAAATAATATATGTATGTCTGTACACCTTGAAGAGACATCATATGGACACATTTATGAGACATTCTGTTGGGGATAATTTGTTATTTTTGGAAAAAGGGGTATGTTATATTTTGTCTCACAATCAGTAAACATTTAAGAGACAACCTATGACATTGCTGCAAGTATAAAGTTCTCAGATGGCTGAATATCTTAAAGTGAGCTCAGACACTGATATGTCTGTGAATGTAATATTTGCATGTGTTAGATAGCTGTAATAAATACCTTCTGGATCCATGAGTATTTCATTATTCAGGCCTATTTGTGCAGAGGGAAGCCTCTCAATAAATGTGGTGCACTTTGTTAGATTCAGTTACCAACAGAGCAATGCAAGTAAGCTTTAAGATTGGGGGTGAGCCGAACAGCAGTTTTAAGTGTACGAGGGTGAACTATATAAACATCAGATATCAATCCTGATTATTGGAGTTGGTGGTAGATGAATGAGGATGGGATGGTGTGGTGATTTGGGCAATACAGTTAGTACAATGTGTCAAATAAAGGTGATCTTGATGACTCATATGAGGTCATTGAAATTCTTGCAATACTGCACACAGGTCCTTGATATATAACTTCTGGAATTAATATTAAACTTCCTTTTCACTGTCTGTCTACAGGATTTCATGACTTAAGAACATCTCTTTTTCTTTCTACCTCCTCCATCAAAGCCTCTATTACAGCGTTCATTTGGAGCCTCCAGTTTCCCATTTAGACCCATTTCATCGCTATTTCCCAGATCTGAATTCTTTCTTGCACAACTCTCAGCACTTGTTCCAGCCATGATACACTTTCTCCATTAGCAGAGCTGGATCACTAAGTGGTGCTAGAGAAGAACAATGATGGATCTCCTGCTGATGCAGCCAGTCATGAGCAGTGTGGCTACTGCTGGCTGTATTCAGCAATCATTCAGATGGGTAGGCAGCTCAAACTTGGTGTGCTGTTTGAATTACATTGAATGGGTGAGGGTTAATCACTGACTAATGGTATGTAGCTCAGTGGTTAATACTGCTGCCTGACAGTGCTAAGATTCAACCTTTGGGTGACTGTGTAGAGTTTGCACAGTCTCTGTGTACATGAGTTTTCTCCTGCTGCTCCAGTTTCCTCCCACTAGATTGGCCATACTAACTTGCCTATTGTGTGCAGGCTAGATGGATTAGGAACGGGAAAGGTGGGAATAGGCAGGGTCTGAGTGGGATGCTCTTCAGACGGTTGGTGTAAATGTTTAGAGTCATAGAGATGTACAGCATGGAAACAGACCATTCAGTCCAACTCGTCCATGCCGGCCAGATATTCCTAACCCTATCTAGCCCCACCTGCCAGTACCCAACCCATATCCCTCCAAACCCTTCCTATTCATATACCCATTCAGACACCTTTTAAATGTTGCAGTTATACCAGCCACTGGCAACTCATTCCATTTACGTACCAGCCTCTGTCTGAAAATGTTGCCCCTTAGGTCTCTTTTATATCTTTCCCCTCTCATCCTAAACCTATGCCCTCTAGTTCTGGACTCCCCCACCCCAGGGAAAAGACTTTGTCTATTTATCATATCCATGTCCCTCATGATTTTATAAATCTCTATAATGTCACCCCTCAGCCTCCAACATTCCAGGGAAAACAGCCCCAGCCTATTCAACCTCTCCCTATAGCTCAAATCCTCCACCCCGGCAACATCCTTGTAAATCTATTCTGAACCCTCTTGTTTCACACCATCCTTCTGATAGGAAGAAGACCAGAATTGCATGCAATACTCCAACAGTGGCCTAACCAATGTCCTGTACAGCTGCAACATGACCTCCCAACTCCTGTACTCAATACTCTGACCAATAAAGGAAAGCATACCAAATGCCTTCTTCACTATCCTATCTACCTGCAACTCCACTTTCAAGAATCTTTGAACGTGCACTCCAAGGTCTCTTTGTTCAGCAACACTCCCTAGGACCTTACCATTAAGTGCATAAGTCCTGCTAAAATTTGCTTTCTCAAAATGCAGCACCTTACATTTATCTAAATTAAACTCCATCTGCCACTCCTCAGCCCATTGGCCCATCTGATCAAGATCCCGTTGTAATCTGAGGTAACCTTTGCTGTCCACTGCACCCTCCAATTTTGGTGTCATCTGCAAACTTACTAACTATACCTCTTATGCTCATATCCAAATCATTTATATAAATGACAAAAAGTAGTGGACCCAGCACTGATCCTTATGGCGCTCCACTGGTCACAGGCCTCCAGTCTGAAAAACAACTCTCCACCACCAACCTCTGTCTTCTACCTTTGAGCCAATTCTGTATCCAAATGGCTAATTCTCCCTGTGTTCAATGAGAACTAACCTTGCTAACCAATCTCCTATGGGGAACCTTGTCAAACGCCTTACTGAAGTCCATGTAGATCACATCTAGCACTCTGCCCTCATCAATCCTCTTTGTTACTTCATCAAAAAACTCGATAAAGTTAATGAGACATGATTTCTCACGCTTAAAGCCATGTTGACTATCCCTAATCAGTCCTTGCCTTTCCAAATACATGTACATCCTGTCCCTCAGGATTCCCTTCAACAACTTTCCCACTAGTGACGTCAGGCTCACTGGTCTATAGTTCCCTGGCTTGTCCTTACCACCCTTCTTAAACAGTGGCACCATGTTAGCCAACCTCCAGTCTTCCGACATCTCACCTGCAACTATCGATGATACAATTATCTCAGCATAATGCCCAGCAATCACTTCCCTAGCTTCCCACAGAGTTCTAGGGTACAACTGATCAGGGCCTGGGGATTTATCCACTTTTATGCTTTTCAAGACATCTAACACTTCTTCCTCTGTAATATGGACAATTTTCAAGATGTCACTATCTATTTCTCTACATTCTATATCTTCCATGTCCTTTTCCACCGTAAATACTGATGCAAAATACTCATCTCACCCATCTCCTGTGGCTCCACACAAAGGCCCCCTTGCTGATCTTTGAAGGGCCCTATTCTCTCCCTCGTTACACTTTTGTCCTTAATGTATTTGTAAAAACCCTTTAGATTCTCCTTAACTCTATTTGCCAAAGTTTTCTCATGTCCCCTTTTTGCCCTCCTGATTTCTCTCTTAAGTATGCTCCTGCTGCCTTTATACTCTTCTGAGGATTCACTCGATCTATCCTGACTATACCTGACATATGCTTCCTTCTTTTTCTTAACCAAACCCTCTATTTCTCTAGTCATCCAGCATTCCCCACATCTACCAGCCTTTTCTTTCACCCTAACAGGAATACACTCTCTCTGTAATGTTGTTATCTCATTTCAGAAGACTTCCTATTTTCCAGCTGTCCTTTTACATGCGAACATCTGTCCCCAATCAGGTTTTGAAAATTCTTGTCTAATACCATCAAAATTGGCCTTTCTCCAATTTAGGACTTCAACTTTTAGATCTGGTCTATCCTTTTCCACCACTATTAGAATAATTCTAAACTAATAGAATTATGGTTGCTGGCCCCAAAGTGCTCCCCCACTGACAGCTCAGTCACCTGCCCTGCCTTATTTCCCAAGAGTAGGTCAAGTTTTGCACCTTCTCTAGTAGGTACATCCACATACTGAATCAGAAATTGTTCTTGTACAAACTTAACAAATTCCTCTCCATCTAAAATCTTAACACTATGGCAGTCCCAATCTATGACTTGATGAGCCAAATGGCTTGTTTCCATGCTGTAGGCTTCGATAATCATTTTCAAACATAATTTACAATGTCTTTTTTCCAGTTTTTACTTTCTTCAGAAATCATGATACAGAATCTGTGGAATGCAAAATAAATTACAGATTAGACTTAATTAAATTGACGGGGGTAATGTATAACTGGAAATCTGAAAAACGTATTCATCTATTTTCATCAGATAGCTGATCCACAAAATTTTCTTACTTTCTAGCTAAATAATCATTTACAAAGATTCCAGAACCTTAGATTGGCCATTTATTACAGGAAAACGAATGCCAAATTCAACCAGCATAGATTTAGAAAGATCTGTCAGAAGTATTTCTGAAGGCAGGGAAGGGAGAATGAAGTTTTGCCGTGATCCCATGTTAAGATTTTTTTATGGAAGAAGTATTTGTGTAGGATAAGCAATTTTTCAACAAGATAGGAACGCTAAGTGATCCGTCATTCAGGAAAGTGAAGCAACTTTCATGAAAGTTCAATGCCAAGTTATAGTAGGGATACTGCAGGGATTCTATGACACACTACTTTTCTCCTTAACAAGTAGAGAATGAGTCTCTGGACACCTGCTGAAAAACAAATTGCACAAAATCTAGGTAATATGATTGGAAACTGGAGGCTATCATGAAAGAAAAGTACTGGAAAGTCTCACTTTGCACTCACTGAAATAGCATTCACAGTACATGCAGGTGGGGAAGGAAACTGACGATAAAAGTAAGTAAACCAAATTAATAAGAACAATGGTTGTCAAATGCTTTAGATCTGAGAACAGGATGGATGGCAAGAGAAGGCAATAGAAAAGATATCGGCTGATACATGCTGTGAATTGAATTGAAATAACTCCACAAAGGCTGGTATCCCATCACCAAGTCACCCTTTATCTACACGTGGAGCATCCTTGACATTGATTCAGCTCCCTCAGAGCCAGCTCTCAGAGTGAACAGGATGTCTGACCCTCCTGCATCTATCAGATCCACAGTGGGCTACATTGATCCAGTGTAACCCACTGTGGATCACAGAGTTCCAGGGGACAACATCGCGCAACTGCTCACACCCATACTTAAAGCTTGCTTATATTGCCACATTGGCAACTACAACAACTGCAGCTTGTGAAACACAAGGTTCACAGTCCAAGGGACTGATTAGAAAATCGATTAATACTCCTTTATTGTGAAAAATGTGACAACAATAAAAATAGCCTTTTTGACTGGCAGGTGGGGAATGACGAAGCCCATTGAACAACAAACAAATTATACATTTGCCAATTACTTTGGCCTTGATGATTCCAATATGTGCTTTCTATATAATGCCATTGATCATACCTTAACTGATATTAAATAGAATTGATGCATATAAAAATGAAAGGAATATTTACACTATTCTATTTTCATCTCAGTGCAGTGTGTGTATTTCTGAATTTACATATATATTGTTGACTGATAAGTGCTGTGTATGGAATTTTACCAACTTCATCCCTTTGGCTAAACATCAGACTGTAACAAACGCACCAGTGTTGTACAAGGCACCAGAAGTAAAACAAAATTAACTGTACCACCAGAACACAGTAAATCACATGCACAAGTGACTTCAAGAATACATCACCAAACATTGACTATAACACTACTATAACTGATTTGGTGAGTTGATACAATTGTCAACACTGGGTGGAACGGTGGCTCAGTGGTTAGCATTGCTGCCTCACAGCAGCAGGGACCTGATTCCAGCTTTGAGCGACCGTCTGTATGGAGTTTGCATATTCTCCCTGTGTTTGTACGGGTTGCCTCCCACAGTCCAAAGGTGTGCAGGTTAGGTAGCTTGGTCAGACTAAATTTCCCATAGTGTGTAGGATGGTTGGATTAGCCATGGGAATTACACTGATAGTGTGGGTCTGGGTGGGATTTGCTTTGGAGGGGTGGTGTGGACTTGATGGGCTGAATAGCCTGCTTCTGCACTGTAGGGCTTCTATATTGTATACTGTGTTGTCCTTCTATACGTTTCCTTTTGTTATTAAGCAACACTAAAAGAAGGATGTATCAATAATTGAGGGAACACTTTCTCCACAAAGAACTACATCTTAGATTTTATGCTCATAGAAGATAACACTTTGATTTGAATTTCTCCAAAAAGCTTATGTTCCCTTATCGGATTAGGATTCAAGTAGTTGCATCAGTATTGCAACAGTGAACAGAAGAGCAGGAGCTCGCCATTCAGCCCCTTGAGCCTACTCTGCCATTCAGTAAGATCACAGATGATCTGTGGCCTAACTCCATCTGCCTGTCTTGGGCCCATAACCTTCGATACCCTTGCTTAATAAAAACTTGGCTACCTCAGATTTAAATTTAGCAAGTGAATTCACTTGAACTGCCATTTGAGGAAGAGATTTCCATACCTCCACTATGCTTTGCACGTAGAAGTGCTTTCTAACATCTCTCCTGAGTGGCCTGGCTCTAATTATTAGACTAGTCCCCTAGTTCTAGAATCTGCAACCAGTGGAAATAGTTTATCTTCATTTACCTTGTCTTCCCCGTTAATATCCTGAAGACCCCAATTACATTACCTCTTAACCTTGTAAATTATAAAGAATAAAGACTTAATTTGCCTAATCCCTCCTCATAATTTAATCCCTGAAGTCCAGGTTTCATTCTTGTACACCTGCATTGAACTCCTCCAGGGCAAAAACATCCTAAGTTGTGCTCAGATCTGCTCACAGCATTCTAAGTTGCCTCTAACTAAGGTTTTGTGTAACTGCAGCATAATGTCTGCATCCCTATACTCCAGCCCTTTTGATATGAAGACCATCATTCCATTCACCTTCCTGACTACTTTCTGCACCTGTTCATGGCATTTTAAAGAGCTATACACTAGAACACCAAACTCTCATTGAACATCCACTGTATTTAACTTTGTGCCATCTCAGAAAATGGCCTGATCAATCCTTTTGCATTCCAAAATGGATAATCTCATACATGCTGATATTAAAATCCAGATGTCACAGATTCATCCATTCCCCTAAACTATGAATATCAAATTGCAATTGTGATGATACTATGGCTTTAAGAGGTCTATTTTGTCCTGGATTTTTTAAAGAAGAAAGTTTGAGACAAAAGACCTGAACGGTCTGCTTCAAGACAATAATGCATACAGCTTGTAAATCCCTGTTTTTTTTTAAAGTTGGAACAATAGAAGCAGCCTGAATGGGTGGGGGCAAGCTCTCATAGAACCAGAATTTTAATTTCAGCTTTCAGTCGCAGGTGGGTTGTGAAAGCTGCTTTATCTCTCTCTCTCTATCTCTGTCTCTTTGCTACAACTAAAAGTTTAGGTTTTCTTCCTGCTCCTAGAATTGCATGTGAGATAATCTATGTTACTGAATTTGCCTTTGCCAAGGATGTGTTGATGGGATGTTTCTGTATTGGAACAGTTAATGAGCAGTTTATTATTTTGCAAAGTGTTTCGATAGTTACAGTTAAGCCAATTTTGGTTATTTTTATTTTGTTTGTATTTTAACTGTAGTGTACAAATAAAGTGTGTTTTGTTTCAAGCCTGGTAGTTTAACCTATCAAAGTGCATCTAGATTGCAGCACCTGCTATTTGCCTTTAAAATAAGAAATAAATTTAGTGTCTAGGTTACCTCCTTGACATGGTTTGGGAGTTTGGTCTTGTCCATAACACAATTTTATGCCTTCGTCAACTCTGTCTACAAAGTTGTTCAATTTTGTGTTGTCAGCAAATTCGGATATTTGAGTTTTTATGCCTTTATCAAAGATGTTAAAGAATATTCTGAATAATTGAGGCCTAACACAGAACTCTGAAAAACACCATTACTCATATCCAGCCAATTTGAGTAGTGACCAATTTGAGTAGTAGATTTCAACTCTGTTTCCTGCCAGTCAACCAATTTCTTATCCATGTCAGTAATTTGCCCCCAATTCCATAGGCTTCCACCTGAGCTGAAATCTATTGTGTGGGACTTTATCAAATCCTTCTGAAGGCCCATATAAATAAAATCCATTGACTTGCCTCTATGCACCACATTTGCCAAATCATCAAAAAACTTTGAGGTTTGTCAGGCACGACCTACCCTTCATGAATCCATGCTGACTCTCCCTGATTAACTGAAATGTTTCATGTTGATCAGTTACCCTATAGACTCCAATAATTTCCCCAGCACAGATTAAATGGTCTGTTATTCTCTGGTTTTCTTCTGTGATCCTTCTTAAAGAACAGAGCAACTTTCCAATACAGAGGTTAGTTGTGTTAGTTTCTTTCGGACAGGCAAGCTATCTTTTTCTGATGTGAATGCTAAAGCAAAGTAATGGCTTGGCATGTTTGTATTTCCCATGATCTTTGGCAATATTCCACTCGAACTTGAGTGGACCAATAATATTCTTAACCAGCAGCTTTCCATTTATATAACTGTAAAACCTTTTATTGGTGCTTATGTCCCTTGCAAGTCTTGTTTCATAATCCTTTTTAACCACTGTTTTAATCCACTTTGCAGCTTTTTGTTGGTGTTTTTATTTGTCCCACTCTGTGGAATCTGTACAGTTCTTTGCATTTTATATGCCCTTTCTTTTAATTTTATACTGTCCCTCACCTCCTTAGATGGCTATGGCTGATTTTTTGTAATGTGAAATGGAGCTTTTCCTTCTCATGGGGAGAAAGTGATTTTAAATGGCATTAAATGTTTCTTTGAACACCCTCCACTGCTACTTGGTTGTTTTACTTATTAGCTGAGCTTCCCAGTTTACTGTGGAAAGTCTTTACAATATCCCATTAAGTCTGACTTCCTTAAATCCAAATTTCTAGCATCCATTCTTTGCTTATCTCTTGCAAATGATGAAACTCAATCATGTTATGATCACTATTTGACAAATGCTCACGAACAACTAGTGATATCTTATCAGCTGACTCCCAGTCCTTCAATGGCATTTCTGTCTCGGACATGCTGAAGATGATTCTGTCAATGATGACTTTTCATTCTCCCATCTCCTTGAATAATCCTTAATTGTGTGTTAATGGATTCAGCTGTACCCAGCCTCCCAACTTTGCTTTTATTTTGAAGAAAATTCTGTTCTCTTTTTGCCCTTTAATAAAATAAAATGCAAAGACATGCAAGCACCTGGGAAAGTGCCATAATTACCAAAGACAGTCCTGCAACTTTAATGAGATTCTAGTTGAAACAATTAGGAGGAACAATTAAACTAAATCTCGAAATTCATTCGAATGCAACAAAAAAACATTTCTTACCATTGTAATATTAAAAATCCTACAATGATTGAAACTGGCTTGTATTTACCTTTGCAGACGTTGCAATATTATGATAAAAATATGGTACAGGAATTGGAGATGTCACTTGTGTATTTGTGATTAAACACAAGCTATTGAAAAGATCAAGCAAGTGCCTCCTAAGGTCACAAACATAAACTGATCCACATTAGGATGGTCCTCCACATACTAAACCCACAAATGCACAATTGAAACATGTTGGCATTTATACTGTACTTATTTCATCATTATTTTTCTAATCTATTTAATTTATAAGTGAATTCATTATACAAAATATGAAGATTGAAAGACCTTTAAAATGAATGAATTGAAATGTCTAGAAGTAAAACAATGGAGACTTATTTCTGTCTGTGCCAAATCTATTAAATGGGGATTTTTTTTTCAGTATGCATCTGTCACTTTTAATGTGTCATAAGAACATAAGAAATAGGAACATGATTAGGCCAAGCCTATTCGTCATTCAGCAAGATCATGGTTGAACTTCTTGATAAACTCCATTTTCCGACCTTATCCCAAATTCCTTGAGGATCTAGAGATCAATTGGTCTCAATCTTGAATACATTCAATGCCTTAGTATTCACAGTTCTCTGGTAGAGAATTCTGAAGATTCATAAACTTTTAAATGAAGAGTTTTCTCCTCATCTCAGTCCAAAATGGCTAAAGCTGGTTCTGAATTCTCCATCTAGTAGCAACTTCTCAATCGCTATCATGTCAGACTCTGTAAAAATTTCATGTGTATCAATGAGATGACCACTATTCTTCTAAACTCCTGAGAATAGAGACTATTTATACTCAATCTCTCCTCATACAATAATCTTTTCATCATGGGAATTAAACTAGTGAACTTTTATAGTTCCTCCTTGTAGACAAGTATATGCTTCCTTAGGTAAGGCGATCAAAACTGTATGAGGTATGATCTCACCAAAGTCCTGTATAATTTCATGCAAACATACAAATTAAGACTCTAACCTTGTTCTATACAATGGCAGCAAGATATCCTTACTTTTACATTCCAATCCCTTTGCAACAAACAGCAACATTCCATTTGCTTTCTTAATGGCTTGTTGTATCTGCATACTAACTTGTTGTGACTCATGTACCAACACATCCAAATCTCTCTGTACCTGAGAGTTCTGCAACCTCATTCCACTTAAATAACATTGAGCTTTTCTATCCTTCTTGCTGAGGAACGCAGGGTTACGTTTTTGCACATAATACTCCATTGAACAAACCTCTGCCCACTCATTAATATCCCATCTATTAATTGATCACACATCTATATGCCTTTGCAGATTCCTTATACCTCTTCATAACTTACTTTCCTACCTACCTTTGTACTAATCACTACATTTAGCAAACAGACCTTTGGCTGCTTGAGTCTGGTTAGAGATAATCTTGGTTCCGGAGATCAGGATGTAGAATCGGCTTAGGTAGAGATGAGGAAGAGGAGGGGAAACAAGTCACTAATGGGAATGGTTTACAGGCTCCAATACAGTACCCAAAATGTGAAATAAGTATACAAAAAGGAATATTGGGTGTTTGTCAGAAAGGGGCAGCAATAATCATGGGTGATTTTAATCTGGATGTAAGTTATAAAAATCCAATTGGTAATAGTAGTCTAGATGACAACTTCATGCAATGCTTTTGCGACGCTTAGAGCTGCACATTCTAATGAGAGAGCAGGTTATATTTGACCTGGTATTGGCTAATGAAACAGAATTAATGACCTCACAGTAAAGATACCTTTAGATAGTAGCAACCAAAACATGATGGAATTCAAAACCCAGTTTGAAAGGGGATAAGTATGTCCAAAATTGGTGTTTTAAATGTATATGGGCATGAAAGTTGAGCTAGCTGAAATGACCTGGCATATTAGGCTAGGAGATAAATCAGTAGAGCAACAGTGGCAGATATTTAAGAGGATATTTCAGAATACTTAGAATACATACATTGCTGTTATAAAGAGATAAGTATGTCCAAAATTGGTGTTTTAAATGTATATGGGCATGAAAGTTGAGCTAGCTGAAATGACCTGGCATATTAGGCTAGGAGATAAATCAGTAGAGCAACAGTGGCAGATATTTAAGAGGATATTTCAGAATACTTAGAATACATACATTGCTGTTATAAAGAAAAATTCCAAGGCAAGACCTACAGTTAGTGAAAGAAGTTAATGAAAACATCAAACTGCAAAAAGCATATAACTCTGTAAAGGTGATTAGCAGGTCAGATGGTTCATCAGAATATAAAGAACGGTAAAGAAAGCCCAAATATTAGTCAGGAGAAAAGAATTGAATAAGAGAAGAAGCTAGCTAGATCTGTTACAATGGTTAGCCTGGGTTTCTGCAGGTATTGATAAAAAAAGAGTAAATAAGTTGGATGGTTGTGAAAATAGGAAGTGAATATGAGAAAATAAGGAAAATGGCAAATGAATTGAATAATTCATTAGAGAGGATACAAAAATCATTTCAGTAATAGCTGTAAATTGGGATGTGGAAAGAAGAAAGGAAATTAGTGACGTTACAATGACCAGGGAAGTCGTACTAAGCAAACTGATGGAACTATGAATGGAAAAGTCTCTGGGTCCTGATGATATGTACCCTAGAGTCCTAAAAGAAATTACTGAAAATGTAGTGGATGAATTTGTGTTAAATTAGCTTGATGTCAGTCATGGAAAGGTGTTAAAATTGATAATCAAAGAGATTATAACCGTGTACTTAAAAAAAAACTCAAGGTAATCTGGAATAGTCAGCATGGTTGATAAGGTCAGAAGTAGGAATGCTCACTGATGATTGTAGAACATTCATCACCATTCACGACTCCTCAGATATTAAGCAGTTCATATCAAAATGCAGCAAAATCCAGATAATACGCAGGCTTGGGCTAAAAAGTGCCAAATAATATTTGTGCCACACAAATGCCAGGGACTGACCATCTCCATTGAGAGACAATTTGACCATTGCTCCTTGATGTTCAATGGCATTACCATCACTGAATCCTCCACTGTTAACATCCTCACACTCACTAACACACCCTCAATCATCTCTAATTCACAAATTGACACTTACTCACTCAGGAAGAGAGGAGGCATTATTGTGAGACCACTAATTCAGAGACATACATAATGTTCTGGGCACCAAAGTTCAAATCCTGCCGTGACAGAAGGGAAATTTCAATTCAATAAAAATCTGGAATTAAATCCTAGTGATGATTGTCAGGAACAAAATAACATGGCCTTCAGGGGAGGAATTCACCATCCTTGCTCGGTCTGGCCTTCAGGAGAAAGTGAGGACTGCAGATGCTGGAGATCAGAGTCAAAAGGTGTGGTGCTGGAAAAGCACAGCCGGTCAGGCAGCATCCGAGGAGCAGGAGAATCGACATTTCAAGCATAAGCTCTTCATCAGGAGGTGGGAGCGGGGGGTGGGGTTTGGGGGGGGTTGGGTACGAGTCTGGTCTTCATGTAACTCTGGACCCACATCAATGTAGTTTACTCTTAACTTGGATTAGAGAGGGACAAGAAATGCTGGCAAGACAGTGATGCTCATGTCACTTGAATATTTTTTTTAAAACTCACTCAGATAATGGTGGAATCTTCTGGGCTTACCTTGAGTTTCAAAAGACCAGGCAGAGACACCTTAATGGACAGGAGGCAAACAATCAGTAGAATACATTGGCAGGAGTATGTACCTTTTACAAGATGCACTGCAGCAACTCACCAAGTCACCTCAGATGGCATCTTTCAAACCCATAGCCTCTACTACATCAAAGGGCAAGGGTAACATGAATAAGAACAGCACTATTTGTAAGTTATCCTCCAAGCCACCAACCATCCTGACCTGAAATTTTATCATTGATCCTTCATTATCAATGGGTCAAAATCCTGGAACTCCCTTTCGACCAGCACTGAAGGTATAACTACATCACATGGACTGCCTCTGATTAAGAAGCAACTCATTATCTATTCAAGGGCAATTAGTAATGAACAATAAATGCTGACCTAGCCAGTAGCACTCACATTCATGATTGAATAATATATAAAATGTTGGTTCTTCCTGGTATGATGGTAGCAGTAATAATAGTGCCTTATTTTGGTAAATCCAGTGTAACCTGATTAAAGTACGGCCACCAATTTCTTATAGTCTTCTCCTGCTCCACTGACAAACCTCCCCTACAGCGTGACTGCAGTGGAACAATAGAAACCATAAGGAAGTGAGCCCCTAAAGCTATCTGCTTCTTCTCAACCAGAGATAACCTATTTCCTGCATATCAGAAACAAGCTTAACCAAGAGATAATAGTCTCTTCAAACTAAATTCCCTCCTAAAAGAGCATCTAAATGATGAACAACCTTACTTGATTTGAGCTGTGTTTTGCCTTGAATCAGTGGTAAAATTTGCTGCAATCAAAAGCAAATTAAAGTTAAGCTGAAATTTATAAAGAAATAAAAGAAATCAATATAATCAATGCTAAAAAAAATCACCTTTTACTCAACATATATTGAATGATTTCTTACGGACGTTGTATCTTCAATGTTCAAGTAGAATGAGTCTTTCATTTTACTTCATTTCAGAATAAGTCACTCAATGCTATTACTATTTAGCTTCTGCACCAGCTTTATTTTTGTCTGGAGATGATCCCTTCAGACTCGATTCAGCCCCTATACAGAAATTGTTGAAGGTCTTGTCAATATAGTATTGTCATGACGGTGCTATGAATTCTGAAAAACTGTATTTTTAAAGGTCACCATTATAAAATCAATAGACTAGCTTTAAGAATAGCTCCCACCACAGCCAGCCAGGATTGCGAATTCACACATTCCCTTACCTCTGGAGAAACAGAGAGCAGAATCCTATAGGAGTCGGATCGACATGAGCTGTGATGAGATGTGTGCTAGAATCAGCCAATAAATCCGATGAGGTCCATCTCAACCACGAAGCAATCTTACTCCATCTTTTATGTTTTTCCAAAGTGTGTGGGGAGTTTCTCGCTAGGGACCAGCAAGTTATCAATTCAAAAGAATTATTGCTAGTTGAATGCCTTGTTGATGGTTCAACTCTCCTCATTATTATTCAGCTTTCTATCTTACTGAACTCCCCTAAACAAACCAGATGCCAAGAAAACTCAACATGGAAACCAGAGTGGGTACCTGGTGGATTCAGTTCTCTGCTTCTAAGGAATGATTTCCATGTTGTGATTGAACAAACTGCAAAATCAACAGGCCGTGCTGATGCCCCATCTGTGAATTTAGGCCTTTAGAGGAGATGATGACCGAGGGGCATTTTCGGAGCACTATTAATCCAGAGACCCAGCTAACATTCTGGGGACCGTGGTTTGAACCCCTTCATGGCAGATGGTGGTATTTAAATTCTATTAAAAATCTATAATGAAGTGTCTATTAATGTCGACTGTTAGAGAAAACCAAACTGGTTCACTAATGTCATTTAGGGAAAGAAACTGTCATCCCTACCTAGTCTGATCCACAGCAATGTGGTTGACATTTAACTGCCCTCTGGGATGGGCAATAAATGCTGGCCTAGCTAGTGATGCCCTCATCCCACAAATGAATGAAAAAAACACTTGCCAGACTCTTATGTCCATCATGGTACCCGATGCACTGGCAGGGTGCTGAGGAAGCGCCTGCAGAACACACCTGCAATGAGTATTGGAATGTTGGATTGCAGGTTTGTTCTCCTCTCCAGCCAACCCTGAGACTGCTGGGCCTGGCTCTCCATGCCAGTGGCATGGTGACTCAATGGTAGGCACTGCTGCCTCACAGGGGCAGGGACCCGGGTTCAATTCCAGACTCGGGGGACTGTTTATGTTGAGTTTGCACATTCTCCTCGTGTCTGCATGGGTTTCTTCCAGGTGCTCCAGTTTCCTCCCACAATCCAAAGATGTACAGGTTAGATGAATTGGCCATGCTAAATTGTGCATAGTGTTCAGGGATCTGTAGCTTAGGTGCATTAGTCAGGGGTAAATGTGGCGTAATAGGTAGGGGAATGGGTTTGGGTGGGACACTTTTCGGAGGGTTGGTGTTGACGTATGGGTCTGTTTCGGCACTATAGGGATGCTATGATTCTATGGAGGCAGCCAGATGGTCACATGACTTACTGCACCACTACAGCTTCAGGACACTGAGGGCCGTTGCCTCCCACATCCCTGTCTGCTGCTCCTCCCTGTGACTCTGGGTGAAGTCCCCAATCACTGACACTACAGAGGTCTCTCCTGCCTGGGGCTGAGCAAGTACCTGGTTTCCGGTAGGCCTCTGAATGCCAGCAGCCGGGCTGTTTCTCCCTGGGCAGCTAGGGAGCTGTCACTGGAAAGTGCTTAACAGATTGTGCTCCTAAACTCTCGCAGGCTAAGCCTTTTGTCAAAGATCATTGGCAGCCTTGCCAATCATCAAGCCAGGTTTCATTCTTGGATTCACTGGCATCATTACACTGCATTAGAAACATTCAGTGACAAGTGTTTGAAAAAAAAAGAGTCTTACCGAATGGTAACCTTCCAAGAGAAAAGAAATCTTCTTTATCCCTGTCTTAAATGATAAATTGCTTGTTTTTAAACTTTTCCCACAATTCTTGTGTCTCCAACAAGGAGAATCTCATGCCAACATCCACTTTGTCAAGTCCTCTCAGGATCTGGTCTATTTCATTGATAATGGGAAGTGAATCATTTCAGTGGTTCTGTTCTTTGCCATTAGAAGGCTTTAGAGCATCACTTGTATTGGACAATAACAACTATTAAGAAACCAGGTACAGCAGGGAATTGTGATGTATCAATAAGATTAATGAATGGATTTAGTATCTGGTTATGATATCCATAAAGCAGTACAGTATTAGCTGGTAATTCATTAAAACATCAGTAAAGTGATTTATAAAATGCTTTGTGAAGTTATGATGTGGTTAGTAAATATTACACGTATAAGGATTATGGATTATGAGCACTGACGTCGGTGGTGGAGAAATTGCTGGAGAGGGTACTGAGAGATAGGATCTGTTTATATTTGGAAAGGAATGAGCTTATCGATGATGTGCAACATGGTTTTGTGCAGGGGAGATCGTGCCTTAACAACTTGACAGAGTTCTTCGAGGAAGTGACCAAGTTGTTAGATGAAGGAAGGGCTGTAGATGTCATATACATGGACTTTAGTAAGGCCTTTGATAAGGTTCCCCATTGTAGACTAATGGAGAAAGTGAAGTCACATGGTGTGCAGGGTGTTCTAGCTCAGTGGATAAAAAACTGGTTGAGCAACAGGAGACAGAGAGTAGTAGTTGAAGGGAGTTTCTTGAAATGGAGAAAGGTGACCAGTGGTGTTCCACAGGGGTCAGTGTTGGGGCCAATGTTGTTTGTGATATACATAAATGGTCTAGAAGAGGGCACTGTTGGTATGATCAGCAAGTTTGCAGATGATACAAAGATTGGTGGAGTAGCAGAAAGCATAAGGGATTGTCAGAGAATACAGGAGGATATAGATAGACAGGAGAGTTGGGCGGAAAAGTGGCAGATGGCTTTCAATCCAGACAAATGTGGGGTGATGCATTTAGGCAAGGCTAATTCTAGACCAAATTATACAATGAATGGAAGAACCTTGGGAAAAGTTGATGGGCAGAGAGATCTGGGAGTGCAGGTCCATTGTACCCTGAAGTTTGCTGCACAGCTGGATAGAGTGGTCAAGAAGGGATATAGTATGCTTGCCTTCATTGGACGGGGTATTGAGTATAAGAGCTGGCAAGTCATGTTAAAGTTGTACAAGACATTGGTTCGGCCGCATTTAGAATACTGTGTATGGTTCTGGTCGCCACATTATCAAAAGGATGTGGATGCTTTGGAGAGGGTGCAGAGAAGGTTTACGAGGATGTTGCCTGGTATGGAAGATGCTAGCTATGAAGAAAGGCTGAGTAGGTTAGGTTTATTTTCACTAGAAGAAAGGAGATTGAGGGGGGTCCTGATTGAGGTTTACAAAATCATGAAGGGTATAGACAGGGTGGATAGAGACAAGCTTTTTCCCAGAGTGAAGGATTCAATAACAAGAGGTCATGCTTTCAAGGTGAGAAGTGGAACATTTAAGGGGGATACACGCAGCAAGTACTTCACACAGAGGGTGGTGGGCGTTTGGAACGCGTTGCCAGCTGAGGTGGTGGAGACAGGCGCGGTAGATTCATTTAAGATGCGTCTGGACAGATGCATGAGTAGGTGGGGAGCAGAGGGATACAAATGCTTAGGAATTGACCAACAGGTTTAGATAGTACATTTGGATCGGCTCAGGCTTGGAGGACCGAAGGACCTGTTCCTGAGCTGTAAATTTTCTTTGTTCTCTTTGTTCTTTTAAACAGTATTGATGGTGAAGTATTTAATCTCTATCTGAGAAAGAATATCTGCTGTAAAGTTTTGCATTCAGTAAAACATATTCACCAAATATTCATAACTGCATTAGCAGTCATCCTAACAGATTTTACATGCTAATCCGAATGCCAGGTCAGCCAGAAAGCCTGTAGTCACAGAGCCACTCCGACGTGAAAGTGAGCCATTCGACCCAATGAGTCCACACTGACACTCTGAAGAGCATCCCCCCAGATTCATTTCCCTACACTATCCCTGTAACCCTAGATTTCCCATGGACAATCCATCTAACCTGCACATATGTGGACTGTGAGAGGAAACTGGAGCACCTAGACAAAGCCCGCATAGACCCAAGAAGAATGTGCAAATAGCACATTGATAGTTGCTCAAGGGTGGGCTAGAATCCAGGTCCCTGGCGCTGTGAGGCAGCAGTGCTAATCGCTGAGCTACTGCATACTAATCATGGTCAAGAAGATGAGGAATTCAGCACCAACCATGTGCTTGGCTTTGCGAAAAACACCAGTCCTATCTATTTCCAATATGGAATTAATGGGCAACTCCAATTCCTGCATTAACATTTCTTAGAAATGATGCTTGCTGTCAATTTCGCATACTTGTCAGAATTAGATGGAGATATTGAAATGTTTGCGATCCAAACTTTACAGTGGGCTGTTAGGAGAGAACTGGATCTACAAAAAAAATAGGCTGGGAAGGACTAGTTTGCCTATCTGGCCCCAGTCATGATGTTCAGTACAATTTCCATAAAGATCAATGTATAAATCAGAATGTATTGCTGGACCCTCCAATTTATTTTATCTAGCATGTAATTTTTCTTTGCAAATCTTGCTTACCTTTCCTGTTACCGGCCTATTTCAGATTCAACAAGCTGAAATAAATGAAAATATAACTTTTACAATTACTTCTCTGCAACAAAGTAATATTTCATTGCATTAGATATGACTCATATATATAGGTAGAAACTGTTGTTCTCCCCTTGAGAAGCAAGTAGCAACAACGTTTTACTACATTTACTAAACATAGACCCAAACCCAGGTGGCAACCAATACCATAATTTTAGTGGTTGATCCTCCCTCCAGTTGTTAATTCATTCAAAATATAATTGGTTTGAATATGCACCAATGAGAATCATGACAATTCAAAAGTGACGTAGACAAAGATCATTAATGGCTTTATGGAGAATGACCCAAACCTGCCATCTTTATTTTCTGTTCTGAGAAAGAGGCACTCGACCCGAAACTTTAACTCTGATTTTTTTCCACAGATGCTGCCAGACCTGCTGAGCTTTTCCAGCAATTTATGATTTTGTTTATTTTCTTTCAGTCGGATTTGACCTTTTTGATGTCAATAGTACTGAGCTATAATTTCTGAAGCCACATGTTTATATTGGAAGTTGAATCATCTCATATTATTTTAACAAACGCTACTTTGGATTTTAATTTTCATGAAACAACTGCATTTCCACAATTATAGAAAAATATTGAAGGAGGAGTGTTGTCAATGCTACATTTAATTTATTTGGTTTTGTTTCCATGGAATAATTGCACTGTTCTCTTGAGCTGTAAGCTTGAAACCCCTTTTATTCAGAAAAGCAACGCAAACAGAATGGGAATTGAATAATATTCTCTGAAGCCAACTTTCATTTGAATTCTACAAGCATTGTTAAATATACAACAGTTTATAAAACTGGCCATCTGGTGTTTTATGAACGTTAATTATTTGTCAACACAATACACTTTTTGAGCTTTGGGCGTTTTGCTGAAACAACTTTATGAGAAAGCCTTAGCTGTAAAGGTTGATATTTACTTGTGCTCTATAAGGTAATACATTCTCCAGGAGTTCAAAATTAAATGTGAGCTAATGAAGATATAATGTCAATATTGCTCTGCCTCAAATTCTAACTCTAGTAGCAGCAGTGTGAAGACAGGCTGGACTAGGGTAAGCTGTCCATTACTACTGACTTGAACAGGGGAAAGATGGAGCCATGATAATGACTTTCTAGCAGTTTCCATGGGGCAGTGCCAAAGACCAAGGAGATGCTGGGGTAGTATTAAGTCACCTACTCCATGCTTTCCTTTCTTTTCCGAGTTTCAAGGCAGTCTGTGTCTTAGATGTGCTATTGTACAAGATTCCAGCACAAATTTGGGCCAATAATATAGGGGCATCTCCCTACTTAATAATAAGGACTTCAAATGCTTCAAATTTTCTAAGAAAACTGGCAGACTTATTGATACTAACCCATATTTTGTAAAAGTTATCTATCTGAGCATTTATCAACCAAAAGTAGTGCTTTTAATGTGACTTCCTCTTCAAGTCTGCTTTAGGTGATTCAACTGTCAGTAACAAATGTTCCTGTGAGAAACAGGCTGCAATAAACATAAAGGTAATTGTGGATGGAAAACAGACCAAGAAGATAATCAACGGCTGTTCAGAGGGGAGTGAATTTATTTTTATACACACTAAAACAAAACCTGCTTATGATTCTCAAAACTGTCAAAATAATAAACAAAATGTACATTTTACTGCATCATTCATCCCTCTGTCATATGTGACACTATCACTGTGCTAAATGGGACAGACTTCAAATAGAATCTTAACAGCTCAAGACTGGGGCATCAGTGAGATACCTTGGGCCATCAACAGCAGCAGAATTGTACTTCACCACAATCTGTAACCTCATGGCTCAGCATATTCCCATTCAACCAGCAAGCCTGGGGATCAACCCTGGGTCAATAATGACTCCTGGAGGGCATGTTAGGAGGCAAGAGGTGTCAAACTTGTGAAGCCACCAAACAAGACAACTTGCATGCTAAATAGCATAAGCAGCAAGTGACAGTCAGAGCTCTCACATCCAACAGATCAGATCTCAGCTCTGGAGTCCTGCCATATCCAGTTGTGAATGATGGTGGGCAATTAACTCACTGGAGGAGGAGGCTTCATAAATACCCCATCCTCAATGATGGAATAGCCCATCCTGAAATATTAATTCTGAATTCTCTTCAGAGATGCTGCCAGACCTGCTGAGCTTATCCAGCAATTTCTATTTTTAGTTTAGGAATATTTAATGCCACAACATGCTGTTATTGGCGCAACATTCTCTTGAATATCTACACCTCCAGTTTATCATTTTTAATTACTACAAGAATCAGTTCTGTTTCTGCAGTGGATCTATTTTGCATGTGTATTGTGACAGCAGGGGAAAGCTGTCTATTTAACAAGGAGAATTTTAAAGGATAAATAGTGGTAATGCTGAAAAGCATCATAATTGTCATAGCAGTCTAATTTTATGGTACCAATTGAAAAGTAACATTGCTTTATATTCTTTTATAATGCATAGGACACTATTATTGTGCCGTGATAAAGAACTACTAATCCCCAGACTGAATTACTGTTTATCATTTTAAAGTCTTTGTTCAAAAACAAGATTAGATTGCAGCTTTGAAGTCACAACGTGGTACTCAGTGCTTTTAATACATATTGTGGATGGTTATGAATGTTTTTATTCATGTTTTGTTCTTACCTTGGTGACAGCAGCTGCTATCATTGTGGATACTGAGTGTCTGCTTTCTGTGCTGTTCCTCATTTTAGATAGAAAGTTGCCTTCAATCTGTAAGTTTAATAATCATGGCATAATTACTCCAACTCTAAAGAGAAGTGATTCTGTTCTCCAGAAACTACATAAGGAGTTCATGCAGGAAATAAGAGTGTTGAATGGCAGACATAAATAGCTAAATGGGAATTTGATTCCTCGTTTTGCTTATCTTAAGCTGCAATATTAACCATGCATTAGGAATGGCCAACTCCAATTTTAACCTGTTGCTTTGAATCCATACTCACAACATAATACAATCTCTCCAATTTTTTTTTCTACAATATCAAAACACGGATGAAAAAAAACCACCATTTCGACTGGGAAAACACATCTATCCTGGGACAGGCTAAGGAAAGACATGCCAGAGAATTCCTAGAGGCCTGGCACTCCAACCACAACGCCATAAACAAACACACAGATCTAGATACCATCTGTCAACCCCTCAGAAAATGAACAGGAAATGACATCACCACAAACCCCAGGAACCCCATCCAGGAGAAAGATATAAATAGAAAGCAGGAGACAACAGCTTAGCTTCACTTGGAGGTGGCCACTGATGATGTTACCTAGCCAGGTAATGAAAGGTCTGGATATCAAACCTACAGCTCAGCGAGCAAACCTACACCCTAAATCAAAAAGCCCTTTAGGTTTTAAGTGGTGACTATGAACCTTTTAAGCCAAGCATAAATTTGTTTGGTTTTCCTCTGAGACTTTCCCATCTTTTGTATGAGGAAGTCAACCCTCAGTGTAATTTAAAAGGAATCCTGACCAACCTCTTCTATAATGGTTGCATCATGTTTTTTATTCATGTTCATATTCTATTTGCTTTTGCTGTAGCCCATAGTGTTGATCATGGGCTATGCACTAGGATGGCAAAGATTACTATCTCACTCAATAGTGCTAAGTTCAGAATAGCTGCATGAAGCCTACAATGCAGGATTATCACCTGACACCCACAAGATTCATCTTAGTAAGATTGATTTTTCTTTTCTGCAATATTTATTTGAATATTTGTATCACCTACAATCTTATCATCACTTTGTCTAAATCAGTAATTAAGGCTACGAAGAGCAGTGAGTCCAAAATTGATTCCTGCAGGGTTCCTCTAGTAACCATTCCTCACACAGAAACCCCCCCACCCCAGCACAGGTAACAACCTTCGATCTACATGAATGCAGCCCCATCATTTACACTGCCCTAGAGCAGCTCACTGATCCCACAAGCTTCTTGCATTGAGTATCGCGTGTCATCCTAAAAAGATTTTTTTTTTCAAAATCTAGGTACATAATGTCACCCAGAGCACTTACAGTTGCTAATCCAGTAAATTCCTCAAAAACATTCAGTCAGGTCAGTCGGGCATTATCTTGCTTTTCAGACGATGTATTGAAAATATATAATAACCCATTCTTTGTAAAATTCATTATCTCTAACATTCCCTTCTAGTAACCTTCCTACAGGAGTAGCCCAGTCAGGCTTCTCCAGCCTTTTCCACTGTTTAATAAGACCATGGATGATTAATTTTAAAACACTATTTGCTTTCAAACCTCAGTTACATTTGCATGAAATTTTACAATTTTGTCTTTAAAATTAGTGGGCACTGCATTATTGGTAACTGAGCAGTGTTCACTGGAGTAAAAGCTCATGCCAAGACACCACTTAGAACCTTCATCGTGCCCTGTGAGACTACAGCTAATTTTTTAAAAGGAATGCTCCAAAAGCCACATACAGTTCATAATAGCTCTCTAATTCCAAGAAAAACGTTAGAAGTTTGCTACTGCAGTTATCCACTAAAGTCTACTCCAATGACACTCTAATTCCAGAGCAGCAGTTTTTTTTGCTTAATTGAGCTTGATCTATATCCCTGATCTTCCGAGAACAGTTTTCTTTTAGTCGATGTAAATGTTTAATTTAAATCTGATTACACAAATTCACTTTAAAAAACAGAGTTTGGTTGAATGTTGTGTCTTTCTCAGGACATTCTGAAGCAGCTTACAGTCATCAGGTTTTTTGAAGTTTCGAAACAGTTGTGCTCCATGAAAAGCAGCATCGACAGGTAGCATCCACAAACTATACAGTAAATGACCATATAATCTGCTTTTTATTTAAGTGATGATGATTGAAGGATAAATGTTGACCAGGGCAAAAAAGAACGAAACCGTTATCTGCTTGGAAATAGTGTGAAACGAGCTTTTCCAACCCACATAACAGCAGAAGAGTAGTCAATATGAAATCTCTTCTGAAGACAAGACTACCTTAGTATTGATCAGGAATATCAGGGCAGATTGTGTTTTTAGAAGGATGCTTATTTTGGGAATAGGGACATGCATTGATTCTTTTGGGATTAATACATCTTTATATGTATTCCATTGGTAATTTCACCTCCTCATAGACAGGCCATTTGGCCCAACAAGTCCACACTGACCCTCTGAAGAGTAATCCACCCAAACCCATTTCCCTCTGACTAATGCACCTATCACTATGGGCAATTTTAGCATGGCCAGTTCACATGACCTGCACATCTTTGGACTATGGGAGGAAACTGGAGCACCCAGAGGAAACCCACTGGGAGAATGTGCAAACTCCACACAGACAATCACCCGAGGCTGGAATCGAACCCGGGTCCCCGGCACTGCGAGGCAGCAGTGCTAACCACTGAGCCACCGTGCATTATCTTTGCAAATCTAGCCCTCATAAAATCTGGAACAAAGATTAAAATGTTGTTAAGTTTTTTGGTCGATGAAGTTAAATTGAGAAAGGTGTAGTTATTGTTAACTGGGTGTACCCCATATGGACATTCTTAAGAAATGATACCTGTTCGATTCAAACAAAATCACAAGCTCTCATTCAACTGAACAAATATGATTCACCATATTTGACACACATGGAATTGTCTTATTTTGTAATAAGTTATTTTACATCTAGTAAGAAAAATCTAAATTTGTTAGGCCGATCTTGTTCCCAGGAGCAAGGCTGGAGTGAAAGAGTAAATTTTATTTCAGAAAGGGATGTTAATGTCTGAGAACTAAAGTAGTGTTTGTCACCAATCAGTGTAATGATCACAGGAATTACTGGCAGTTAGTTCATGCACTGATAAATCATAGTCAACTTCAAGGAGACTGATCATAGAGATTGATGTTTATTCCATTTGCAAATAAATGTAAATGTTGGCGATTTTAAATTGTGCCCAGGGCCAACATAAATCTCTAATGACTTCATAATATCTTATAATAAATTGATGGTTATGATAGTAATTGAAATGGGGAGAAAGTGAGGTCTGCAGATGCTGGAGATCAGAGCTGAAAATGTGTTGCTGGAAAAGCGCAGCAGGTCAGGCAGCATCCAGGGAACAGGAGAATCGACGTTTCGGACATAAGTCCTGAAGAAGGGCTTATGCCCGAAACGTCGAATCTCCTGTTCCCTGGATGCTGCCTGACCTGCTGCGCTTTTCCAGCAACACATTTTCAGCTAGTAATTAAAATGGTCAGTAATGATGCTGTGAATGAAATGTTACAGAGATCAGAACAACATGAGCTATGTTGAGAAATATGTCAGAATCGCCTAAGAAGTTCAACAAGGTGTATTTCAATGTTGGGTACTTCATTTGGCAACATTTTAAAAAAAATTATTTGTGGGACTTGGGCGTCACTGGCTGGGCCAACATTGATAGCCCATCCCTATTTGCCCTTGACAAGGTGGTGATGAGCTGCCTTCTTGAATCGCTGCAGTCCACTTGTTGTGGGCTGCCCCACAATGCCAGTAGGGAGGGAATTCCAGGATTTTGACCCAATTACTGTGAAGGAGTGGCGGTATATTTCCAAGTCAGGGTGGTGAGTGACTTGGAGGGGAACTTGCAGGTGGTGGTGTTCCCAAATATCTGCTGCCCTTGCCCTTCTAGGTGGAACTGGTCATGGGTTTGCAAGGTGCTGTCTAAGGATCTTTGGTGAATTTCTGCAGTGCATCTTGTAGATAGTACACACTGCTGTCACTGAGCGCCAGTGGTGGAGGGATTGAATGTTTGTAGATGTGGTGTCAATCAAGTGGGTTGCTTTGTCCTGGATGGTGTCAAGCTTCTTGAGTGTTGTTGGAGTTGCACCTATCCAGGTAAGTGGAGAGTATTCCATCACACTCATGACTTGTGCCTTGTGGATAGACTTTGGGTGTCAGGAGGTGAGTTACTTGCCACAGTATCCCTAGTCTCTGACCTGCTCTTGTAGGCACTGTAATGAGTCCAGTTGAGTTTCTGGTCAATTGTATCCCCAAGGATGTTGACAGTAGTGGTGGTGGGGGGGGGGTAGTGGTGGTGGTGGTGGGGGGGGGTGGGTTAGTGATGGTAATACCATTGAATGTCAAGGCACAGTCGTCAGAATGTCTCTTATTAGTCAGAGTGCCTCTTATTGGACAGAGTTCCTCTTATTGGTTAGAGTGTCTCTCATAGGAACAGGAGTAGGCCATTCAGTCTATTGAGCCTGCCACACCATTTTATATGTTCACAGCTGATCGAACACTACAGTACCTTTTACACATCCCATTCTCCTAAACCTATTCATCCCTGGTAATTTGGAATCTATTCATCTTTACAGTAAACATTCTCAAAGACAGAACCTCCACATCCCTCTGTGGTAGAGGATTCAAATAGTTCACAAACCCCTCAGTAAAATTTTTAAAAATCCTTATTTCAGAACTAAGTGGATTCCCCTTATTTTTGTAAATTGTACCCCTGGTTCTAAACTCCTGACCAGGTGAAACATCTTACCTGAATCTATTCTATACCTTTAAGTATTGAGTAAGATTCAATGAAATCACATCTCATCCTTTGAAACTCTCGAGAATACAGGCCCAATTTGTTCAATTCTCTTCATAGGATAGTCCCACCATCCCAGGAACAAATCTGGTGAATATTAATTTCACTCACTTTGGGGCAAAAATATCTTTCCTGAGATAAAGAGACCAGAACTGCACAGAGTACTCCAGGTGCAGCCTAACCAAGCTCTAATACATGTGAATCAAATCTTCACTGCTCCTGTACTCAAATCCTTTTGTGATAAATACTATTGCTCCATTTACCTTCTTAATAGCTTACTGAACTAGCAAGTTAGCCTTCAGTGGCCTACTTACATCGATAGCCAAGTCCCTTTGCACATCTACAATTTCCAACTTCCCACCATTTAAGAAATATTCTATCATTTGTTCTTATTCACAAATTGGTTGACCTCACATTTTTCACATTATATTCCTATCAAGGAGCTCTGTCAACCCTTCATGTTCCTTACTTCCTGGCATGTCCTGTTGAACTTGAAAAGATAGGCAGGTGGGCAGAGGGGGTGGGGTTGCCTTATTAGTAAGAAATGAAATTAAATCAAGAGTAAGAAACAGAGTAGATTCAGATGGTGTAGAATCTTTGTTGGTAGAATTGAGGAACCGTAAAGTTGAAAAAACCATAGTTGGAGTTATTTACAGGCTTCCAAACAGTAGTCAGGAACTGGGGCTCAAGATATACCAGGACACAGAAAAGATGTGTAGGAAAGGCAAAGTTACAGTGATCATGGGGGATTTCAATATGCAGGTGGACTGGGAAAATTAGGTTGGTAGTGGATTGCAAGAAAAGGAATTTGTGGAATGTCCACGAGATGGCTTTTTGAAGCAGCTTGTGGTGGAGCCCACTAGGAAACAGGCCATACTGGGTTTGTGTTGTGCAATGAGGCAGACTCGATAAGGGAGCTGAAGGTGAAGGAACCCTTAGGAGGCAATGGTTGAAGTTAGTCTGCAATTTGAGAGGGAGAGGATAGAATCAGAGGTACCAGTATTCCAGCTGAATAAAGGCAACTAAAGAGGCATGAGGGGGTAGCTGGGTAGAATTGACTGGGAGAGGAGACTAGCAGGAAAGGCAGTGGAACAGCAAAGGCAGGAGTTTCTGGGACTAACTCAGGAGACACAGCAGAGATTCATCCCGAGAAAAAAGAAGCATGGTGTAGGGAGGATGGGGAAACCATGGTTGACTAGGGAAGTCAGGGATAGTATAAAAGCAAAAGAGAAAGCATATAATGTGGCAAAGGGCAGTGGAAAACCAGAGGATTGGGAAGCTTACAAAG
This sequence comes from Chiloscyllium plagiosum, assembly GCF_037043375.1. Lineage (NCBI taxonomy): Eukaryota > Metazoa > Chordata > Chondrichthyes > Orectolobiformes > Hemiscylliidae > Chiloscyllium > Chiloscyllium plagiosum. The sequence continues at coordinate 53,121,329 of NW_028270155.1, read as the reverse complement.
ACCAACAGAGGGCAACAAAAATGAAATAAGGAGGGTGAAGATTAAATATGAAGGTAAGCTAGCCTGTAATATGAAGGATGACTGTAAGAGTTTCTTGAGATATATAAAGGGCAAAAAGGAGGCAAAAGTGGACATTGGGCCACTGGAAATTAACACTGGAGAGATAGTAGTGCAAAACAAGGAAATTACTTCACGTCAGTCTTCACAGAGGAAGACACAAGTAATATCCCAATTATCGAGAGTGAGGGGGCAGAGCTCAGTATGGTGGCCATCACCAAGGAGAAGGTGCTAGAAAAACTGAATGGCCTGAAGGTGGGTAAATCACCTTGACCAGATGGACTGCACTTCAGAGTTCTAACAGGGATAGCTGAAGATATAGTGGATATTGTGACCATTGATAATCACCCACTCTCCTGCAGTATCCCATGTCCTCCAATGCACAATCATCTCACACATGTGTTAGCCCTCTTATATTCAGTTTTCCCTCCATTTAAATTCTTGCCCCCTCTACATCACAGCACCCTCCTTCTACTATCCAGCGCTGACTTTGCTCACTTCCCCAACACAGTGATGACTTCTGATAACCCCCTGAAACTTTGTGACATGTTCATTTGTTAATATGTGCATGCAGTATGTTTGCCACATAAGTTATTGACATTTGGTACGGGTGTGAGATTGACATAGCAGGTGTCATACAGCGACATGTTTAACCACACACCCCCTCCACCCCATGTCTGATCACTGCTAACAACCATGACAAGCTGCCTGGCTTTGTGTTTACACTAAAAAAGCAAAACAAGACAGAAGTAATGTGAACCCATAAGCTGTGGCTGAAGGGGTATGGTGCAAAAAGACAGGACAGTGAGGAGCCTAGCAGGCATGACATAAGGGAGCCCTAAAGAGAGCAAGGGAAGATTTCTGAGATGCAGCCTGATTGAATCCATGAGATGGCTATCTGTCCCTGCACAGAAAGTATCTGTGCAGCAGCATTGCAATGAGAGGTACTGGTGTGCTCCAAAGTTCCACAGAAATGCAGAACCGTCTTGCAAATGGACCAGAGTGATGCCGTGAGAGTGTGATGAGGCTGTACATGTTTGATGCCAACATCTATGGTCAGTGGCTGTGTGTGGCCACTGCCCATGGAGTGTGCCCTGAGATACTGGTGACTGATGGTGAACTGGAGGAACAAGTGCCAAGCTGCAACCAACAAGAGTAAACTGCTCTGTCTATTGTCTATTTCTCCTACTTAGCTTTAATCCAGATGTTGGGAAAAGAGTAGGCTGCATGTGAGTCAGATGAGATTAACAAAAAAAAAGGAGACATTAAATTGGCCCATCACCACGCACTACTGAGAATATTGACTCACTGTTTAACACGTGGCTGGAAAATGGAACAGTTTGCTCTTGACACTGAGAATTTCCTTACTGTATATCTCACCTGACTTGCCCAACCTTCTCTCCAATGCCCATGTTGTTTAGTGCCTGGAAAGATTTCATCCAAGGATTTTTGCTCAAGCAAAGTTCCACTCTTTCACAGTTAAATATCGTGAATGTCTCCATTTTTATAAGGCAGGAAGGTAACTCTTTCCGCATTGCCAGAGATTTAATGTTTCTGGAGGGATCCTTGTAGCTCCGCCCTCCACCGTATCTCCATCCCAATCAAGTGAAATATGGATTATTTAAAATTGCGAATTGTGATTGCCATTTTTACTTGCCTTAATTCAGGTAAAAACTGCCTTTGTAATTAAGTCCAATATCCATTTTCAACCAATGAATGAAAAATTAATACTTGAAATGGGTATATCTTCATACAATTTATTGCAACTTCTGTGCTGACTGTGAAAACAGATCTCAGGCGCATTCTTATATTTATAGGTGCTCATACTCAACAATAGTAGGTTTATGTAATAGAAATTCTGTTATAAACAGAAAATCTAAGCCGTGACAATGGAAATTATAGCTCTGTTCTTAACTCAGGAAAAAGGTAATAACATTGGAACCACACCACAGGATCCACAAACATTGGTCCCCTTTGTACTATAGCACAAGTGTCTGTTGAAGTGTCCATAGATATCAGTGCATTTCCATTTTAAGATGTCCCTGTGCCACTGGAAGATGAAGTTCACAGGAGCGAGAAATTATTATTTTGCACTGAAGGACCTATCAGAGCTTTTGTGTATCCAGCTTGCAATAGCTCTTAAAAATAAACACAGAAATGAAATGACTTGCATCTACTCATGAACATTCTTTCCCTTCTCCTTTATTAAAACATCCAGACACAGCTAAAAATCTTGCATAGAATTGTCCATCTCTGAAATCTCAATGTTCAAATCAAACATTTGCCTTAATAATTGCCTGCAATACGATTGAATTGTTTCTCTCTAATGATAATTGATTGAAGAAATGATTTCAGACCAACACTTGTAAAATGGCCACCAGTGAAGTTATCCTTAGAATGTGGATTTCAGGCACCTTACAACGATGAGTATAGAAGTGGTTTTATAGCATTCCTTTTGGGGCAAGAGGAGCAGGAGAGCTAAACCTCAGTCACCCAGTTCCATCTTCACTGATGAGGGGTCTGGCCGCAATACCGCAGTGTACTCCCAGTAGCTGCTGCACACCTTACCACTTGTCCCTCATGGAGACTCTTAATTTGAAAAACATCTTTGAACACAAGTCTCTCAGGCTGTGGTCAGCAAGTAAGGTCCTTGAATCTCTGTGGGAAAAGGAGATTGTCAGTGCAGTCAGATTCTTTCCTTGAACAGACTGTCAATGCCATTTGGCAGAGTGGCTTACTGCCAGAAATTAGAAATAGGTAGACAGGCAGGAGGCTGGAAGAACACAGCAAACCGGGTAGCATCAGGAAGTAGAGACGTCACGTTTCAGGTGTAAGTCTTCTTCTTCACCTCCTGCTGCTGCATGGTTTGCTGTGTTCTTCCAGTATCCTGCTTGTCTACCTGGGATTCCAGCATCTAGAGGTTTTTTTTTTGTCTCTAAAGAAACTATAAATAAGCTTTGCAACATGATTTGGCTTGTGGTGAGAATCTGATCACTGGGGTCTCACTCCCTGTGAGCCCACCCTCAAGGTGGCCTGTTCTGGGGAAGATACTATTGTCCACCTCCTTGTGGACTATGCACTTGTAAAAGGAGATGGTGGTGTAGTGTTTATTTCACCAGTAACCTACCAGCAACAACCACCACACCCACCCTCCACCCCGCTCTGAGTGCAAGTTCAAGTCCCACTATGCCTATTGGTGAAATTTGTATCTCTGATTTATAATCATAGAGTCATAGAGATGTACAGCATGGAAACAGACCCTTTGGTCCAACTCGTCCATGCTGATCAGATATCCCAACCCAATCTAGTCCCAGCCCATATCCCTCCAAACCCTTCCTATTTGTAGACGCATCCAAATGCCTCTTAAATGTTGCAATTGTACCAGCCTCCACCACTTCCTCTGGCAGCTCATTCCATACATGCACCACCCTCTGTGTGAAAACGTTGCCCCGTAGGTCTCTTTGATTGACAAAAAAGTTATTTTATTCACTAATGTACTTTAGGGAAGGAAATCTGCCACCTTTAGCTGGTCTGTGGAACATGTGACCCTGGCTCCACAGGCAACCAGCTTAGCCCCCTCCTGCACAACCCCAAGAGCAACACTATTCCTCCCTAATTTATGTCTCTAAGAGTATCCATAGATCGCCGAACCCAAGCCCACAATCTATTTGCAAAATAATTTGCATGATTTTATAACTGCTTTGTTAATATTCTGTTGGAGAGGGTGGGGAAGCTTTTAGAGCTTCTCATTTAGAATAAATTATACAGTGTTTGTCTCAACAAAACACACAGTCCTGTCAGGAAATTGTCAACATTAGCATCCAGTCCTTAATGCATGTGATTTAAATTATTTAAACTGTTTCTTTTCATGGTTGCGCTAATTACTATAGCAAGTGCATTAATCTGTTAAAATGAATGGGTTGAGGCTTTTTTGACATACCTATTAAATATTAATATGCGAAAAGGAAATTTTCCAGTACGAGAGGATAAAAGACGTAGATCGCGACACCAACACACAGAGACCAGAAGCAGAGAGATATCAGGAACCACAGCGTGTGCTCTGAAAGAAGTTGGTTGGTGAGTAGGATTGGTGAATATTTCTAGTCTTTAACATAGAAATAAGGTCTTCAATTTGTTTTTAGGTTCCAATATTTTTGTTCCTCCTTTTCGTAACAGATTAAGTATAAGTTTGAGACTGGTGGTTTTCTTTTACAACAATATCAATTAAAGTAAAGTGTAAAGAGCAGAGAATATTGAGTAATTAGGTTATAAATTACTTCAGTACCATAGTGATGGCAGGATGAGAGATGTGAAAGAGCTGCAGTATAAGTCTATACGATAGAGGAGCAGAATGTGGCGATTTCGCCCAGTTGAGCTTGCTGCACCATTCGATCATGGCTGATATGTTAGTCAACCCTATTCTCCAGCCTTTTCTCCATTACCTGTGATCCCCTTACTAATCAAGAATCTATCTATGTCTGCTTTAAAGACACTCAGTGACTTGGCCGCCATTGCCCTCTATGCCAATGAGTTCCACAGATTCACCACCCTCTGGGTGTAGAAATTCCTTCTCATCTCAGTTCTAAAGGGTCATCTCTTCACCCTGAGCATATGGGAGCTGCTGGACACCATTGGTCTACAGTGAACACATATATAATCAATATTAACAACTCAAGGAGCTTCAGATCTCTGTTGGGTAGTTAGAATCTGAGCTTCAGATAATGCACCACATCAGGGAAGGCATAATTTTATTCTTCATATAGATTGGGTTTGTCAGATTGGCATCCCTGGCATGAAGGGATTATGAGGGGAGGTTCAGTCGGTTGTGCCTGTACACATTGGAGTTTAGACCTACGGGGCAACATATAAGATATTTAGGGAACTTGGCAGGGTAGATGCAGAGAGAATGTTTCCTTTTGTGGGAGAATCTAAGCACAATGTTAGAATAAGGGGGAGTATATTTAAGAGAGAGATAAGGAAGTATTTCTGTAAAATTCAGGAAGCAGCAGATCAAATTCAGACAACCATGACCTTAGTTATCTTTACACTGAAGCAGTTCACATCCTTTAGTTTAAAATGGGCAGAATGACAGCAGCAAATTGCTCAGTAACAGAGAACCTCTGGCCTCTCAGGAAGTCAATAACATTGATCTCTGAGAAACAAATGCCAGTTACTCCCGTCTTTGCCAGTAAACTGTAAAATAGTTAGTTCCAATTTTCAGAGAAAGCATGGAAACACCACTGGTGTGTGATATGATGATGTTTGTGTAGAGGCTACACAAATTACCCACTTCCAGTCATCTCAAAAAATAATCCAGTATTGTGGATGCCTGGCTTCAAGAAACCAAGACTTCAATATGATTGGGAACAACTTGAATCAGGACGTGTCAGCAGCTGTCAATTATTATAAGGAGAGAAAATTTTAATCCCAGGATGTCAAAGACAGCACTTCCACACACACATATTTTAATCATGCAAATATTTCATAAAATTTCATCAGTTTCTTAAATAACATTGTCTGTTAATGTCACAAACTCAGCATATAGAAGAGTAGTTCTAATTTGTACACTTGCATCAACAAACATCATCAAATTAACTCAGAAGATTAAGATCAGAGAGTGCCTTTTGAATATTGGGTTGATTTTTATCCTTCCAGGAGTGGTGTAAGCAGGGGACAAAAGGTGGGAAAGCATTGTCAGAATTTTTTAAAAATTAGATTCTAAATGGTGAGAAAATGGCTTCTGATTCTCCCATTAAACTGTAAATGGCAACTTTTGAACAGTGACTGTCGTATTACCATGCATTGACACCTGACTAAAGTACCAGCTCACCTTATTTAAGTGCCACTTCCAAATCCTACTCTCCTACCCTGAGAAGTTATACAATACAAATTTCCAACATGTAAATCAGAGTTACTGCAGATTGCCAAATACTTGTCCAGGCCACTATCAAACTGCTCCTGCTGAGCAATATCCAGCATATTCCATGGTCACTGTCCTCCTTGATTCTTCATCCATGCAATTCAGCATCAACAATTTACCAGACTCAATGCATCAACATTCCTCCTTGTGGAATAATTCAGACATCACTTCAGCCCTTCAGAACGTTTCTTTACAGCTCAGGGACACCTACAGCGTACATGCTTCTAACAGATCACTCAGTGCATGGACACATCTCATGCTTCTTATGGCCTTTAGATTACTTCCTTAGCAGTCACTAGGGCATCGTCTGTATACTTCATATTGCTTTCTTCAATACTGACTGATGGTTTGCCAGTGCTGGTCACATTTCTTTCTTAATGAACACTGTCTTTAGTGCTCAGCTATTGCCTACCTTCCCCTGTATGGGTCATAACATTTTTAGCAAAGGCAAATACAGGCAGCTTGTGATGTTGGGCAGCACTGAACATTCAATCTATCAGTAAGGCAAGGAGGGAGGTATGTTGTTGTATGGATCTGTGCTGTATCAATGTCACACCTGCAGCAGTACCAGCAGTTTACACAGCAAATACACTGCCTGTGCTTCAAGCAAATAACTATGTGTGAAAGTCAAAGGAGAGCGGTCTTCACTGGGTGAAAGGGGTCTGTAGTTAGTCAACGGATACTGCCACATTCACTCAAGGAACTCACCTAATTCTAGTCCGGGGCTTGGCTACGGTCTGTCCTGCAGATCTTGTACCATCAGTCCAGGGACTAGAGGTAGGCCTCTCTGGGTGATGTGGAAATATTGGTCTGAGGGGTATGCCAATATTTCCTGTTCCTTCACTGTTACTGAATCCAAATCCTGGAACTCCCTCTTTAGTTGCATGGTGGATAGACCCACACCAAATGGACTGCATCAGTTCACCAACATCTTCTCAAGGGGCCATTAGGAATGGGCAATAACTGATGGCCAGCCAGCGATGCCTGACTCTATGAGGAATTTTTAAAATACATTGTGGATGTTACCGACAAGGGAAGGTTCGAGTAATAAGGACGGGTTGGATTGGCTGGTATTTTTTTTCCCTGGATAGGAGGCTCAGGGGTGACCTTACAGAGGCTTATAAAATCATGAGTGGTATAGATAAGTTAAATAGCTTTTCCAGGGGATAGTGGAGTCCAAAACCAGAGGGCATTGGTTTAAAATAAGAGGGGAAAGATTTAAAAGGGAACTAAGGGGCAACATTTTCACATACAGAAGGTGGTTCATGTATGGAACAAGCTACCAGAGGAAGTGGTAGAGGCAAATATAATGTCAACATTTAAAAGACATTTGGATAGGTACATGGATTGGAATGGTTTGGAGGGATATGGGCCAAAAACAGGCAATTGGAACTGGTTCAGTGTAGGTGCACTAGTCAGGGGAAATGTAGATTAAGAGGGTGGGGGAATTGATCTGGGTGGGATACTCTTCAGAGGGTCGGTGTTGACTTGTTGGGCCAAATAGCCCACTTTCACACTGTAGGATTCTATGAGAACCTCCAGCAGCAACTTGTAGGTGGAGGTCATCTTGAGCAGTCCTATCAAGAGCTCTAGCAGTAGCTGGCAGCACTGAGGCAGTTTGAGCCCTTGTGTTGGTGATAGTTGAAGGAAGACACTGATCAGGACAGCTGGAACATGAGACTTACGATTACTGAAGCCAAAGCTGCCTTTGGGGGAAGGAAGGGTCATGGGGAGAAGGATCTGACAGAGGACTTTCTCAAACAAATATAACCACAAATGTAAGTCCATATAAATACTACACTTTCAATATTTAATCTTAATTTCCCTCCAATTTTGTAATGACCTGATGTCACTGGAAATAAGAATCCTGACTTCATGATCTTTGGGGCCATCCGTTTGTTCAAATCTTATGTTATTGGAAGATTACATGATAAAAATCACTCCAAGGAATGAATCTCACTGGAAAAAATACTTCAAATGCAAATGGAATGACTTAGTCTACTTTGCTGTTTGTCGTTCTTCTGCTGCTACCCAGTGAGCCAAAATTGGGCTCCACACTATTCCATTCTACACAAAGGTATATCAACACAGACTGTAATAATAGGAACTATAAGTCCCAAAGAAAACTATTTACCAATGCGCTTCTAACATCAGGCATCAAATTTAAAGCATAGAACCTCTTTAGAAATAATCAGAAGATGTTACAACTGCCAATTTCCACAGATGTACTAAACAGCTCACTACTGATTCATGTACAGACCAATCTCAATGAAACTATATCAACCATTTTCATTGTGTTAAGTATCTCATCATGGTGAACAGAATGGTTCCTCCTTAGAAACTCCCAGCTTATTGATTATGTGCCTGGTTTCAAGCCCCAATTCTGGTGCAACTGGATTATGTTAGATGTGAAGTGTAAATGACCACAGTTGGTGGTTAAGTATAGCCAAAAGCATCCTTGGTGCATTTACACATGCAGATGAATCGGTAAGCAGGAGCTCATTGCACGCTGATCTACCGGGACAACATTCCATCTTCCACAACACTGACCTTACAGCAGCTGAAGATCTGTGGTGTACACCACACCAAACTAAGTCCCATGACATGTTTGACATATAGGAAATCTTCGTACTCTGCAACTTGTATTTGGAATTTTCTCCCCAGCCATACGTAGAATCATTCACAAATATACATAAATTGACAAACTGGGGATATGAACTTTCCATCCTACTTTGAGTCCTCAAGTAAATTCTGCAAAACACTTTGAATAATATAATAATTCAAAGAACTGCGAATGCTGGAAACCTGAAACAGAAAGTGCTCGAGAAGCCCAACAGGCCTGGCAGCATCTGTAGAGAGAGGGCCTCACAGAGTTAATGTTTTGAATTGTTGGGTCTGTCCTGAAGAAGTGTCACTGAACTTGAAACATGAACACTCAATATTGGAAAGTGTTCACAGGGTAATGCTTGTGGTGTGAGTTGTTGTATCCCTGTCTCTGAGGCATGTAGGCCTACATTCAAGTTCTACTTGCTCAAGAGCTATGTAATCATATCTCTGAATCAGTTAGTTAGACTAATACATACAAAGTGTAGTGAGGAAGTGGTTAACATTTTGTCTTAAAGAAGGGCATTCTTTTTAAAAAGAGAATCACTTCTAGCTGAATTCACTTTTACATAAAATTAGTTATAATGTAACGGAACAATGAGGTGCTGCATTTTGGAAAAACAAGTCAGAGCAGGACTTATACACTTAATGGTAAGGTCCTGGGGAATGTTGGTGAACAAAGAGTCCTTGGAGTGAAGGTTCATAGTTCCTTGAAAGTAGAGTCACACGTAGATAGGATAGTGAAGAAGACATTTGGTACACTTTCCTTTATTGGTCAGAGTATTGAGTACAGGGGTTGGGACGTCATGTTGCGGCTGTACAGGACATTGGCTAGGCCACTGTTGGAATGTTGCATGCAATTCTGGTCTCCTTCCTATCAGAAGGATGTTGTGAAACTTGAAAGATTTCATAAAAGATTTACAAGGATGTTGCCAGGGTTGGATGATTTGAACTATAGGGAGAGGCTGAACAGGCTGGGGCTGTTTTCCCTGGAGCATCAGAGGCTAGGCGTGACCTTATAGAGGTTTACAAAATTATGAGGGGCATGGATAGGATAAATAGACAAAGTCTTTTCCCTGGGATGGTGGAGTCCAGAACTAGAGGGCATAGGTTTAAGGTGAGAGGGGAAAGATATAAAAAGGACCTAAGGGGCAACGTTTTCACGCAGAGGGTAGTGCGTGTATGGAATGAGCTGCCAGAGGAAGTGGTGGAGGCTGGTCCAATTAGAGCATTTAAAAGGCATCTGGATGGGTATATGATTAGGAAGGGTATCAAGGAATATGGGCCAAGTGCTGGCAAATGGGACTAGATTAGGTTAGGATATCTGGTCGGCATAGACAAGTTGGACCGAAGGGTCTGTTTCCGTGAGGTCCTTCTCTATGACTCCATGGCTATGATTAAAAAAAGACTTGAAAGGCTGAAAAAGTAATTCTATTTGATGTATCCTATTGATTTGCACTTTTGTAATGCAGTTGTTTTGACCAAGAAAACAGTTTGCAGAATGAGCAATGATTGACACTGGCATAATAATCCAGACAATCAGTAATGAAAGCTTACAGAAGAATTGTTAGTGACTTACAAAGGCTTTTTAATTAGACGGTCTATTATGATGACTGTATTTAAAATCATGTGCTCGTTCTTATATGTGCTGTGTTATAATTAAAATTAAGATCAAGACTTTTCATTACTCATTTTCTTCCTAATATAGCATAAGTGTTCAATTTATTTTGTATCTGACTAACTCAGGCTAATTTTTAGAATTATTATTGGACATACTATTAGTTAGCATCAATCTCTCAATTTTCAAGTGGATATTAGCTGCAAGAGCACATATGCAATCCATTTGTCATAATGTATCTTGAAGTTCCCAGATAGTGAGGAGGTTCAATAAACTTTAAGGGATTGTTAAAGTATTTCCATGTCAAATGGTGTCACTGCCAATATTGTGTATTTCCTGAAAATCGGAACTCCAAAGCCATTGGTTTTGTACAGTTGATTTATTCTCTTCTTGAGCTAATTATTCATATTAGGGACAAAAATACATTGCTCACTATTAAAATGCACAGTGAAAAATTGTACAGTAACGACTTCAGGACCCTGGAGTAACTTGTAGATGATGCCATGGAGCTACACATTACTGACTATAAATAACACAGTATGGACAGAGTTAGAACACGTTGCATCAGGTCAGACGCAGCATGGGCATGAATTCACAAAGTTTACAGATTAGTCCTTATGTAATGCAACTATAAGACCAGAGCCTGATATTTCTATGATTACCATATATCTCCATGGAAAAGCCCTGGGGAAAATTGATGTACAGAGAGATCTGAGCGTTCACGTCCATTGTACCCTGAAGGTGGCTGCACAGGTCAATAGAGTGGTCAAGAAGGCATATGGCATGCTTTCCTTCATCAGACAGGATATTGAGTACAAGAGTTGGCAGGTCCTGTTACAGTTGTATAAGACTATAGTTCAGCCACATTTGGAATTTTGGTCGCCACATTACCAAAAGGATGTGGATGTTTTGGAGAGAGTGCAGAGGAGATTCATTAGGATGTTGCCTTGTATGGAGGGTGCTAGCTATGAAGAGAGGTTGTGTAGATTGGCATTATTTTCATTAGAAAAGACTGAGGTTGAGGAGGGACCTGATTGAGGTCTGTAAAATCATGAGAGGTATAGACAGAATGGATAGCAAGAAGCTTTTTACCAGATTGGGGGACTCAACTACTCGGGATCACAAGTTCAAGGTGAGAGGAGATAAGTTTAGGGGAGATATGCGTAGAAAGTTTTTTATGCAGAGGGTGGTAGGTGCCGGGAATGTGTTGCCAGCAGAGGTGGTAGCGGCAGACATGATAGCATCATTTAAAGTGGATATAGACAGATACAAGAATGGGCAGGGAGCAGAGGGGTACAGCTCCTTAGGTGACAGAGGATCTGGATCGGCACAGGCTTGGAAGGCTGAAGGACCTGTTCCTGTGCTGTAATTTTCTTTGTTCTTTTTATGATAGTATTTTGTTTTAATGTAAAATAGATGGTGCTATTTTGGAGACTACGCCTTGAAGTCAGTTCTTAACTTTGTCTTCTCTTTGACCAATCTTCTGAGAACACTTTTTAATTCTGTGCCATCAAACCACACGTTAGAAGAGAAACCAATATGTTTTGTTGATTTGAAACTGATCTAATTGAACTGAAAACCCAATTTTAACTTCCTGAATAAAACCCGAGTGTGTGATTGAAATGGAAACTGTCTGTACTTGAATGCGTAAATTGTAAAATCCCTATGAGATTGCAACCTGAATGAAGTAACCACACATCTAGTAAATAAAAGCATATCTCCGTAACCCTGCTCAAGCCAGTCATAAATAGCTGTGGACAGTTTAGCAATTAGACAGGAGGAGACTTCTTAACCTTAGCTGTGCTGGAGCTCAAAAAGAATGGAAATGATGGGGTTGAAATGTTTGAAAGGATCTGCAGCCAAAGAATCTCAGTGTCCAAATCCCTCAGCGTCCAGTGTCCAACCAACTTCTTCAATTCCTATGGCACAAAGAGGTAGCTGAGTACATTACTCATAGCAAAAGCTATGGGTCCTGAGAGCATACTGGATGTAATACTGAAGACATGTTCATAGCCAGCATTGGCTGATAAAAGGTTCTGACCTAAAACATCAACTCCCCTCCTCCTGTCATGCTGCTTGACCTGCTGTGCTTTGTCCAGCTTCACTCTCTAGCTACCCTTCAGGTCTTAACTACTTCAGTGTTGCAATGAAACTGACAATTAAATACCCCTATGGAAATTGCCCAGGCATCTTGTATCTATAATAAAAAAGGGCAACACTAAACTGAACAATTAATGTCGTGTCAACATCCTACTACCATTAGTAACTTCATGTGAGGCAAAGAAGAGTAGGCACCAGATAAAAACAGTGAGGAGAGAGAGAGCGAGAGAGAGAGAGAGAGAGAAAGTGAGCACCTGATCAAACAGCGCAAAGGAAGCAAAAGAAATCGAAATGGAATCTATAGAAGTAGAAATTAAATTAAAGAGGAAAATGCGTACTTATGACAGGTGTAGGTAATCAGTACAGTTGAGAACCAAGCTGAACACAGAAGATTCAAAAAGGTGGTGAGGAAGAAAATTCGAGGAGCAGAGAGCATTATGATAAATGACTGGAACCTGACATAAAAGGAAATTGCAAAGTCTTCCACAAACATATCAGTATGAAAGGTATTAAAAGGAGGAGTAGGGCTTTTAGGAAGAAGCAAAGAGCAAGGAAAAAACATGGCTGAAATGTTAAATTAATACTTTGCTTCTGCCATTACCTATGTGGCATGATGCTGCCCACAGTTTGGTGACAGAGGGAGAAACTCAGTCACTAAGAGAGTTCAAAATTTCTAAGAAGCAAGTATAGGATAAGCAGTCATTACTTAAAGTTACTAAGGCATCGGGACCAGATGAGATGTGTCCATGAAGGTTGAAGAAAGTGAGAGTTTCAATTACAAAGTCATTAGCAATGATCTTTCACTCCTCCCTGGATTCGAATGTTGTGCTGGAAGACTGGAGATTTGGAAATATTTTTTTGAGGAACGGCAACCTCGTGCAAATTACCCCCTTGCCCTTTCTTTATTCCAAAAGGAGAGAGCTTGGTATTTCAGGCAGGAGTTACAGATCAGGGCGCTGACAGAAATGCAGGTCTGTGCTTCCATTCTGGCAGTTCTTGCATCGTGCAGAATTGTCAGGGGATGGCAAACTATGCCCTCTTTCCATAACAATCTGTCTGTAATGATCCAGTATCACAGACTTCTATTTTGTTAGCTGCTATCAAATGGTTAGTACTTAAACCTAGATACTAGGATGGCAAGGTGCTGACTGGCTAGGCAACATGGTGTCGGGGGTGAGGAGGGGGGTGGTGGTGGGATGCCAAGTGGATAGGGGTTAGGTGCCAGGTAGGCTCAATGCCAAGTACGTAGGGAGTAGGGAGCAAATTGACAAGAGACCCAGTTAAGTGTTGAAGTGTTTAGTGTAGGTCAGGGTGAATGGGAGAAATTTGGTCCCACAGGAGGTAGGTGTCGAATCCAGGGGAGGGGATGGGGGTTCACATTTACCTTTTCCTGAGAAACTATTTACTTAATTTCATCAGAATTCTCTGAATGCTCTGATTTCAATGGTAGCTTTCAGAGGTTTGCAAGTGAAGACAAATCGCCCAGCAGATTCTCCAATTTCCTGAGCAATTCCTCCAGGATCAGTCACAATAGGGATTCCACCAGTCCCTGTGTACAATTCCCAATAATGTTGGAATAATGACTGTCTGGTCAGTGGAAAATCCAGGCCAAATATTTGGGATACAATTAATAGTCACATAGAAATATATGGACTGATATGAAAGATTTGTTCAGGGAAATTAGTTTCAAACTAACTTTTGGATTTTTCTTTTGAAGATGTAACATAGACAGCAGCTGAGGTGAAGGATGTTGAAGTGGTGTACCCAGACATCCGAGAGGTTTTAGATACATTGCCACACAAGAGGCTGGTGAGGAAAGTAATAGATCATGAAATAAAAGCAGCATTAGCAATTTGGATGCAAATTGGTTGAGGGATAGGTGTTAGAGTTTAACAGTTGATGGGATTTTTCAGGTCAGATGACAGTTTGTAATGGAGTTCCCAGGGTTTGGGATCCTTATTATAATCTACTGTGCATGGGACAGTTTTAAAGTTGGTAAACATCAGAACATTTGGGACAATTGTAAAGTGTGAAGATGACAATGTACAACTTCAAATGGATATTGATAAGTTGGTGAAGTGGGTGGATATGTGGTAGATGAGGTCACAATACTGACTCCTGGGAAACTCCACTATAAACTTACCTCTAGCCCAAAAATATCCATTGACCATTACTCTCTGTTTCCTATCACTCAGCCAATTTTCTATCGATGTTACTACTGTTTCTTTTGTGCCATGATCTATAACTCTCTTCACTGTATCAAACTCCTGGAAATCCTTATATACCACATCAACAGTATTACACTCATAAATTCCTTCTGTTACCACTTCAAAAAACCTCCAGCAACATAAGTAAACAAAATTTCCTCTTTAGAAATTGATACAGACTCTCCCAATCAACTCACCTATTTCCACATGTTTACTAATTCCACCCAAAATAATTGTTTCTAGATATTGTTTCTAGATATGAGATGAGAAAACCTTTTTTACTCAGCAAATAGTTGGGCTTGCACTGCCTGGATGTGTGGTGGAGGCAAGTTAAATTGATGCATTCAGGAGAGCATTGGATGATTATTTGATTGGAAATAATTTGTAGGCTTATGGGAAACTACTGGTAGATTGGCAATAAGTTACATTCCTCGGCAAGACAGTGTATGTATGAAGGGCTGAACAGCTTCCTTTTTCACAGTAACAATTCTGTAATATGTATGTGTCTTCAAAGGGTGTAAATTATCCAGATTACAAGCTCAACTGATCACCTTGAGCACACTTCACCAACTTGTCAATATCCATTTGAAGTTGTATATTGCCATCTTCACACTATACAATTGTCCCAAATGTTGTGGTGTTTGCCAATGTTAAAATTGTCCCCTGCACAGTTGATTATAACAGTGCAGGAGATGTAGAGTTGCCTCAAAAATGGCCACTACGAAGCCATCTTCACATGTGTTGTGTGCCCAGGATATTATGCCTTAGTGGGAGAGGAAAATAACTGATTTTTAACAAAGATCTGAACAATAATTTTAGAATGCATGGATGCACTCTCATTTTATCTCTGGCAAAATGACAAAGGTTCTTAACAGAATAATTACCAGACCGCAGAGCAAAGGATTTTAATTTTTCTTCAACTATTTATAGGATTAATTGTGTGTGACTGGCAGCAGGTTTATGGGCAATTCTTTGTATTGCTTTCAATCAATTTCAGCATCACTACGTAGACACCAACACCCTGCTAACTGAAGGAGCTTTTCACTAATAAACTAACTCCAAGGTATTACAGTGTTAGTGATATTTAGAGCAAAGAGAATGTTTTCAGGCAATTTACTCGATTGACAAAACTTTGGAATGCTAATAAATCTGTTTCTATTCAACTGGCATCACAGCAAGTGACGCTCTAGTTTTGTACATGTTGGCATGGTGCTCCACCTAATGGTGTGCTGGCTGCAAGTCCAGTCTGCCTCTCGTTGGAAGTTCATGTAGTTATTGGCATCTCTTGTTCTTGCAAACAAAAGGAATACGTTCAAGCTTTGTGGCTTTGCTTCCCCTCCTTTGCCACTATGTTACTTGCTGTCATGAGGTTCATTTCTAAAACTATTTCCATGAGGCATTGAAACAGTTGATTATCTATGAAAGTAAAGGCTTTGCAACCAAATATGGTGCGAAAGTGAAGAGGAGTGGAGCTTTCTGTCAGGGCATCCAGCATTAAGCCCAGAGCAAACCAATTCTCCTGATTTATTTTATAGCTCAAGTGAAACCACATGGAATGTGAAAGAACAAGCTCAATGTCTTGAGGAATGGGAATCAATATTCAAGAAGGAAATTGTGAGAAGTCACATGACACCAACAGATTTATTTAAAATCAGAAGCTTTTGAAGCGTTCCTCCTTTGTCAGGGCGAAGGAACAGTGCTCCAAAAGCTTGTGGTTTTAAATAAACCTGTTCAGCTATAACCTGGTGTCGTGTGATTTTAGACTTTGACCGCCCAGTCAAACGCACGCACCTCCACATCGAGAAGGAACTTGTCTTCCTTTCAAAATTTCAATTACCATGACTGCTTCGTTCCCTAACTGTGGGGAGATCTTAATACAAGGAACAAGGCTTGATGATTTAAATAAGAAATATGCATCCTTGAGAATTCAATTTCCAGTTTAGAAGTCTGTTCCATGAAGTTCCATGGAATCTTCTGCATCCACCTGCACAGATAACTGGACAACCTTGGGTTGAGGTCCCTTCTGAAAGATGGTGCTCCAACAATTCAACCCTATCTTGGTTTTGAAAAGCTGAATACTGAATTATTTATTTTATCTTTCAAAGCATTTTTAATTATTTGATTGATTGGTCTGTTTTGGGATTTTATAGAATCTGTACAATGTGTAAACAGGCCATTTGGCCCAACAAGTCCATACTAACCCTCCAAAGAGCAGACCATTCAGACTCACCCTCCCACCCAATCTCTGCATTTCCCATGGTAAACTCACCTACCCTACATATCCCTGGATGCTATGGGCAATTCAGCACGGCCAATGACTATGGGAGGAAACTGGAGCACCCAGAGTAGTGTGCAAACTCTACACAGACAGTCACCCAAGGCGGGAATTGAACCCAGGTCCCTAGCTCTGTGAGGCAGCAGTGCTAACCACTGAGCCACTGGACCCCTGCTGGCGACAGTTCAGTTATGATTGAATTTTTCTATACTTTTAGTAATTTATGTCTGATTGATTTATAGATACTTTTATCATTCTTTTCATCTTCAGTTTAGTACTTGTAATGATTTATGGGGGAGACAGTGTGGTGGCTGGACTATGCACTTACTCTCCACAGAAAGATTTAAATCAATAGATTTCCTTACATCTTAACTTGTCTTTTTCTCAGGAACTGTTGAGTTACATCATGATGTGATCACAATTCTCATTTCATAATTGTTACAAATGTTTGTATGGATGGGATGTAAAGATTACATGACATCATTCTTGTTCTTCTCCCCAGCCTTGAATGACTTCATCCCTATTGCCCTAAGCCACCTTTTTGATCTCCATTCCCTTCTCCAACACTCAATATACAGTCATCCAGATCTGATTTCTCTCCAGCCCCATGACTGGCTTTGATGGACAGACCAAATCCCTAACTCTAGTACATGTAGCTTCCAGATTGATGACGTACGATTCCCCTACCTGCTTACTTTGATGCTACAGGACTAATTGTAGCCCACTCCCTGGACTATGGTAGAACTTATCCTTGACCCTGATCATGCCAAGTGGATGATTGACAGTGACCCAGCTCCTGTGACAGTGTACCGACTCCACCTTTGATTGCTGGTACCAGATCTCCTTGACTTAATGGAGCACCGGCCCTTATGTACTTTCAGACATGTTCATTTGGTTGAAAAATCATGCAGTGTGTTTGCCAGGCACGTACCCGGCACATGCTGGAGGTATGAGACTAATGTCTCACTGTACCACGCAGCAAGATGTCAGCCCCTAGATAAATGCTATTGAATGGCATGACAAGCAGCCTGCCACTGTGTGTATGAGAAAAAGCAATTCAATATGGCAGCACTGTGAGCCTTCAGGCTCTGACTGAAGTGCCATTGCAATAAAAGGCAAGGCTAGACAGGGATGCTGTGATCATGCAGGTCAGTGCTAAATGAGTTAATACTAAGAGAGCAAGTGAGCAGCCCTGAGACTGAGATGTATAAATTTATGAGGGGCATAGATAAAGTGGACCGGAAGAAACATTTCCCCTTGATGGAGAGATCAATGCCCAGGAGGCATGGATTCAATGTAAGGGGCAGGAAGGATTGAGGAGATGTAAGGAAAAATATTTTCACCAGAGGGTAGCAGAAATCTGGAACTCATTAGTTGTAAAGGGTGGTTGAGGCAGAAACCATTGTAACATTTAGGATGTATTTAAATGCACACTTATGATGCCAAGGTATGCAAGGCTATGGGCCAAGTGCTGAAATGCGATTCGATTAGTCAGATGCTTTTTTTTGACTGGCACAGACTCAGTGAGCCAAAGGGCCTTTCTCTCTGCTGCAGACCTCTACAAATCTGTGAGATGTAACCTCATCCATTCTGCAAGCTGTGCGCATGTCTCTGCATAGGAGAAAGTGAGGACTGCAGGTGTTGGAGATTAGAGTTGAGAGTGTGGTGCTGGAAAATTACAGCAGGTCAGGCAACATCTGAGGAGCAGGAAAATCGACATTTCAAGAATAAGCCCTTCATCAGGAATGTGTGATGAAGGGCTTACGCTTAAAACGTCAATTCTCCTGCCCGACCTGCTGTGTTTTTCAGTGCCACTCTCCCACATGTATCTGCATGCACTATATCCCTGCAGCAGCCTTTCAGAGTGAGCTTCCACACTGAGGTGTGGTTTTAAAGTTCAGAAGCTTCCTGCAAGTGGATAAAGAGAGTGGCCATGGGAGTTCTGACAGTGGACAGATGCCAGCGTCCATGGATGTGGGATATGCACTGCTGATGCCCTGGAATATGCCCTGAGACATTCATGCTCAGTGTCCAAGATGGCAAATTGGAGGAACCAGCAGCAAATCCAAGTTACCACATACCCACTGTGACGTCCACACCAAGAATTGTTGACATCTCGTTTCCACACAGCAGCTGGTAGAGTAGAAGTCTGCATATTAATGAGGCAAGATTCAATGTTAACGAGGCAATTAACAAGCTATAAACTCCATTAATAGACACCTCACTGCTTCCTAAATATAACCTCATTGCAACACCCAGGACTCTGTTTCAAAAATGCAACAAGCTGCTCACAACATGGAGAAAGACCTCACCTGACTTCTCACATTGTTCTCTCAGGTTTTCCCACCACGTCATTCAGGCCCAGAATACCAGCCAATTGTCTGATATAAAAGCTTGGCACCAGGCGCAGCTTTCTAATTCCCAGAAAGGATGGTTAACTGAGGAGAATGTCTGACTTTAATGAACTGAGATTTTATCTGTGTTTGTTCATGTATTTTATGCACAGGTGCAGCAAGACTTTAAAACCAGGTGTGTGCTGTAAGGAAACATGCTAAACAATCATCTGTTCCTCAATGTAAATAGAACCAGCCATTTACGTTTCCAGCTCTGATCATGTCGCTATTTGTAGACTTTCCATAAAATAAGAACTGGATATCACCATAATTATCTTTCAAAATTGAACATCGGAACCTGTAAAACACAGTGATATTTTCATACAATCTTGTATGCTTCCACACCTTTCATAAAGTTTGAAGTGAGTGTTGATAGGTCTCATTTAATAAAGGATGTTGTGAGGCGTATGTGAAATTTGATGCTGTATTTGCCAACTTGGACATGGATGAGGCAAAAAATAAAAATTATCGGTGGGTCCCTCTTATCATCAAAGAAGAATTTTGATGTGATGATTCTCAAATTGGACACACAAAAGAGATTCTCAGACTCGACCTCCATGATTTATTTATTTACCTGAGATCAAGATTTGCAGGACAGTAGAGTGAAGTGTGGCTAAAATGAAAATCTCACTGTATATTTTTAACAGCAATGGAAGAACTGCACTGATTAGTACTCCCTTGGATTAACGCTTACCTGCTGAACCATCTTCTATTTCAATTAAGCTTGTTACAAATAACAGAGCACACAGTGTACTGTTGCTCATTAAAAGATAAAGAGAACAGTGGGATATGACTAAATAGCAAGGTGGCTTATTGAAAGATCAAGAGAATAGTATGGCGCCTTATTGTTTGGAAATGAGTCTTGGAGAAATAATGAGCACATTGAAGGAACAAATTTACAAAGGAAACCTGTATACTAAATTTATGAGTGGATTCTGTTGTCACGTTTTGTCCATTATTTTGTTAGGCAAAGTTAGTTCATTTGAAAGGTTACTGGCATGATCAAATGTTATTCATAGAAAATGACAGTTATATCCCCACCTTTGGAGCTTTGGCCTGTCTGCTTGAATATGAGAGATGAGGTCAATAGTGTGGTGCTGGAAAATCACAGCAGGTCAGGCAGCATCCGAGGAGTGGGAGAATCGACGTTTAGGGCATAAGCCCTTCATCAGGATTCCTGATAAAGGGCCTTTTGCCCAAAACATCAATTCTCCTGCTCCTCAGATGCTGCCTGACCTGCTGTGCTTTTCCAGGACCACACTCTCGACTCTAATCTCCAGCATCTGCAGTCCTCACTTTTGCCTATGGGAAATGAGGTGTCCTGTGTATGGTTATGCAAATCCTGAAACATATAATATCATAAAACCATACAATAAGTAAAAATCCACAATACAAAATATTAAAATTATGAGATTCCCCCAAGCATACAAATACTGAAATGCCACTATAAACTAAAATTATGTCAGTGTTACAAATGCAGGCCCACTTCAGATCCAAAAGAACAGCTCCAGTATTGACTGGGAGCACATGTTGCTTGTTGGACTTTCTAAAGGGGCTGGGTTCTTAACAGGTGCAGGAAGCGGGCTGTGGAGGGGATTGTATCTGTCTACAGTCTGCTCCTCTTCTGTGGTTATGGTAGTGCGTAGGTTTCTTTGGAGACGGAACACTCAGTGTCCATCGATGCTCTCAGTACCTTTAGAGAGAGGTGGGCACTGCAGGAGATACAGTGGTTTATTTCCCCCTCCATCTCCATTTTGGTTTATCCCCTTCCCTCTCTCCCTCCCCCACCCTATCTTTTATTGTTTGCATTACCTTTAATTTGCATGTAAATTTTAATTGGCTGCGGGGTAATTACTGGTGGTTAATAACTAAAGATTTTAAAAAATCACAGTGATTCAGTGATGGGAAAGTCTTTTGGATGTGTGTGATAATACTCCTGGATATTAGAAAAGAGCTAAGTCCTTAACAGGCTCAGGCAGCAGGCTGTGGACGGGGTCATCACTGTGAACTGTCTGCCCCTCCTCCACGGTTAAGTGTGTGCCCGGTTTCCTTGGAGAAGAAGCACGTGGTGCCCATCAATGCTCTCTTTAAAGAGAGGTGGGTACTGCAGTGGGTGAAGTGCTTTATCTTTCCTTTCAACTCTATTTTGATTTAACCCCCTCCCTCTCACTCACTTTTGATGGTTTGCATTGTCTTTAATAGGCTTTGCATGTAAAATCGTCAATTAGAAACAGGCTGATGTCATGATAATGGTTAATACATAGACAAAAAATGCCACTGGTGATTGGGAAAAAAAAATCAGTTGTGTTAGAGCACTTCTGGATATATTAAAAAAGTGGAGTTTTCTTGGAGAGGGTTGTTTGTATTGACCGACCACATACTCCTCTTCCGCAGATATGTTCGTGGTTGGGTGTCCTTGGAGAGGGAGCATTTGGTGTCTTAATGCTTTTAGAGAGATGTGGGCTCCACAGGGGTTGGAAAGCCTTATTTTCCCCTAAATTCCATTTTAATGTAATCTCCACACTCTCTCTCTACTGCTCACTCATCTCTGGCAGTATTACATTGCTCTTAATGGGTTCTGAATGTAAATTAGCTATTCATTGAAAACCCAGGTGATATAGTAGCGGTGGGTAATAGGTGAAAAGTTACACTGATGATTTGGCAGTGGGAAAAACTTGTGTGTTATAACACTTCTGGATGTATGAGAAAAACGAACATTTTAAAATTGCTGTTGGTAATTCAGTACATTGGTCTGGAAGGAATTGCATGGACTGGATCAAGAGAGTCTACAGGTGACATTTATTGGATCATGACTTGCTGTGTGAGATACTGTTAAGGGGAGATTCAGCATTGATTGCAGAAGTTAAAGATGTGCAGTGAATAAAGCCCATATTTTCCATATAATATTACCTCAGGTTGTAGCAGAACATCCCAAATACAATAAGAAAACACAAACTGAAGCAATCATTAGAGGCCAGATCTGACTAGAAGAAGGAAAATACTGTACTGTGAGGAAGTAAAACATAAGAGATCACATGCAATGTTTAGACGCAGTAAAACATTGTCCAGTAATGCTTAAACTTCAAAATCTCTTAATTGAATACAAAGCATTTTCGGACCTTGAGGTTGGGAAAATGCTACTTTTATTTCTCTCAGTGAGGTAAGATTAAGTAATCCCCTGCTGCAGTAATTCTTATTGTCATACCTCTAAGTTTAGAAGTGCTTCTAGTTAATTATGTATTTCCCTTTTGTCAATTGGACTTTGCAGTAGCAGAGAACAGTTGGAGAGCGGAAGGGTTACTTTTATCCCAGGACACAAACAAAAGGATGCTTCTTGATTGGACTGCAGAGTAACGATTGATTTCATCTCACTATATTTGGATTCTCTGAGATCTGCTAGGTACAAGGAGGCTACTAAAAATCACCTTTCTCAATGATAACAACATCATCTTCACTGCAATGACACTACAGCTAGCTACATTTAACCTAATCAAGCTCTATGATACATGATACTCAGTCAACAATCAATAAATAATATTCTATTGGCACTTCATCCATCTAGAATCATCATAGAATCCCTACAGTGTGGAAGCAGGCCATTTGGCCCTTCCAATGCACACCAACCCAATGAAGAATATTTCACCCAGACGCATCCCATCACTGTAACCCTACATTCCTCTTGGCTAATGCACCTAGCCTGCACATCCCAGGACACTATGGGACAATTGAGCATGGTCAAATCCCCCTAACCTACGCATCTTTGGACAGTGGGGGGAAACTGGAAATCCTCAGAGGACACCCGGAAAACGCGAGGGGAATGTGCAAATTCCACACAGCCTGAGGCTGGAATCAAACCTCCGTCTCTGACGCTGTGAGGCAGCAGTGCTAACCACTGAGCCACCATGCCACCCTGACCTTCCTTTTATTCTGAGAATTGAGGTTTGCTTTTTGGCAGTGCTTTATCCTTTCACTTGCACTTGCAATTGTAATTGTAATTGTAATGCTGTAACGGCCTTGTAACTTATGCACAATTGTCAAGCTAGTGAAAGCTGTATTGATTTGATGTCTACTGATTCTGTCACTGGCTCAATTGTAAATATGTGTTGTTTATATTGCTGAGGTTGTCTTAATGTTTTCATGTCAGACAGTTGCTGGTGCCTTGCCTGCAATTACAAGCTGACAGATAAATGGAATTGGGACCAAAGACTATTGATCAAACTGTGTTCAAGACATAAAATAATGAAGAGATTTATCTCATAGCATTTGTTGTTGCAATTCGGTCACTCTGTGTAGCATGTCATAGGTTGATTTTTGCAAAGTGTATTTCAAGACATAGTAAATTGTGGAATTGAATCAGGAAGAGAACAAAAAAAGACATTCTTTGTCATTGTGGAGAAATTGCCTCGTTAAAAGACCATTAATGCAATGCTTAAATCTGCTATCCTCAAACCTGACTGCTCAGAATAGACATAAATTCAGTCGAGAGTGTAGTGCTGGAAAAGCACAGCAGGTCAGGCAACATCCGAGAATTAGGAAAATCAATGTTTCGGGCATAAGCAGGAATTGAATCAGGAAGAAAACAAAAAAAAAATCTTCGTCATCAGATTTCTGATAAAGGGCTTATGCCTGAAACGTCAATTCTCCTGCTCCTCGGATGCTGCTTGACCTGCTGTGCTTTTCCAGCGCCACACTCTCGACTCTGATCTCCAGCATCTGCAGTCCTCACTATCTCCTAGTAAAATCAGTCAAAAATTGATAATAATAGCTGAGAGCTAGAATGAGGAAATAACTTCAAATACTGATTAATTGTCAGTAACACAGATATAATAAGAAAATAAAATAGTTCCCCTTAAGCAGCCATTAATAGTAACAGAGCTTACTTATGTTCTCAAATACAAAGCTCAGCAAACTTCTCCTAGTTTAATTCAAAGTTGTCACTGAATTGAAAAACAACTTCTATCCCAACACAGATTTAGCGAATATTACTGCTGGCTCATAGTTATCTAATGATTCTATTTTAGCCCCATCCTAGTAAACTGAATCCCAAGATTCAGGATGGCAGAGGCTGAGGAACACTTGCACGAGAAGTATTCCCTTTTCTGATTTTACTGTCCATCAGCAAGTCTTAATTGTCCATCAGCAGCACAAGTTGGAAAGTTGTGTATAATTCGTGTGTATATTTATGCCCATTATTATAAGAAACTGGAAAATCATGTTCCACTCATAGGAAAGGTTTCCATTTCAACCTTGGATGCAAGTCAGAAAATTGGCTGCATAGTTTCTGAAATAACTCTGCAGAAGCTGGTATCTCATCACCAAGTCACCCTTCATTTACATGTGGAGAATCCTTGACACTGATTTCACTTCTGCAGAGCTAGCTCTCAGAGTGAACAGAACCTCTGACACTCCTATTTATATCTGTCAGCCAGGACTTACTGATTGGACCAGATTAACAGCCCCAGTCAGGGAACTCATATGCTATGAAGCCCACCTGGCAGACCTCATTACAATCACTACAGTTTCAAGCTCCAATGTATTTATATGTCAGCACGTGTGTACTTTAATGACTGTCTGGGATTCTCAACTGTTGTGGCTCCATCTATGCAGTACTGCTGCTGCTGAGGAAAGGTATGCAGACCTGGCAAAACACTGGAAGATTTCTATACTGAAATGCTCTCTAGGTCCAGTTGTTATTTGCTGCTCAGTGGCCATGATGTTCTCTTTTTGTGACATTCAAGGTAGCTTTTAATTTTCCTTTTCTCTCCTGTGTTTCCTTGTTTTTCCATGTGCTGCACTCTCTCTTTAGCAAAAAGATTAGATAAATGTTGTACACTATAGATGGGGATGAATGGACAGCCCAATGCTTAAAATTCTCATCAGAGAAAATTAAAGTAAATGAGTCACTTTTCACAAAAGCAACCATTTCCAGAAATGATGCAGCCACTCTTACATACTGGCAGTGCTTCTGCATCAAGAAAATGAAGGAGAATAAGTGTGTGAAGATCCAGTCATGCTATTCTTGTTTTATTAAATATGTAAAAAAATCAAAGTTTCTAAATGTTTATACCTGAAACTATCTCAAGTCATTCACAATTCCATACCTTCATTCTATCAATTCTAGTCTCTTGTATATCCACCCTTCTACAATTCATGGCTGTCTTGAACTGCATTACCCTGTATTCCAGCCCTCCAAGTCCTTTCAGGCGAAAGTGAGGACTGCAGATGCTGGAGATCAGAGTCAAGATTAGATTGGTGCTGGAAAAGCACTGCAGGTCAGGCAGCTTTCACCCTGGTTAGCCTTGATCTCTTTATTCAAACTTTTGATCACTTTTCTTCAACACAGGGTGAAGTTTTTGGTTAGTATCTCTCGGAGCATTAGGATGAATCCTTGCTACCTTTGTGTTGTTGAGGATATTTTAATTATAAAGTGACATTGCATTATTATGTAACACTGAATTCTTTAGGGGGAAGGAACATGAATGATATTATTTTATCTCCAAGGGTATGATTGTGTTTGTCCTAAAGCTCTGTAGAGATGACAAGTGATTTTGACACAATAGTTAGTTGGAGGGAAATCTTTGCTGCAGGTGAGACACATTCTCCTCACTTTGCTTTGGTAGCTATCCCTGTTATTGAATTAGCTTTTAAGTGATTGTTAGGAACCAACATCCCTAAGCACTAATGCATGTAATAATACTTTCTGAAATGACATTATAACAATGAACCTAGCACTCAAACTCAGGGTCAGTCAACTTCCAAATTCAATCCACACATCCTGTGTTCTGGCAACAATCAGCTACATACAATGGAGCTAAAGGTTTGTGTACAGTATCCACAGTATCAAAAGGATGAAGGTTAGTTCCAAACACAGCTGAGAAGGGCTGTAGATTAATACTGTTTGAAACACATCTGAAGGATAAAATCAAAATGCTATTGGAATTGAAAGGGAAGTAAATCTGCTCTCTGTTGGTGATAAGGCCCTGATGCCAAATAACTTTAGAGTATTGTGTTAATTCCTCAAGGCTATGAGTCTGCAGCATCAAAATGTTTACCATTTGATATCAATTTTTTATTGGTTTAGTACCTCAAACAGCTTTATTTCACCTCAAAGTGTTTAGTCCTGCCACTTGGTGTATACTGCTCACAGTGACAGTCCCCTCAGCTCCTTATGTGGACTTTAAGAATATTATTGGAAAGCAAGCATTTGGAGGGAACATCAAAAAATAAATTTTGTTTGTATTGGTTCATGTAATGTGGGCAACATTCTATTAATTATAGACACTCCTGTAGCGTAATTGCCTGCTGTGTCTCTTCTCAAACTTCTACACTTCTTGCTTTTTCCCTACAATTTGGTAACTCTTTTTATTAAATAACACCTAGACCAGTGCTAACCACGAAGTCACCATGGGCAGCACTGTGGCTCAGAGGTTAACACTGCTGCCTCACAGCGCCAGGTTCGATTCCACCATCAGGCAGCTGTCCGCAAGACCCATTATAGTTGTCAGATTAACAAAATGTGTGTTATTCTACAAGTAATTAAACGCTATATGTGCAGACCTGCCTCACAGTCCCAGGTTCGATTCCACCCTCAGGCGACTGTCTGTGCGGAGTTTGCATGTACTCCCTGTGCCTGTGTCAGCATCCTCCAGGTGCTCCGGTTTCCTTCCATGTGTCCATGGATGTGCAAGTTAGGTAGATTGGCCATAGTAAATAGCCTATTGTGTCCAGGAGTGTGCAGGCTAGGTAGACTAGCCATGGGAAATGCAGGGGTTACAGGGATAGGGTTGGGGATGGTTCTGGGTTGGATGTTCTTTGGATACGCGGTGTGGACTTGATGGGCCGAATAGCCTGCTTCCGCCCTGTAGGGATTCCATCGTTCTATGAATTCCTGTAAGTGTTAGGTAAAGGTTTTATACACCATGTTGGTAACTGAATACCTGAGAGATTCAGAATTATTGGTACCAATTCATAATGGACATTTCCATACCAAACACCTGCTTCACATAACTACCCTACGTTTGGGTTCTGCTTTTCCTCGAAAGTGTTTTTCTGTCACTCCTGATTTTCACGGGAGTGGTGTAGTGGAAGTTCAGTGCGTTTGGTTACTTGTAGAATAACACACAGTTTGATAGTATAACAATTGTAAAGGTTCCTGCAGATGAACCGGTTGAACATGTAGACTTGTGCATTCTTGATTAAGTGTTTGTATCAAGCCTCTCACGGAGTGATGGAGAGGCTAATGGTTACATTGTATACGTTGTGTCCACTTCCACTGAGCACTGACTCTACCTTATTTGTGAAAGTCAGCGATAAAATTCCAAACAATCAGCTTCATTGTTTATTTAAAGTCCATAAACAGAAGACCAAGCTAGTTTCTGCTCTTATTTACAGTTTATCAGCTTACACAAATCCTTAATTTGAATTTTGTTCTTCCAAAACTTGTACCTTGTTACGTGTGTAATATTTGATATAATCATTTTGACTAATGTATTACTCCAAAAACTTGTTTACCCAGGTGGGCATTTATGAGAAAACAAAGGACTATGGATCCTTTGTTTCATTCCTCATTATCCTCTCTTTCTCTCTCTCTCTCTCTCTAAGGTACATCACAGAGATATGGAAATCGATTGGGAGTCAGGTCCAGCTTTGACTAAATTCCTGTTTCAATCCCTCTAAGTGTAAGATGTATCAGAAAAGCAGGTTGCACCCCTCTGATACTTCAGGAGATAAGCCCTTCTCATGACTCTGGGGTTTACCCATAGCATTCACTAATTTAGTTGCAAATTCTGCTGTTTGTTCATTTCACTTTACAAAGCGTCTGGTTTATGGCCCAATTACTGGTCGATTGCCTCTATACTTATTTATATTGTTAGATTTTCATTAAATCTTTATCTTTACTTTGGGCTTCCATCAGTGGTATAGATGAATATAGGAACAGTTATCTGAATATGGAGGAGGAATGCCAGGGTTGGGGTTATAACCATATTCCCTGCCCTGATCCGAATAGCATATGGCTTCACCTTCAATCAGTCCCAGTCGGAATCACCCCTTTTGTCCCCTAGTCTCTGTATGGCTGCCAAAACAGAGAGAAAGCCTCCCTGACTGGAAAGCTGAGACTTCAAGGCATCAATTTCTTGTTGACATTTAGAATGATCAGCATTCTGCACTTGTCACTCAAGCTGTGCTTGATGTCGTACTTTAAGTGCTTCCTGGAAATCATTATATTTGTTTTCAAGTTCCTAAATCTTAACTTCTGATCCTGAACCTGCTTCAGTACCTTCTCAGTGTTCCTGTTCTCTGTCTCAACTGACTTTAATAATTTGAAAGGTAAAGTACCTTCTCCTGATTGGCCATCTCTAGGGATTAATCTTTCCCTTTAATTCTCAGTTTTCCAACTGGAACCTTTCCTGATTGTGAACCTGCTGGGCTTAACGTTTTTGTTTTAGTTCGGCATTTTGTATCTGTAATCCCACATTGTCCGATTTTAATTCACTTATTTCAATTTTAGTGCTTACTACATGTACCAAGTCTCCTAAAAAACACCCCACAAATTCCTCACAGGTTCTCCTGTTTGGGTGCGTGCTTTTCTAAGGATTTCCTAAATGACTAACAAACAGTTTTGTGCACCGGGATATTGTAGCATCACAACTTTCACAACACTATATCCACTTTAACAGTTCTTTAATCAATGCTCCTTAACCAAGTTGCCCCATTCAACTTGATTGTCTGCCATGATTTTGCAGCAAAGCTTCAATGCTAAATTCACTAAAACAAAAGTTTCACTGTTTCAATTAAATATGAAAATGCTGGGGGTGTCAGTTGTGTGTATACCACTACAAGCTACCTTTAATTCAGATGCTTATTAAGAAATTTCACAATCAAATACTGAAACAATGATTTAAACTTTATTCCATGTTATAACCTAAATACGAGCCCTCAAGTAAGCAAGTGCATTTAGATATGCACTTGGCCCATATCTTTCTAAATCTTTCCTATCCATGAATTTGTCCAAATGCCTTTTAATAGGAGATTCAGATGAGTGGATCTTTAAAATGTCACAAACAGATGAAGCAAATAATCAAGAAAGCTGATGGAGTGCTGACCTTTATGTATAGAGACCTGATAAGGTTGCAGATGTAATGCTGTAACAATATTAAAAACCTGCTAGACCCTATTTGGAGTATTGTGAGCAGTTCTGGGCACAACCCCTTAGGAAGGATATATTGGCCTTGGAGGGAATACAATGCAGGTTTACAAGAATGATCCTGGACTTCAGGGGTAAAATTATGGGGACAGATTATACAAATTAGGCCTGGCTTCTCAAAAATTTGGAAGGTTAAGTTGTGATCTGATTGAAATCTTCAAGATATTAATAGGGAAAGACAGGGTAGATAAAGATAAACTGTTTCTACTGTTTGGGGATTCTAGAATCAGGGAGCATAATCTGAGAATTAGGGCGAGACCATTCAGGAGAGATGTTAGGAAGCACTTCTACACAAAGTGTAGTAGATGTTTGAAACTCTCTTCCACAAACAGCAGTGGATGCAGAATCAGTTGTTAATTTTAAATCTGAGATAGGCAGCTTTTTGATAAGCAAAGCTATTAAAGGCAGTACAATATATGGAGTATAGCCACAATCTCAGTGAATGGTGGAACAGGCTCCAGAGGCTGAACGACCCTTTGTTATTTTTAATTGGCTTGGTACCTCAAACAGCTTTTCTTCATCTCAATCGACCAGTAATTGGGCCATAAACCAGACCCTTTGTAAAGTGAAATGAACGAACAGCAGAATTTGGAACTAAGTTAGTGAATGCTATGGGTAAACCCCAGAGTCATGAGAAGGGCTAACACTTATCTCCTGAAGTATCAGAGGGGTTCAACCTGCTTTTCTGATACATCTTCCACTTAGAGGGATTGAAACAGGAATTTAGTCAAGGCTGGACCTGACTCCCAATCGATTCCCATATCTCTGTGATGTACCTTAGAGAGAGAGAGAGAGAGAAAGAGAGAGAGAGGATAATGAGGAATGTTCATTATTTTACTCTCAACTGTTTCACATTGGTTCTAATCCATGGGTGTTCAGTACTGATCCCAGAGGCTTAATCTAAGAAAACATTTCATTTCCCAGTGCTAACTCCCAGCCCCTCCATGAGTAAGAAATTCAGCTAACCAGAATGATAAGAAATGTTACATTAAAAAGCATGAAAATGAAGGGAACGATTTCTGGATAATGCACTAATGATTTGGCTGATGATATTACAAGGTAGTTACATAATTGACAGTAATATCGGAAAGATAGAAAGTTGATTTGGCTAATTTGGTCCTTTGGAAGTCACATTTGAGGTCTCAATTTTAACATGCTCTCTAATTCAACTGAAATAGATTACAAAGTGGTGCATTATCATATAATGCTTATTGAGTTTATCACAGGCACCATTTCATTATATAGTTCTTTTGAGGATTTTAAAATCCCTGGCTTTGCTGTGTTTTAAAAGGCTTTTCTGTGAAATTGTCAATTGATGTTCAGAATTCAATTTCGAAGAAGGTAATAACAGATGATTGCAGAGTGAGGTGCTCTCAATCTTGACTGAACCACAATGATATGATTAATAAATAGATGTCTTCAGCTATATGCATCGGCAAATAAAACAATATCCTGCAAAACACTAAGGAAACAACAATATTATATGTTTCAACAATGTAGAAATTATATGAATACTGGATATTGTCTTGATACAGAAACTATAAATATCAACATTGTTTAGCACATACTTCATCCTGAAGTTTTAATTTTACTGTCATGTCAAGTTGACCCAGCTTTGACTGCATGCATTTGAAACCAAGTTCCCTGTTGTGTTTGTTCCAGTTATTGCAAGAATGATACCATCCTGGGATTTAAGGATAGCATGTTTAAGGAATGATCTTCGATTTGCTGCCCTAAGAAGAATCAACACTCATTGATAACATTCATCAGGAAATTCTGATTCAACAAGCTGTAATCTCTGCCCATTTAAAATGATAGTTCAAAGATCAGACTCTTTGCAACATTGATATCTTGAGCAGTGTCTTAGAGGCATAGAATCATAGAGTCATACAGCATAGAAACAGACCCTTTGGCCCAACTCATCCATGCCAACTATATATCCTAAATGATCTAGTCCCATTTGGCCCATATCCATTGAAACACTTCCCATCCATGTACCAGTCCAGATGCCTTTTAAACCAGTACCCACCACTTCCTCTGGCAGCTTGTTCCATACACGCATCACCCTCTGCATGAAAAAGTTGCCCCTCAGGTCCCTTTTAAATCTTTCCCCTGTCACCTTAAACCTATGCCCTCTAGTTTTGGACTCCCATACCTTGAGAAAAAGATCTTAGCTATTCATGTGTCACTCTGCAAATGATGCCATTGGGATTGATGAGCTTCCAACCATCTGATTACAGCTCGGCAGCTTTGGGAGGGCATTTTGTCACAGAAATTTGGAATTTACAAAATCAGACACCTAACCGCCTGAATCATTGTAAAATAGAGCTATGACTAATAGGGCTGTCAGTTAACTTTGTATTAAATCCATTTCTCTGAATGGGTCCAAGAATTCAGTTGTATTCCTGCCAGTTTTAGGATTTTATTGATGCTGATAGATTGATAGTGACAGTGTGTTTTTTAAAAAATGGTTTGTTTGTATAGGACAAGTCCATAAACAAGCCAGTAGACCATGAAACATACATCCTAACCTCATACCAGTTTGGCCCACGATGATGTTGACGATACCAAACTAAAACACTTTGAGTAAAATCAGGACAAAACTGCTATATATGTTCAGGTGTTATGCGCAGATATGCTTCCTCATAAACCTTTCCCAAAATGCAGAGAGCAATATCAGCATTATGTAATAGCTTTAGCTATCTATTAGCAAGTGATAAAAATTGTGACTCATTTGCACTTGAATAGAAAATAAAGATATTGGAAACATAATGGGATTGGCACAGCTGCACTGAAATTTTGATTATTGTCTCTTTCATGCTTCTTTCCAACATAATAGGAAAATTCCAGTAGACAAATATTAATTTTAGTTTTAATCTGATTCTGATGAGCTGTCTTCCAGCTCGATCTTTTGAAGCCAAAATAAACACACATTTCTTCTCATTTTCCAAGGTTCTGAAAGTTAATGAACTTGAAATGGAAATGCCAACCATTGGAAAATAGTTATTTTTTAATCTAAACTGGCATTCACACCAGATATCAGAGAATATATGGTCAGTCATGTCCTGCTGAAATTAAGAAATACAATAAATTGAATTATTCTTTCAGTACATGATCTAACCACCAGATTTATTCTTTCTGTGATTTTCTATACAATTCTAAATTATTAAATTGTGCAACTTGTAAAATGGGGAGGAAATCAAGTTCCCTTTGGACAGGTTAGGTAATAATAACAAGTCATTGGGCCAAAAGGCCTGTTTCCACACTGTAGGTAATCTAATCTAATCAAAATTGTTGGGAAGACTGATGAACGCCATAGCAACCTGGGGCATCAGCAGCGGAAGAGATGAGACTCAATAAAATCTCATACTAAATCTTCCTTCTCCTTTTCATCTCAGAGATTCCCAAATTTATTATGGTTTCAGATGGAATACCCAAACCATTAAGTTTCCAGTGAGACGTGATGAAATGGTGACTCTTCTTTATTCATGCATTGTCTCAGTTGGTCGCAACAAGGTTAACTTAGAAAGGATCTCTTTACTTGTTGATGCTTTACTTCCAGAGCTGAAGGAATTTCTCTTTGACAAGAAGCCAATTAAATCAGGCTTGGTTGAATGGGAAGTGAGTTTATTACTCTCTAAATGTGAGAAGAGTTTGTAATGCAACACATGTACATGCAAATTAGAATAGTGGGAGGGTCCAAAAAGAGAAAATGTAGAAAATGTTATCTGGATCAGTATCTGAATTGCTCATGAGGGGTGGATTGTTGAACATTGCAATCATTGTATTGGAGGTTACCTTAAAGGTGGTGTAGAAGTTTGCAAATTGAATGGGGGATTTTTGAAATTTTTGGTTGTCGGTTGATGGAAATCTCTTTGTCCTGACTCCATTTTTAATTGTTTTGTAACATTTAGAATCTGAGAAGGTCTACCTTTACCTGCAACACAAGGAACTGCTCTTGAATCCAGGTTAGTATAAACAAGAGCATTCAGTTCCATTAGTACACTCTAGTAGAGTTGAAACTGGCTTCTTAACCTCTGTCATAGAGTCATAGAGATGTACACCATGGAAACCCTTCGGTCCAACCTATCCATGCCGACCAGATATCCCAACCCAATCTAGTCCCACCTGCCAGCAGCCGGCCCATATCCCTCCAAACCCTTCCTATTCATATACCCATCCAAATGCCTCTTAAATGTTGCAATTGTACCAGCCTCCACCACATCCTCTGGCAGCTCATTCCATGCACGTACCACCATCTGCGTGAAAAAGATGCCCCTTAGGTCTCTTTCATATCTTTCCCCTCTCAGCCTAAACCTATGCCCTCTAGTTCTGGACTCCCTGATCCCAGGGAAAAGACTTTGTCTATTTATCCTATCCATGCCCCTCATAATTTTGTAAACTTCTATAAGGTCATCCCTCAGCCTCCAATGCTCCAGGGAAAACAGCCCCAGCCTGTTCAGCCTCTCCCTGTAGCTCAGATCCTCCAACCCTGGCAATATCCTTGTAAATCTTTTCTGAACCCTTTCAAGTTTCACAACATCTTTCTGATAGGAAGGAGACCAGAATTGCATGCAATATTCCAACAGTGGCCTAACCAATGTCCTGTACAGCCGCAACATGACCTCCCAACTCCTGTACTCAATGCTCTGACCATTAAAGGAAAGCATACCAAACGCCTTCTTCACTATCCTATCTACCTGTGACTCCACTTTCAAGGAGCTATGAACCTGCACTCCAAGGTCTCTTTGTTCAGCAACACTCCCTAGGACCTTACCATTACATGTATAAGTCCTGCTAAGATTTGCTTTCGCAAAATGCAGAACTTCGCATTTATCTGAATTAAACTCCATCTGTCACTTCTCAGCCTATTGGCCAATCTGGTCCAGATCCTGTTGTAATCTGAGGTAACCCTCTTCACTGTCCACTACACCTCTAATTTTGGTGTCATCTGCAAACTTACTAACTGTACCTCTTATGCTCGCATCCAAATCATTTATGTAAATGACAAAAAAGTAGAGAGCCCAGCACCAATCCTTGTGGCATTCCACAGGTCACAGGCCTCCAGTCTGAAAAATAACCCTCCACCACCACCCTCTGTCTTCTACCTGTGAGCCAGTTCTGTATCCAAATGGCTAGTTCTCCCTGAATTCCATGAGCTCTAAACTTGCTAATCAGTCTCCCATGGGGAACCTTGTCGAACACCTTACTGAAGTCCATATGGATCACATCTACTGCTCTGCCCTCATCAATCTTCTTTGTTACTTCTTCAAAAAACTCAATCAAGTTTGTGAGACATGATCTCACCAGTCTATAGTTCCCTGGTTTGTCTTTACCGCCCTTCTTAAACAGTGGCACCACATTTGCCAACCTCCAGTCTTCCGGCGCCTCATCTGTGACTATCGATGATACAAATATCTCAGCAAGAGGCCCAGCAATATCTTCTCTAGCTTCCCACAGAGTTCTCAGGTACACCTAATCAGGTCCTGGGAATTTATCCACCTTTAACCGTTTCAAGACATCCTCTGTAATCTGGACATTTTGCAAGATGTCACCATCTATTTCCTTACAGTCTATATCTTCCATATCCTTGTCCACAGTAAATACTGATGCAAAATATTTATTTAGTATCTCCCCTATTTTCTGTGGCTCCATACAAAGACCACCTTGCTGATCTTTGAGGGGCCCTATTCTCTCACTAGTTACCCATTTGTCCTTAATATATTTGTAAAAACCTTTTGGATTCTCCCTAATTCGATTTGCCAAAGCTCTCATGTCCCCATTTTGCTCTCCTGATTTCTCTCTTAAGTATATTCCTACTTTCTTTATACTCTTCTAAGGATTCACTCGATCTATCCTGTCTATACCTGACATATGCTTCCTTCTTTTTCTAAACCAAACCCTCAATTTCTTTAGTCATCCAGCATTCCCTACACCTACCAGCCTTCCCTTTCACCCTGACAGGAATATACATTCTCTGGATTCTTGTTATCTCATTTCTGAAGGCTTCCCATTTTCCAGCCGTCCCTTTACCTGCGAACATCTGCCTCCAATCAGCTTTCAAAAGTTCTTGCCTAATACTGTCAAAATTGGCCTTTCTCCAATTTAGAACATCAACTTTTAGATCTGGTCTATCCTTTTCCATCATTATTTCCTTGTGAATTGTTCAAAGGGAAAAACACAATATGTGCCTGCAGTTTGGGACATAATACACAGGAGGCGTCTCGCTGTTCAGATGGGGGTTGTCAACTCCTCGTTATCTTTATAATCATACAAGATCACAATCTAGACTGTTTGAAATTACATTGACATTAGGTATTACATTCCATCAGTCCCACACAGAAACTTTTAACCCTACAGTTATTGTCTCTGTAGCAGTCTTCTTAAAAAAAATGTTTTTGAATTATGAGCTAAATATGTCCACTGTACTTTGGTATTGTGATGTGTTGTTTTTACAGCATCTTCAATACCAGTGCTTATCTGGCACCAATGTTTACACCATTCACTCCAAAAAAAAGCAACTTTTTCCAAACAAACACAACTAGCCCACACTTACTGTATGAAAGAGACTGATGCTGTTCTGTTTTATACCTTGTATCAACATCATGGTCTTTTTTTTTAAAGTAGTCAAGTTACTCACAGCTCACTTATTGCAGCAAAATTTCCCAAGATGCTTTGGAGCTCAAACGTTTTAATAGAAACAGAAAAGGAAATGGCAGCCGCACATTGACTGGATAAAATAAGTGTTTACCCAAGGGTTGAGATTAAATGGAAAGGCTAGGTTCCCAATTTAAAGGAGGAACATTGATCTAATTGAAATATATAAGACATTGAGAAGGTTTGACAGAAAAAGTGCTGAGAGCATTCTCCCTATGGCAGATAAATCATAGAGTCATAAAAATGTACAGCACTGAAACAGACCTTTCAGTCCAACTCGTCCATGCCGACCAGCTATCCCAATCTAATCTAATCCCATTTGCCAGCACTTGGCCAATACCCCTCGAAACCCTTTCAATTCATATACCCATCCAGATGCCTTTTAAATGTTGTAATTGTACCAGCCTCCAACACTTCCTGTGACAGCTCATTCCATACACGTACCACCCTCAGTGTGCCTCTTAGGTCCCTTTAATGTCTTATCCCTCTCACCCCAAACCTATGCTCTCTAGTTCTGGACTCACCCACTCCAGGGAAAAAAACATTGTCTACTTATCCTATCCCTGCCCCTCATGATTTTACAACCTCTATAACCTCAGCCTCCAACGCTCCAGGGAAAACAGCCTCACCCTATTCAGCCTTTCCCTATAGCTCAAATCCTCCAAACCTGGCAACATCCTTGTAAACCTTTTCTGAGTCCTTTAAATTTTCACAACATTCTTCTGATAGGAGGGAGACCAGAATTGTACACAACATTCCAAAAGTACAGCCGCAACATGACCTCCCAACTAGATCTCCCAGTCTAGAAAAGTAAACACACTCTCAGCCATTGAGAATTGAGATGAGGAAATATTGGTTCACTCAAAATGATCTTTCAAACCTCTGCATTCTGGCGATATGGTCATTCAGTCATTGAGTAAACTCAAGGCTGAGATAGACTTTGGAGTCTGAGGGAATTGAGAAAAGTGGGGATCAGACAAAAGAGCAAGCTGATGTAGGAATTCCCATGTACTTCTTTAATGGCAGAGCAAACCCAAGGAGCTACATCACCTAATCTTATTTATTGACCCTCTCTCAGTCAAGTCAACTTTAAGTCAGTACAGAAACAGATAAAGTAGACAATCATGTATTGATAAGTTTTTAGTCTTTATTGAGTATTTAAATGAACAGTCTATGTAAATAAGCTCAGGATTCACAACCAAGCTTAGATATTACCCAGTTAATGATAAATCTGTCCAGAATGTAAATGATCCAGTGCCCCTTCGCTGACTTGACTATCAGGATCTTCTTTCTTGCTGTGATAGTGAGTTTCTAGAGTTGTCGCTGCCCTGAGTTTTTTTGCAGAGTTCAGTTACAACCTTTTCTCCTCAGTTCTGAGGCTGCACAATAACCCAACAAGGTTAGCCACATGCCCTACATCGATAGAAGTGATCTTGTTATGCTTTTATTTGGATGCAGCGCAAAAATCAGGTGGTCCTTTTCAGGCATCAGCACATTCCTTATGAAATCAGTCATTAACAATAGCTCAATAATACTGCAACCACAGAAAAGCCCAGAGACTTTCTGCAAACACAGTAACTCTTGGGTTCTCCAGGTCACAGTACAGCATGCTACATTGTCGATTTGATCAGCTTCAGCCCATCAAGGTGTTCAATCTTGATACCACAGTCTGGAGGCTCACACGCTCCTAGATTGTTAGGCTGCTGAAGTAAATTTTAACCAAAAAGCCATCATGTGGGCCATCTCCAGAGGGTGCCACTCATCCTTTAGCTGTTGTCATTGCGGTAGTGCAGTCTTGCCTGGCCACTCTTTTTATTATGGGGATAAAGTAAGGAAGTAGAGTTGAGGATTATCAAGTCAGCTACAAACTCATTGAATGGTAACACAGAGTCAACACGGTGAACTTCTCCTCCTACATCTTATATCCTATGCTTGTTCTGCCTTACAACAAAGTGCAGTTTAAATACGGGGGATACCTCTCCAGTGTCGGATTTTGGCCCTAGCCATTCCATGTTCTTGGTCACTTTCTATGTTTTTCAATCGTTAATTGAGAAGCCTGGATCAAACCACTTTTCAACTCTGTCACATCACCTCCTTTAACTCAAATCTGACATCAGTAGTTCCTCACCGAAAACAAAATTTCGCCAAAGTCTCAGGTTTATGACTTTTAGTCTGAACTGGAAAGGTTAGGGATATAGTAGGATTTTTAACACATTCAGAAGCATGAGAAAGGGAGGGAAGAACAAAAGGGCTGAAGAGATTAAATAATTAAAGGGACGATGTTTGAAGTAATAAAACAAAAGATCAAAACTGAATATATTGAAGCTCGGGCAGGTTGATGAGTTGGGAGTTGAGAGCTGAAGCAATGCAATTCTGGAATGATGTCACATGAGCAGTGAATAAAATAACCCAATCCATTTAAAACATAAAACAGTTCATTGACATCAGCCTATGTACTTTTTGACCTTAAGTACATGTGACATGGCTGGTGTGTCTGCTGGGGCTCAGTTAGTAGCAGTCTCACCTCTGCAAGCTTCCATGTTTATGTTCTGCTCATTGCAGAACAACACTGTATTACACAGTACTACATTGCTCAAGGTGCTGTCTTTTGGATGACATGGTAAACTAATCTATCTACTGTGGTGGATATGAGATCCGAGAGTACTATATTGAAGAAGAATAGGGATCATACCTCATAATCTTATTAATTTCCCAAACAAAGTGACAAAAACACAGATTGTCTAGTCATTGTGATATTGCCGTGTGCATGTTGGCTATCATGTTTTAAATATTACAATTGTGACTTGGCTTTAAAAATACATAGTTAAAAATCACACAACACCAGGTTATAGTCCAATAGGTTTATTGGAGCGCCATTCCTTCATCAGGTGGTTGTGGAGTATAAGATTGTAAGACACAGAATTAATAGCAAAAGTTTACAGTGTGATGCAATTCAAATGATATATTGAAAAATACCTTGATTGTTTGTTAAGTCTCTCATCTTTTAGAATGACCATATTGGTTTCAGTTCTTGACAACCTGCTGTTGTGTGATTTTTAACTTTGTACACCCCAGTCCAACACCAGCATCTCCACATCAAAAATACATCACCATCTTTAAGGCACTTTGAGACATCTAGTGGTCATAACTATAATGTACATGTGTGAGGTTTTCATTTCATTCCTCATTGCGTCTAAACTATGTGTAAGTGAAGAGTAAGAGTTTCTGAGGGTGCTCTTAAAATTTAAGCACGTTCTATAACAGATACCAATTGCAAACCTCTATCCTGTTATATGGTTTCACTAAGAACATGAAGAAGGTTAATGCAAAATGTTTTCAATGTGATTTCTCAGTACGGTTTGTTCCCCAATCTCTACCGAATCTTGATGAATGTTATGTTAAGATACCACACCCAGATTTTGTTAGTATCCTCCCCAAGCACGTTTATTTCCTCATATCGGAAGCAAGACAGTGATCAACAAAGATCAATTCCACAAAGGAGTGTTCAAGAATACAAACAAAAATTGCTGGAGAAACTCAGCAGGTCTGGCACCATCTGCATTATTGAACTGAATATTGAGTCCTAAAGACTGCAAGGTTTCTCAAGTGTATGAGACAAAAAAAATTGCAGATGCTGGAATCCAAAGTAGACAGGCAGGAGGCTGGAAGAACACAGCAAGCCAGGCATCAACAGGATGTGGAGAAGGCAACGTTTCAGGTTTAACCCTTCTTCAGGACTGAAGGCAGAGAGCTTCTTCAAAGTGGACATTCTTTGAAAGGACTTTGCAGTGGTACAAACTTCAAGCCTTGCTTGCCATCCACTTTAATTCCCAGTCTCACTCCCCTGGCGACATGTCCATCCTTGGCCTCATCCACTATCAGAATGAGGCCAAATGGAAACTGGAGGAACAACACCTAATATTTCGCCTGGGAACACTAAGACTGTTCCATATACCTTTTCAAGTTTTATCTGACTTGGACTTGCCTCTCGTTTCTAATCTGTGTATGTGTGCAATGTTGCGTCTTCTCTTGTTTAATAGCTAATAAACTCACTCTTTGTCAACTCAATAAAGCCTGCTTAAATTCACTCCTTTGAAAACATAAATTCACTTGGTCTGGGAGAAAGGCATCTGTTCCTTCGGCCCTCAATGTTGCGCTGACCCGTCATACCAATCTGAAGCCCATCTAACCTACACTATTCCATGTACGTCCATATGCTTGTCCAATGATGACTTAAATGTACTTAAAGTTGGCGAATCTATTACCGTTGCAGGCAAAGCATTCCATACCCTTACTACTCTCTGAGTAAAGAAACTACCTCTGACATCTGTCCTATATCTATTACCCCTCAATTTAAAGCTATGCCCCCTCATGCTCGCCGTCACCATTCTTGGAAAAAGACTCTCCCTGTCCACCCTATCTAACCCTCTGATTATCTTATATGTCTCTAACCAAAGGATGGTTTATTTTTAAGGTATCTTTATTGCTACCAATTGAGGGACAGGTGAGTAAAGAAGGGGAACCAAATCGTCCCCATTATTTGGAAACTCAACAATTTTCGGCATCTTATCTGGAACTGTAATAAATTATGGAAACCTCACTTGGGGACTGGTTGTAACAAAGTTAATAGTCAACCTGATATTGATACTATAAATGAGCCTTCCTTGGCTATCAAGTGATGTAGTCGAAAGTGTGGTGCTGGAAAAGCACAGCAGGTCAGGCAACATCCGAGGAACAAGAGAATCAGCACGGTGGCACAGTGGCACAGTGGTTAGCACTGCTGCCTCACAGCGCCTGAGACCCGGGTTCAATTCCCGCCTCAGGCGACTGACTGTGTGGAGTTTTCACATTCTCCCCGTGTCTGCGTGGGTTTCCTCCGGGTGCTCCGGTTTCCTCCCACAGTCCAAAGATGTGCAGGTCAGGTGAATTGGCCATGCTAAATTGCCCGTAGTGTTAGGTAAGGGGTAAATGTAGGGGTATGGTTGGGTTGCGCTTCGGTGGGTCGGTGTGGACTTGTTGGGCCGAAGGGCCTGTTTCCACACTGTAATGTAAGCTAATCCCGTTTCGGGCATAAGCCCTTCATCAGGAATCTCCAGCATCTGCGGTCCTCACTTTCTCCTATCAAGTCATGTAGTGTGACTTTAAACCTGAGGTTTTGGTTCACAGGTGAGGATGTTATCTACTATGTCACAACGTCTCATACTGGTCCTACCACTGATGCTGTTTTAAGTAGTTGTGACATAACCATGCTTCCATAGTTCCATGTCTCATAGCAAGAGCTCAATAACAATGAATGAGAGACAGAAAAACCTTGCACTCCACAATTTCTACTGTCTTTCATATCATTAAGCAGAATAACCCACAGATTAGAAATTTGCAAGGATAATTTGTTCATTCAGTCGTACGTTAAATGACCAAATGCATACATGTACTCTGTATGCTATTTGAACCTTTAATTTTGCCTAACAATGGAGGATTTGTCAAAATAATGAGGTTGATATTGGCTGATAGATAAATTAGATGCAGAAAATAGCATTGCTATTTCTTAAATAATAGACAACCAGCGGGATTTCAACAGTTGTGCTAGACTACTTTTAAATGCATATTCACATGGAAGAATCTGAAAGGTAATAGGTTAGACCAATCAATTCTTTAACTCCATAATAATAGCAAATGGTCTGCTGCCAATACTGACTTGATTTATGCATCATTTTTAAACTCATAGCTGTCTGGGTTGGAGAATAAAACGGGTTGCCTATTATCAGCACTTTCATCTTTGATACTAGGCAAAAGTGAGGACTGCAGATGCTGGAAATCAGAGTCTAGATTAGAGTGGTGCTGGAAAAGCACAGCTGGTGAGGAGCAGGAAAATCGATGTTTTGGGCAAAAGCCCTTCATATTCCTTCCATTCTGAATGCGTAACTCATTTACTCACCTCTCACTCTATGTAAATAAGTAAGTAATGTCACCATAGTCCACCTGGACCATAGGGTTACTCTTGCATTCAAGATATTATTGGTGGTGGTTTATCCTGAGGGTCACTATATCTTAGGAAAGATGGAAAGGTTGAGAAGGAGAGTCCTTCATGGTAACCTCAGCCAAAGCAGGAATTGAACCCACACTGTTATTGTTAATCCACATTAGCAGACCAACCATCCAGCCAACTGAACCCCAAAGATAAAATCACTATTCACAGAGATTCACAGGGCTGCTACCAGCCCAGATTTTGTAGTGAAATTTTGAACATAGGTTAGGAAAGAAGTCAAGTATATTTGTAATAAGGTGTGTCAAGTCACAGCCTGAAACTTACTCAATTTTGATATTGTCAAAACGTAAATCTTGCTATTTATTAATATTCTACAGAAGGAAAGGAGTGGATAACAAATTTCACATTGAACCCAACTCAGGTTACATTTATATATGGTCCCTGCCAACTAAGAGTGAACTGCGTTTTTGAAGTTTGTCCTTGTTTTCTGTGATTTGGAGATGCTGGTGTTGAACTGGGGTGTACAAAGTTAAAACAGCTTTAATTGGAAGCACTAGCTTTTGAAGCGCTGCTCCTTCATCAGGTGGTTGTGGAGTATAAGACTGTATGACGCAAAAGTTTACAGTGTGATGTAACTGAAATTATATATTGAGAAAGACCTGGATTATTTGTTAAGTTTCTCATCTTTTAGAATGAACATGTTGGTTTCAGTTCTTTCATATGTAAATCTCAAAACTTTTTAAAAAGTTACATTCTCAAGTGAACTTTAACAATTGGTGTCATGTTGGCCCAGATAACACACACACACACTCCTAGACAAACACACACACTCCCACACAGACACACACATACACGCCTAAACAGACACACACAAACACCCACTCCTACACACATATACACACACTCCTACAGACACACACACTCATGCAGACCCTCTCTCATACACTCTCACACTCACACATGCACCCTCTCACACACGTATACCCGTTTACACTCACACTCACATATATATACACACTCTCTCACAGACACCCATAAACCCCAATGCCCTTCCCGCACGCACCCAGATGCTCACATACACATATACGTTTGTGGGGTGAATCTGTACTTGCAGAATTACATTTTACTTTACTCAAAAACTGCATGAATCCATGTAAGAATCTGTAAATCCATTTTTTAGATTAGAAACAGTCTGACCATTGTGGCTCAGACAGTCTCACACAGGGACACTCAAACCTTCAATACATTATCTGGACCAACATATTTTAGTTACTCAGTTATCCTATTTACTTAGAATCTTAGAGCATTGAATAAGACCATTTGGCAACCATATCTTTGGTTATAATTAATCATGCTCGGTTCTATGTCCATGATCCTTCCTCCTTCATGTAGTTATATTATGAATATGCTTCCATCACCCTTTCAGACAGAGCTTTCCAGATGTGTCAAAGCATAATGTTTCCACATTGTGCCTTGCATTCTTTTGCATATCTCCTTAGATCTGTGTCCCATGTCTTTCAATCTTCCTGCAATTAAAAATAATTCTCCTTATTTACTCTGATCAAAACCATTCAGAAACATCGTACTAAAAAAGTCTCTGAAACGTCTCTGCTCTGAGGAAAACAGCCCTGATTTCTCCAGTCTGTCTGTATAACTCATTGCCTACACCATTATAATGAATCATTTCAACACCAAGAGTTTTGATGTATGTGGATCCAGACCAGATCTCATAATGAAAATAAGTCCCATCTGGTAGATTTGCTGTTACCACCCTCTTACTGAGTTCAGACATACAGTACCTAGAGGAAAATCACTTGGTAGTTTATTGAGAAAAGATTCATATTTTAAACAAGCTATAGTTTAGTGTATGATAGCAGAGGTACAAGTTATATTGGTATGACTGACATTGGGTGAAATTTTACCAAAAATTTGGCCAAGTGTCATTGGAATTGTTCCTCCTTAAGTGCTAGTGAGCTTTCTCATACAATTCTCGTGTCATGTAAGCACCATCCTTCTATCGTGCCCTAATTGGACTGTCTCACATGCACGGCTGACAGCACCTTCTGGGATGGTTAGTTGCTGGCATCATATTTAAACACAGCCTTTGCACCAGGTCATTTGCTGCAAGCCAGCCTGGATCGCCCATTCACCATGTGTGGCTGCACAATTTTAAGAGACCAGGTTGACAAAGGGAAGCCGTTGACAAGCCTGGATATCTTGGTGG
Organism: Chiloscyllium plagiosum; assembly: GCF_037043375.1. NCBI lineage: Eukaryota > Metazoa > Chordata > Chondrichthyes > Orectolobiformes > Hemiscylliidae > Chiloscyllium > Chiloscyllium plagiosum. Next base: position 53,077,084 of record NW_028270155.1, on the reverse strand, counting down.
TTGGGATGGCGAAGATTAATGGGGGGGGGAGGGGGCAGGCACGGCATCTCTCCTCAGCCCAGCTTGCTGACACCCAAGCACCAGTCCCTACCAGTTTGGTCTGAAGTTATTACCTAAGTCAGTTTGGAGGAATACCACTAATGCAAGAAAATAGTTAATGACCTTTTGTGGTCAGCAAGGGTAAGCTCCACTATCTTCGCTCTATTACTTCACACTCACTAGAACTCTAACAGTGGACCCACTACTACTCCCACTACTGCATGCAGCATCTTCCCTCAATCATTCCCTCTCAACAAATCACTAACCCTGATTGCCCTCTGTGCTTTCTACTTGCTCAACCAGGCCATCTCACCAGCTTTTCTCTACTAGCTCCAGCTCTGACAGCTGTGCTAGCCACTTTCATCCCACTCAGTCTCTCCCTTTGTCTTGTTCTGGGAAAGTAACAGCCCAGAGTAGGGCAGAGAAGGCCAAGGTGGGTGGCAGAGTGCTAGACATTCATCTCCTTGTTCCCTCTGAGAAGAGATTCCTTGCCTTAGTGGGAGAGGACAGAGGCTGCTCATGTGGAGATGCTGAGAACTCCATGTCCTGACAATAAAGTAAGATTCATTAGCAAATGCTGTGTTGCACTCCAATCCCCTGCACTGTGAGTGTGTTCTTAATATGTCTTAACTTCTGCCCCTACTTCACAACTCATTCTCACTCTTGGGTCCAGTGGTACCTGCATGATTTGCAGCACAAGGAAAGCACTCTCTCAGGACATTATTATCCACCTTGGAGGGAAAAGCTGGCAAGCCTTCGGAGGAATTACTGGCAAGGTTGCCCTCCGCACCCTCCACCAGCCCAGATACCGACAGCATGGTAAGTGCTTTAGCTGGATTAGAATCGGGGCCAGTACCTGGTGAGCACCTCACTGCGATAACTCAGCAGCTGGCCGGGAGTGAAATGCCACAGGAGCACTGCCAGAGACAAGTACTCACTCAGCCTCAGGCAAGAAAGGAGTCCATGGTCTCAACCATTATTAACTTCATGAAGGTGCACAATCAGACCCAGGAACAGCAAGCAGGTTTGGCAGAGACACTCAGGAAACTGGGTGAGATTTGCATCTCGTGGTTGAAACCTAGGCTGGAATATCTGATCTAGTTTTTTCAATGTTGAGGATCTAATTTTTCTGAAATGGCCATATTTACCCAAATGGTTCACTGTTGTCCGTATTGCTGAAGGGCTTGGACTGTAATTAAGTCTATGACGGCAGCCTCAATGTGGTTTTTAACTCCTTCAAGATCCAAAGCTGTTCTCCAGTCTGAATCCATGTGATATCGTCATGATGGGTGGAGTTTAATGCCTGCCACAGTTTTAACCCTTCATGCTCTTACATCCTTATACAATAACCTTGACATTGTTCTCAAAGTGTGCTATAAAGATTTGAGCAAGGTATTCCAGCTGAGATCATTAGCCTGTGTTTTGTAAAGCTTTAGCAATGCTTCCTTTATTATTAATAATAAGGATTCAATAGATGTTTTAAATGGGCTTGTCCACTTGCAATGCCAACTTCAAAGATTTTGGCTCGTACAACAACAGGTCTTTTTGTTGCTGTATCCCTTTTAAAATTATATTATTTGGTTTATTTCCTCATTTTTCTTACCAAACCAAATCAGTTCACACTCATCCATTTTAACTCTCATCTTCCACGTCTCTGCTCATTTTATTAGCTTGCACATGTCCTACTGAAGTTTGCTGCAATGATCTTCCTTACTTTAACATTATGACCATATGTTCTTATGGCACAGTGGTAATGTCCCTGCCTCTGAGCTAGGAGACCTGGGTTCAAGTCCCATTCTGCTGCAGAGATGTGCAATAACATCTCAGAGAAGGTTGATTAGGAAAATATCTCCTCGTGTTCAGCTCACTAAAAGAGGCCAAAATGAACAGTGGCATATAACTACTCCTTCCCCCAGACATGTCATCATTAGGGTGATCAGATGTCCTGGTTTGCCTGGGCAATCCAGATTTATCCCGAGGTGCCCTGGTGTCTGCCTCTCCTTTCACCCGCCCCTCATGTTTAATTCAGTTCTATACCCTGAGAATTAGCCCGTTCAACATCTGCTCCCTCTGGGCAGGTAGGTAAAAACAATGACTGCAGATGCTGGAAACCAGATTCTGGATCAGTGGTGCTGGAAGAGCACAGCAATTCAGGCAGCATCCGAGGACAGGCAAAATCGACGTTTCGGGCAAAAGCCCTTCATCAGGAACCAACCCACCTATCCAACTTGCAGTAGGCACTGGAGCAGCATTCACTACATTTCAATGGCCCCAGGTGCAAAGCCCAATTTCTGACCCCAAAGAAGTAGGCAAAAGAAGGAGGCAAATCTGTGGGTGAGGAACCTTCCCAGTTGAAACCACCTGGATTCCTTGCAGCCAGCTGACGAGCAGGGTCACATGATAATGATGCCTTTATCAATCATGGAGTAGTTTATAAGAGCAGGGAGGTTATGTTAGATCTGTTAAAATCTTTGGTTAGACTATGGCTGGATTATTGTGTGCAGTTCTGATCACCATCTGGGAATCGGTTTAGCTCAGTTGGCTGGATCATTGGTTTATAATGCAATGTGATGCCAATAGCATGGGTTCAATTCCCATCACTGGTTTGAGATTACTATGAAGGACTCTCCTTCACAAGCTCTTCCTTCACCTGAAGCCTGGTTGACTTCAGCTTAAATCACCATCAGTCGCTTCTATCGCTAAAGAGTGAGCAGCCCCTATGCTCTGGCAAGACTATAGGTGACACAACCAAACGGTTGTCCAATTCTGGCCACCACACCACAGGAGATTCAGCAGGATGTTGCCTGGATGGAGCAGTTTCAGTGATGAAGAGAGGCTGGAAAGGCTTAGGTTGTATTCTTTCAAACGGAGAAGACTGAGGGGGACTTGATTGATGTGTATAAGGTGGATAGGAGGCAGCCATTCCCCTCAGTTGAAGGATCAATAACAAGAGGCATATTTTAAGGTGAAAGGCAGGAGGTTTCGAGCGGATTTGAGGAAAAATGTTTTCATGTAGAGTGAGAGAATCCACTACCTAGGAGGGTAGTGGAATGCACTACCTAGGAGGGTAGTGGAGGCAGGAAACCTCACAACTATTACAATGTATTTGGATTAGCACTTGAAGTGCAATAATATCAAAGGCTATGGACCAAGTGAGATTTTCATTGATTTAAAGTAATTTTTGTCGGTGTAGGCTCAATGAGTCTGTGTACTTTATGATTCTATGATTCTACACAAACTTCAATGCAAATGTCATCTTTCCCAGATTGCTAAACTTGGTTTAGTTGTAACAAAGATTTGATAATCTATAGGCCTTGGAGTCTACGATTGATTTGAAGATGTGGGGATCACTGTGGAGTACTGTGATGAAAACCAATTTTGTTCTATGCAATTTTTGTTGTAAAAAATGATTACATTTAAGGAATAGAGAATTCTAAGTTCATATGGAATTTGACTATACCAAAGAAATAGTACTTTCAATTATGCTAGGAAGTACGGACAGGATATGTTACATGGATTTCCATAGATCAGTTATGAAAGTTAATGGGTCACTGTTTGTGTGTATATGCGTCTCTGTGTCTGTGTGTGTGTGTGGGTGTGTTAATGTTAGAGAGAGAACCAGACTCCATGTTACATAGGGGTGCCGTCACGGGCAAACGATCTGCGTTGAGTCTGTGTGGTTGGAGCTTTAGGAGGTACTAGGCCAGTTAATTAACTCTCTGTAATGGGAACTCAGGGATGTCTGATGCCTTTGAAGGGCTCAAAGGAAGCCAATACTCAACTAATGGTTCAAACAGCAGAGACTGGATGTTTAAAGCTCACAAGAAGTACTTTCTTTGTGCAACTTAACCAGTTTGAAGCGCAGGTAAATCCAGGGGCAGTCCCAGCTTTGATGAAGCTTGCAATTTGTGAAAAGTTGGAGTTTATGCTTTTTAGTAAATGTTAGAATGTAATTTCCAAGAAACTAGGAGAGTGACATTCAGGAAAGGAGGATGGACAACCAAAACATGAGCATTAATTGATACAATCCATGTCAGAATGGCTTCTGTGGGCATGTCAAGGACAGGGCACTGATGACAAAGTATTGAAATCCCTGATGGAGGTTTAAGGAGATTTAGTGGCCCACAGCATCACTAATATCTGTGGAAGGATTGCTATGAAATCCATGGGATCAGTTTCATCACATTTGCTATTTTTTAATCTGTTCATTCATGGGGTATGGGCATCATTGGCTTGATCAGCATTTCTTACCTCTCCCTAAATATCCAGGGGGCAGTTAAGAGTCAACCATGGTGCTGTGGGTAAAGAGTCGGGTTTAGGCCAGATGAGGTGAGAACAACAGATTTTCTTCCCTAAAAGGTTTCCTAAAACCTGAAATGGGTTTTAGGACAGCAGTTACACAATTGTTCTGAATGTTATTGGATTCAAAGTTCACCATTTGCCATGGTAGGATCTGAATTCATATCACTCGAACCTTAGCCTGGTGTTCTGGATTACTAATGCGTTAATATTACAATTAAAGCACTGCCTCCCCATATCTATGAGATGTTCAAACATCATTTATCTGTTCTGAAGAAAGATCACTAAACTTGAAACATTAACTCTGATTTCTCTCCACAGATGCTGCCAGACCTGCTGTGAGTTTCTAGCAGTTTCTGGTTTTGTTTCATTTATTTGTTGCCCAAATTTATTTCATTAGGTTTGGGGATTGCGATTAAAAAAAATTAAAATAGTTTGTGTTTTTTTCTTTTGTGTGTAATAAACAGTAATATTCTCTTGTCAAAAGTTTATTGGCAGCCTTTTGTGAATGAGACTGACTACCACGGGTAAATAACTGGGAAAAAATAAAACTAAAATTTGTTCATGAATCCTGGTTTCACTCTGGGATCTGACCTGTCCTGTATTATCGTCAACTGGACATCTTTTATATCTCTCTTTGCACAGTCTAAACCTTTTCTTTTGTCAGTAATCTCCATGTTTATTTAAGTTTTATCTGTCATAAACTATTGTCAACAAAAGAAAGTTGCTTCTTATACAAAATGAGATGCAGTCTAAAACTATAGATATGATCATATCACCACTCAGATTAAGTTTAAAATTTATTATGACTAGTAGAGGACTGGGATGAGAATACAGATAATCATTTCCCAAACTCAGTTATAACGGTACTTCTTGTCAGACAGGGGTTATGACTTAGCACAGTATTTGCTAATTTTGGATGCTGCAAGATTGGCAAGATTGCCCATTGGAACACATTATTCAACATATGTGACCCATGTATCTGATCAGATTCCATTAGCATGATCTTCAATGAGGTACTGTGGAATGCTCACATCCTACAAAGATGTTTGTGTTGTTCCAAAATGCTTGAATTTGAAACTGTTCTTGAGGAGTTGACATATCTTGTCTGAGGTGATCATCATAGTTGTTAAACTTACAGGTCACTTACATAATAGTACTTACTGTCCTGATTAACTTCTTTACAACTGGTTACATGTACTGGATGCTTTGTGATAGTGTAATCTGTATCATGTCCCCCTCTATAACTGTCATCAGCCCTGAGACTGCAATTGATCTAGGATGGAACACAAACAGAAATTGCTGGAGAAAGTCAGCAGGTCTGACAGCATCGGGGATAAGAAAGCAGAGTTAACATTTTTAAGTCTGATGACTGCTCCTCTCTCTGACAGGACTTCTATTCTACCCTTTCTTCTTGTTTGCCATGTTTTCTCTCCCAGTACTGCTGAGTTTCTCCAGCAATTTCTGTTTTTGTTTCAGGTCTCCAGTATCTGCAGTTCTTTGTTTTATTATTAAGACCTAGGATGGATTTGTCTCAGAACATCTTGAAAACTAGCTTACGCTGCGTGGCCAATCTCACTACCTGCTTTCTGCCAAAAGAGAATTTTGGCATGCAATCTTATATTGAAACCTTCATCATACTTTCAAGAATATTTCCACAGTCTGCTTCTTACATTCTCCCTGAATTCATTACTATTGTCAAATATCAATCCACTGAAAGGGTCAAATGGAAAGATAATCTCTGTACAATATTCCAAACTGCATAATCTATTTTTCCTTTTCTTTTTGAGTTTACCAGATGTGCACTGGCGAGGCCAGCATTTATTGTCCATCTCTGGTTCCCTGGAGAAGGTGATGGAGAACTACCTTCTTGAAAGGCTGCAGTCTTTGGGACATATGCAGTCATGGTAATGCTAGGGAAGGGCTGCCAGGATTTTACTCCAGTGACACTGAAGGAACAGCAGTATACTTCCAAGTCAGGTTGATGGCTCGCTTGGAGAGGAACTTACAGATGTTGATGTTCTCATGCATCTACTACTCTGCCCTTCTAGATGGGAGTGATCAAGAGCTTGGAAAGTGCAGCTGGAGAAGCCTTGTTAAGCTCACTGCAGTGTATCTTGTAGTTGATACATACCTCTGCCACTATGATGAAGGAAGTGAATGTTGAAGCTGGTAGATGGAATGCCAATCACGCAGGCTGCCTATCCTGGATAGTGTATACCTATTTAGTGTTGTTAGAGCTGCGCTTATCCAGATAAGTGGAGTCTTCCATTACATTGCTGACTTGTACATTACAGATGACTCTGGGGAAAATGAGCTGAGTTACTCATTACAGAATTCCCAGCCTAGGACCTGGTCTTGTCATAGATACAAGGCCTGTCTAGTTCAGTTTCAGTTTCATAACCATTGCCCTGTGCCTTCCAGGTGACCCCTCTGGGTTGAGATAGATGTTATTAATTAGAAGAATTGGATTGCATCCACGGACTCATGACTTCATCCACATGACTTGGAGGAAAGAAGTGAATGTACTGTAGCCAGATTTGCTGATGACACAAAAATAGGTGAAAAGCCAAGTTGCATAAAGGGATACAAACAGTTTGCAGAGAGATAGTGATAGGTTAAGTAAATGGGCAAAAGGTTGGAGTGGATTGTGGGAAAATGTAAAGTTTTTCATTTTTGATGTAAAACAACAGAACAGAATATTATGTAAATGGCGAAAAGATGCAGAAAGCTACAACACAAAAAGACTTTGGAGTACTTATACATTGAAGCGAGCACACAGGAAGGCTAATGCAATGTTAAGGGGGGGGGGTGGAGCAAAGAATAGGGAAGTCTTACTACAACTGTGCAAGGTGCTGGTGTGATGGCATCTGGAGTACTGTGGGCAGTTTTGGACTCCTTATTTAAGGGAGGATATCATTTCTCCTAGTTCTGTTTAAAATAAAAATGTCCTGTTTCCTGGTATGGAGGGATTATCTGATAAACAAAGGTGAAACAGCGTGGGAGTCTACTCACATGGTGTGTGAAAAAAGGTGAGCTCATTGAAACATATAGGATTCTTAAGGAACTTGACAGGGAATATACTGAAATGATGTTTTTTCTTTTGTCGCAGAGAGCTGTGGGGGGGGGGGGGGGGGGGCAGAGTCCTTGTGTATATTTAAGGCTGAGATGGATGGATTCTTGATCAGTCGGGAAATCAAGGGTTAGGGGAAAAAAGCAGGAATGAGGATGTGAGGAATATTGGATTTGCTGTGATTCCACTGAACAGTGGAGGAGGTTTGAAGGGCTAAATTGTCTTGTCTTGTTCCTATCTCTTATGGTCTTGTGGTCTAATGGACTCAAACCTGCTGTTCTTTTTCAGTGGCAATCTGCATGGCTGCCTTGTGATAGTGAAGCTCTGGCCATTGTAGCTTCGATTAGGCACTTCAGTTCATACATTGTGTAGTCCAAGCACAGCCCTTATGTCCTCACTGACTGCAAATATCTGTACTCACCTTCGGGAAATTGTGCAGGGAGAGTCATTGACACACTGACATGAGATCATCAATGTACAGATTCCCAGGCCTCTCCAGCAACAGGATTACTAAGACTCAACATTGGTTCTGCCAAACACAAAGTCTTCCTGGAGAGTAACAGCAGTCACCTCAATTTCATGTTGGTGATCTGGTCAACCTTCCTGACAATCACAACATATTACAGGCTGACCAACTCCGCTTAAATATCTCAGCCTGTGACGGTTAATGCAATATTCACAAATTTGTTGCTAAGTCTGTGAGGGAGACCTCGATATTAAGTCTCACTCCTTCAAGGTCCGAACTGTTTTCCCTGCTTGAGTCCATATGATGTCAACATATTAAGTAGTACACCTTCCTCAGCATTAACCCTTTCAGATAGACATTGTTGTATAACAATTAACTCTTTGTGAAATACATTTGTGTATCCAACATGTATGCCAAGTCTGCATACCCTTTCTGGTGATTCCTGTGCATATATTTAAATTGACAAATATATTTTTATTTCTTATATCTCTGACGATACATTTTTGGACATTTATGCTCACTTGAAGTTGAATTTTCATGGGAAGAAAATGTTGACATACATTCAGTTTGTTTTGATTTAAGTTTTGTTCACATTTCTAATTAATCCAAGAAGGAAATTTTGATGACAAAAAGAACAGATGAAAAATGAGTTGACATCCTGTTATGAATGATCCTATATGGGTGTGGCCATTTCATGTCACTTATTCTACAGCTTATGTTTGTGCTTGCCTTGCGACTCAATATTTCCATCGATGTAGATATTTCCATTCAGTTCCCAGTTATGCGGCTAGTGCCCAGTCAATCTGTATCCAATCTTTTACTCATTACCTCAGTCTAAACAATTGAAATGGCATTAGATAACTCTGTCATTAGATTCTCCTTGTTTTTCTGCTGCTGTACAAAAATGGTTCTCTTCCTGAGCCTGGTGCATCACCTTGGACTGACTTTGAAATCCACACTGCCAACATTTGTTTGGCTTGTTTCAGGTTAAAGATCTAGTTAGATCCATTCCAGTCATAGTCACTGACTTTTTTCCAACTTCATCTTCTAATTGTGGCGACATGCTGGTCTTTTCATTGTTTACACATTTATTCTTGCATACAATTCTAAAATCCCATTTAACATTTATTGTAGTCTCGGGTTCTGACCAAATATGAAACTATTCACTGGGGAAGTCTAATACAAATAAATCTGGATGGAGCAGTCAGCTGCAGCCTCGGCATAGGGATTGACAAAGGCACACCCTCAATGTGCCATTAACCTGCTTCCCCAGTTTTACTCCCTCCCCCGCAAAACCTATTTTTGTCTCTGTGTGTGCATAGTGGGTTGGGGACAGGGATAGGTTTGTAGAAGGAAATACAAATTTTAATTAGTGGAGTTGTATGATGCTGTTTCCCTGTGTTAGAACCTATTCATTGGCAAAAAATACTAGTTAACTACAGAAACAGCGCCGTCTTTTCTGCTACCCTGATCCTTTTAGAGACATAAGTTGGGGTTGTTTTGTGCACTTCTTAAAAAAAAATTAACTTCTGTGACAAATCTGAGAATAACAAGGCTTGATTTCCTGCTCACTACTCCAGTAAGTTGCAACAAAGGGAGAAATATAAACTTTGTAAATTAAGAGTTACACTGCATACATGTGACTGACTGGAGGATAGTTATTACCATTGGCAAGTTACAAGCACAGCTTACAAAACTGCGATGATGTTTGAGGCCCAGCTAAAGGAAGAATGAGACTGGGTGTTAAATATTCCTAGTTACAATGGGTTCAGAAAGGATAGAAAAGGAAACGAAGGAGGAGGGTTGGTGGAATTGGGTAAAGATAGCATTACAGTGAGGGAGAAAATGGATATCTCAGAGTATTCAAGGTCAGAATTGATTTGGTTTGAGCTAAGGAACAAGAAGAATGCAATTACATTACGGACCAACAACTAAAAGGAAGAATGTAGAGAAATAAGTCTGTAAGGAAATTATAGACAGATGCAAACATAATAGAATAGAGGACTTTAATTACCTGAATACAGACTGTGATAAGTGGTAGTGTTAACTACAGAGAGGATCAAAGTTCTTAAATTTTTACAGGAGAATTTTCTACAGCAGTATGTACGCAGTCTGACAAGAAATGAAGCCCTGATAGATCTGTTTTTTGGAAATTAGTTGGTCCAAGTAGATCAAGTGTCAGTGGAGGAACATTTAGGAGATTGTGATCATGATAAGTTTTACGATTTTGGTGTAAAAGGATAATGGACAATGCAGAGTGAGACCATTAAACGGAGCAGAGCTAACTTCAATGGGACAGGAATGAATCTAGGCTACATAGACTGGGGCCAAAGCTTCATGGGAAAAATAGGCTACTGACAAGAAGAGATGATTCGAGTACAGTCAAGGTATATTCCCTCAAAAGTGAGTGATAAGGCAAATACATCCAGAGCTCCTTTCAATGAAAATAGAAGGCAAAAATTAATCTAAAGAAGAGAAAGTGTGTTTATTCTAGGTATCAGGTAGAAAACATGACTGAGAACTTAAACTTAACACACAATGTCCAGAGGGGAAGTGAAGAAAGAAATAAGCAGATTGTGAGTCTTAGTCTCAGAATAAAGTGGCATCCATTTAAGACAGGGATGAGGAGGATTTTCTTCCCAGAGAGTTGTAAGGCTTTCAAACTCCTTGCCACAGCCACCTAAGGGAGCAGAGTCCTTGTGTATATTTAAGGCTGAGATAGATAGCTTATTGATCAGCAGTGGAATTGACGGTCCTGGGGAAAACATACAAAAGTGGATGTGAGAAATGTCAGATCATCCTTGATCATATTGAGTGGTAGTGCAGGTTCAAAGGATTGAATAGTCTAATCCTTTTCCTATTTCTTAAGGTCTTATGATCTCATAAGAGGGTATATGACAAAGAGTGACAGTTAATGTAACAGGAAGCCTAAAGACGTATATAAGAAGTTAACCAGTAACAGGGCAATAAAAGGAGGAATGGAGCCAACTGAGGACTAAAAAGATTTTCATGCGAAGCCAGGGGTATGGCTATAATATTAAATGAATTTGTTGCAATCTGTCTTTCCCAAGGAAGCAGATGTTACTCAGGCCATGGTGACAAACTGAGTCACTTGAAGAGTTTTAATGATAGGGAGCACATATTGCATATGCTGTTGGTACTTGGAGTTGATAAGGCACTCACAGGAGATGAGGATTGAAGGAAGTGAGAATGTGTCATTGACAGACTGCTGGGAATTTTAGCCCCACTATTCCCCAGATCAGAAAAATGTGAAGATTTGATGAAATTACCACGGATCTCAATTTGCTTCAGGTTGAATGCTAGCTAGGATAAAAGCAAACCAGGTTTTATTTTGTAAAACAAAAAAAAAGACTCTTAACTTTAAGAAGAACCGTAAAAAGAATCTAACTGATACAGTTTAAACTTTATCTAATTTTAAAACTCACACACAGAAACACACAAAGAAAAACCCTCAAAGCAAAATCCACAAAAGTAAAATCAATTCTCTACCCATACTTCCTCCTGATTTCGTATCATCCAATATCGAAAATGTATTTCAGATTCTATCATCTAAATATTATAGTTTTCACAGATTTGGAGACTCGAGCTTTCCCAAGGATTTTCACATGGTAGAGGAATTGAGTAAATGTTTCAGGTCAAAATATCCTTGACCTGAAACGTCACCTCCCCTTTCCATGGCTGTTGCAAGAATTGCTGTGCAATTCCAGTATTTTCCGTTTATATTTCCATTCCCAGTAACTGTAAGTTGATTTCATTTGCAGTTCTGATTTTATACCTTGGTTTTGCGTTAGTTGGTTTTCAGGTAATGTTTATTTCCATCAAACTGGTCAAGTTGACAAGTGTACTCTTAGCAATTAGCCATCTATCCTGTCATCGCTAAACAATCCCCTTTTAGAATTGTTTTCCCATTCTCATATGTTAATAATCTCCCATTGCAAACACTGTTAAACTACATTAAATAGCTTTTCTATATAAAAAAAAGTTAGGCTTTGGAGGAAATGTTCAAAATGAAGAAACCCACTGAAAATGAGAAATTGTGGACATTCTCTGCAAAAAAGATGATACTTTTGCTCAGAGAATTGTTAACAACTATCCAAAAGCCACTTAACATGATAATTGACTGCAGTTCATCCTTCAACACTATTATCCCCTTGAGACCGATCACTAAATTTAGTGATCTCGGACTAAGCCCCACTCTCTGCAACTGAATCCTCAGTTTCCTGATCCACAATCAGTGAAGATTGGGGACAATATTTCATCCTCACTAACACTCAACACTGGAGCCCCCCAGGGGTGCGTACTCAGTCCCCTATTTTACTCACTGTATATCCATGACTGCGTCGCCAAATACCAGACTAATGCCATTTACAAGTTCACTGATGACATCACCATAGTCAGTCGAATCTCAGATGGCGACGAAACAGAAGGGAGGTAGAAGACCTGGAAAAATGGTACACTGAGAACAACCTAGCTCTCAATGCCAGCAAAACCAAGGATTTTTGGCAGGATGTTACTCATGCACCCCTCCACATTAACAGTACAGAGATGGAACAAGTGGAGAGTGTCAAACTCCTAGGAGTGGTCATCAACATCAAGCTTTCTTAGACTCTTCATGTGGAAGCCCAACAATGTCTCTTCTTCCTCAGACAGCTGAAGAAATTTGGCATGTCAGCGAATACCTTTGCCAACTTTTATAGATGTGCCATTGAGAGCAACCATACCATTTCAAGATCAGAGACGGTTGCACAGAGTGGTGAACTTGGCCTGGACAATCACAAAGGCCAACCTCCCATCTAGAGAATCCATCTACCAGGCCCATTGTCAAGGAAAGGCCACCGGCATTCTCAAAGATCCATCCCACCCTGGCAATGTTTTTCTACAACTTCTACCATCGAGGAGAAAGTACAGAAGCCTGAACACATACACTAACTGGTTTCAAAATAGTTTCTACCGTAGTGTTGTTAAAATACTGAATGGACTCACAAAATTTTAACATTCGCCTGCGTTTGTGTTTTTGTTTTTGCTGCTGTTTACCTATTATTTACTTATGTATGCTACTTAACTCTGTTATCTGCCTGTATTGCTTACAAGACAAAGCTTTTCACTGTGCCTTGGTACACGTGACAATAAACTCCAATTCAATTCAATTCAATAATTTCTCCCTTGTGCTGTTCCTTCAAGAAATTATGCAAGATTATATTCTAGGAGCGATAGCAAATATTCAGCAGTGCTGACACCTCTGAATGCAATGTTCTTGCAGCTATAAAGATTGTATTTTCTCTTTGTTACTAATACACAATTGTTGCTTGAGTTTTGATGGTATACGCGATAGATATTCAGGATTGTGCATGGTATCCAGTTTCCTTCACGTGGGCTTGTGCTGTAGCAAAGTCACTGTGTACGGCTACAGTTTGTAATGATTATAGGAGTTATGCATTGGGAGGAATGATCCAGTAGAGATGCTCGAGTTATCTTTTACCAGTTTCCTTTATTCAAGCATATGCAGAGGAACAAAAGGACAAAACAATGTCTCTCCTCTGAGGCCCAGAACAATAATTACAATGTATTTGACAGTATCAAAGTGAGGTTACTGTGAAGAACTCTCTTTCTCAACCTCTCTCTCGCCTGAGGCGTGGTGACTCTCTGGTTAAACTACCACCAGTCGTCTCTCTCGAATGATAGAACAGCCATGGGGTCAGTAGATTATGGTGACATTTTCTTTACATTTTAATTCGGATGTACAGGTGACCCACTAATTACAAAGCAAGTTACATCCAAATTTGTATAATATGAATGATACAATTATCCTTTGTTGTTGTGCAGAGTCTTCCCACTTCATGTCCTTGGCTGTGACTATCCTATTGACCAGCGTTTGCTCCTAGTCCTTGCCCAAATGTGATTGTGTTATATTAACACTTCCACAGGCATTGTCAACAACTCTGCCATTTCTTTACACTTTTTAAGCCCAGGTTATCTTCTAGCTTAATGGAATGTTGTCAGACCATTTATAACCTATTCTTCTCTTGGTATAGAGCTGGACGATAGCAGTTAACTTCAGGGGTGATAACGAAGCTTAAATATGATAGACAGACTGAACAAGGAAAGAATATTATGAACAGACCTTAAAGATCCTCTTCTGAGGGAATATTGTGCCTGGTCCTGATTGTTGCTATGAAAATCAAAAATTTTCAATTGAAGAATGCTGAATTTGAATTTGATTTTGCAATATATGACACTGCTTTGTGGTCTCAAAAAGTCACGATAGAAACCTTACTAACCCTTTCTTAAGACCCATTTTCCTGCTGTTGTTATTTCTTTGTGATTGTTAAAAAAATGATTTCCTTTTGCACACAACTGCAAGCTTGACCTTGCTTCTTGAAATAGTTTGCTCTATAAATCTAGCCTACACAGCAACACGAATTAGATCTGGATTGTTTGTAGCCTATGGGGATATGAGTCAAAACAGCCTTCAACATGTAATTGAATAAAAAGTAGAGTTTACACTGAAATGGACTTCAAAATGTAGATTTGCTGCCAGAAAAGATTTATTGCTGAGGTCCATTTTTTGCAAAATATAAAATGGTTTAGCTTGCAATAGCATGTTAAGAAGAGGGAGACAAAGTGAAATATTTAATAATTAATGCTCTCATTAGTGAAACAGCATTATCCAGTACCTTGCTGCGCACCCCCCAGAAATGTTAACATGGATGGGATGTTATTGTGGCCCTTAAACAGAGTTCTTGCATTTATTTTTTGTTTCCTTTTTAAGCATCTTTGCCTGGAAATTTCCTGGGTATTATCTTCAACACTTATGCTATTTATGTTGCAATGAGAAGTAATCTTAGGTGTGAACAGCAACAAAAATAACAACCACTTGTATTTAAACAGCACGTCTAACTGACTAAAATGTCAGATTTAATATAACACTGAGTTACACAGGAAACATCAGGACACACGATAAAAGGTGTGCCTTACAGCATAAAAGAGGACACAAAGGAGAGCCGATGGCCTAGTAGTATTGGACTGTTAATCTAGGGACCCAGGTAATGTCCTGTGGACCCAGTTTCAAAACCTGCCATGGCAGATGGTGGAATTTGAATTCAACAATTAAAAGATATCTAGAATTAAAAGTCCAATGATGACCATGTATCCATCGTTGATTGTTGGAAAGACCCATCTGGTTAACTAATGGCCTTTAAGGAAGGAAACTGCAATCCTTGCTTGATGTGGCCTACATATGATGCCAGACACAAGCAATGTGGTTGACTCTTAACTGCTCCCTGGGCAATTAGGGATGGGCAATAAATGCTCAGCCTAGTCAGTCATGCCCACAACCTGTGAATGAATAATTTTTTAAAAAGTGAAAAGGTTTGAGAGTTCAGCCACCAATGGTAGACAAATTAAAATAAACACTGTGCAAGATCCCAGAATTGATATCTTAGAAGGTTGTTGGATTGAAGGAGGTTACAGAGACAGAGAGAATGAGAGAATGAAGGATTGAAGGGATTGTAAAACAAGAGTGACAATTTTAATACTGAGATATTTGTTAAGCATTATAGGTGAATGGAATACACAGAGAGCTACGACAGGAGTGGCAGAGTTTCAATGACATCAGGTTTACTGAGTGTAGAAAGTAAAAAGGGGAAGGCCAGGCAATGTAGTAAGATCAGGTAATTTGAGTGAACATGAACAAGTTTTATAAAACATAATAATTTACAAGGGGTAATAACAGAGGACATCCTCTGGAACTAGCACTCTCAGGCTCCAGCTCCATGTGATCGGACACTGGTGTGATATAACTCCTTAAGCAGTTGCTCAGTAGCTGTTCTTAGAATAATAAAGGCAAAGGATTTCAGTAGCTGATAAGCTGAGGCTTAAGTCAGTCTGACAAAGCTGCCAAAGCAGAAATAGCTGAGGTTAATGGAGGTGCAGATATATAGTCTTAAGTCATCTCTTGATCAAATATGTCACCACAGTTGAAAACACTCTGATTTAGCCACAGATAGTTCACATGAAAATGATGCTATGGAATGGAATCTGTGGTGGGGACGAAAGCCAACTCATGTTTTCCAACCATTTAGCACATGCAGGTGGAAATCAGCTTTCTTGCATTATACTGATGAAAATGTTATACAGCATTCCATAAACTTATACACATTCAATTAGTTTTAATGGATTACAGGCAATGTAGAAGCAAGTCCATCATATTAAAATGCACATCTTTCACATATAATATGCCATAATGTCTTGTCATGCAAGATTTTCCTTAACTATGGATATATCACTGGAGCTTCACCATATTGAAATGTCCATAAAATGTATGAGGAAATGCATAGGCATCCTACAGTACATCTGCATAATTGTGTTCAATGGCACAATTAGCTGAAAAGCTATAGAATTCTTATCATAAAAGAGTGACCAGAGAGTCAAGTGACAAATATGAGTGGTTATTCCATTCATTGTCTCCCCTGTTTCACATGTGGCTATATTGTGTCGAAGATCAGTGTCTCCAGAGATTGAGCCTCAAAACAAAGGGCAAAGGCAGAACTGAGCTCTACTCGAAAGAAGACCCTTTAATAAAGAGCTATCATTCGGTTACCAATACATTATTAAACAAGGAAACACCTGACAGCTGAAATCTTGATGTGTTGTCTGTGGCTCTGGACACACTTGTGTGTTTATGTTTTATCCCAGAGTTCTGAACGCAATATTTGGCTGGCATTCCAATGTAGTATTGTTGGGGTGTTGTCCTGTTAGAAGTATTCTCTCTATAAATAGTTGCTGGTAGTACAGAATTTGGTGAAAAAAAGCATGCTGTTAAAAGCTTTTCATCTTGCACACATTAGGACAGAATCACAAGAATAGTAAATCTCTAAAGGAAACAATACTTTACTAAATGAATGATTTGGAGTGGGCTGTACAAAGTTAAAAATCACACAACACCAGGTTTTGTCCAACAGGTTTAATTGGAAGCACACTAACTTTCGGAACGCCGTTCCTTCATCAGGTGATAGCCTGATGAAGGAGCATCGCTCCGAAAGCTAGTGCTTCCAATTAAACCTGTTGGACTATAACCTGGTGTTGTGTGATTTTTAATTTACTAAATGAAGCAATGGACTCTGTTTGTTGGAGGTATGCACCACAGAACAGTTGACTGCCAAGTTTTTGTTTAAAATTCAAACCAGGTAAGCGGATTTTGGATTTCTTAGTAACAATCTTATATTTTGGCCTGTAGTTATGCTATTCCCCAAAACCAAAAACATTCTGCCTGTATCTTCTGAATTAAAACTTTTCACTAATCTAGTAATGATGACCATTACTAGATTAACCCCAGTCTTGCTTTTTGAAGATAAAATATATTTGTACACTCGTGTTAGAGTCAAACAGTATGGAAACAGACACATTGCTCCAACCAATCAATGCAGAACATAATCCCAAAGTGAACTGGCCCCACATGCCTGGTCCTGGCCCATATCCCTCCAAACCATATTCCTATTCTTGTTGCAGCTCTATAAAACTTTGGTTGGACCGCACTTGGAATACTGCATCCAGTTCTGGTCGCCCTATTATAGGAAAGATGTGGGTGCTTTGGAGAGGGTTCAGAGGAGGTTTACCAGGATGCTGCCTGGACTGGAGGACTTATCTTATGAAAGGAGGTTGACTGAGCTTGGACTTTTTTCATTGGAGAAAAGGAGGAGGAGAGGGAACCTAATTGAGGTATACAAAATAATGAGAGGCATAGATAGAGTCGATAGCCAGAGACTATTTCCCAGTGCAGAAATGAGGGGTCATAGTTTTAAGCTGGTTGGAGGAAAGTATAGAGGGGATGTCAGAGGCGGGTTCTTTACACAGAGTTGTGAGAGCATGGGATGCGTTGCCAGCAGCAGTTTTGGAAGTAAGGTCATTGGGAACACTTAAGAGACTGCTGGACATGCATATGGTCACAGAAATTTGAGGGTGCATACATGAGGATCAATGGTCAGCACAACATCGTGGGCTGAAGGGCCTGTTCTGTGCTGTACTGTTCTATGTTCTATGTATCCATCCGTTGTCGAAATTAAATTGACTCGACTCAAATGCTTGCATGGGCAAAGAAAAAGTTTATTTCAGACCTCTGCAAAGGGACCCAATACATTGGCAAGACGCCTCATGTAAGGGGCGTTTGATAGTTTTCACATATTCCCTTTATAGTCTAATTCGCTTCTTCTTATCAACACTTGCAAGGTTAGGGGCCTGGAACATTTGAGTTCCTTTCCATATATGGAGTTGTTTTTCTCATTCCTTGACTGTTGATAAGGTAGTTTAACTGGCCTTGTAAGTCTGCTGTTAGGTTGGTTTACCTTTACATTTTTCTCTTTGTTTGCAATACTTGTCCCTAGTTTCAGCCAGGTCCTTACTTCTTTGTTTCCCTGTGCCTTTATAGATTTCACAATAAATGATAATTTTCCATTACACTATCCAAATGTATTTAAACATTGTTTATTTTGAAATTTTCTTTGCCCACTCTCCGATGCCTCCATATTTTTAGAATATGGTGACCAGAATTGTATTGAGTATTCTGGGCTAATCAAAGTTCAGTACAGGTTCTCCCCTTTTCAGTTCTATCCCATTAGAAATAAAGCCATGTGTTTGTGCTCTTTTGAAGACTTGCTAAACTGTGGCGCAATATTTACCAATTGGCGTTCTCATACTCAAGCAATATCTTTGTTCATTTGCCCCACCTGAAATTACATCCTAAGTGATGAATCATCTCCCTATTTTTCCCACCAAAATGGATTACCTTTTGAATGAGATAGTAATGTGTACTCTGCAGTAGGCAACAAAGATTCTACGGCACAATTTGTTGAAAAGCAATAGAATTTGCTGCAGTATCCTGGTATTTATCCCTCAACTAGTATTGCAAAAATAGATCAGCTGAACATTATCCAATTGCTGTCTGGAGCCTTTTGTGTGCATATTTCCTACTTGATGGAGATCCCTACAATTCAAAGGTACTTAATTCACTGTAAAACACTTTGGGATATCCTAATGTATTATAATTGAGTTCAAAAATCTGTAAAGTGTATTTTATGATTTTTTTTGTGTTTTCTTAAACACGTAACTTAATAGTTAGTGATGGAGGAAAGGTAAGGATTATGGGAAGTTTGTATATAAGCAACTATGGCTATCATTCACAGATTATTTGACCAAGCAGAGCTTGGGCAGGAAGAGGATACAATGTTGTCACTCTATTCCTTTTACTCCTCCTCTAGTTCCTGCTACATTATTTCCATCTCATCCACATCTTGCACTTTCTGAGTTCAATAGAGGCAGAATGGAATCACTGCACATTCTGTGAGAAAGTGAGTACATTTAAACTTAAAGGATAATTTATTTGTTTTATAAAATTTAGCACTGCTTGTTTGCAGTTGACATTTTACTTACATTTTCTGCTTTTAGGTTTCTTCCAGGCTTAGGTGGGGCTAATCAAGCTCTCTGCTGGAGTATAAATGATATTAGCTAATTAAGTATTAGTCCTAAGCTAGCTCTGTAACTGCCAGATAATACATTCATCTGAAGTGTTGGTGTGTAAATCAAAAAGGTGTAGTGTGGTACATAGAGGTAGAGTGGAATTACTGTGAGTTTGTCAGTGAGGAAGGGACAGGGCTGTTTTTCTCTTCTCTATGCTTGGCAGATGACCGGAAGTTGTACAATTTGAAAACAAAGAGTGACATCGCAGGAGAACAGTGGATACACTAATCTCTAGTCTTCATTTAATATTAAACAGCACAAAAGTAAGCTTAAGTAAAGGTAGCCATGTACAGTGCCCATCCCAGGACACATTGACAACACCTCACATGTCTGAATGAATGAATGAATGCATTAGCTTTAACTTTATTGAAACAATGCTGAAGATGATGGTTCCTCAGAGGAGTACAGCAAGCACTTGACCCATGGCAACACCAGTGGGGCAACTGAGTATGAGGGAAGAACAGTGGGAGAGTACCAGTGATAGATAATCCATTATATAGGGGACAGACAGATGTTTCTGTGGGTCATAAGTGTGTCTCTAGGATGTTAAATGTAGATGTAGAGAGGTTCTTTCCTCATGTGGGGGCAATCTAGAATGATATTGAATGAGATGAATATAGTTCTAGAATAAGGCATAGTAGATTTAAACAGAGAAGAAGAGAAATCACCTCTCTCAAAGAGTCGTGCATCTGTGCCCACTACCCCAGAGTCGGTTGAGTGCTGGGACATTGAGTTTAATGAGGAGATAGACAGATTTTTAATTAGTAATGAGTCGAAAAGTTATGGAGAGCAGGCAGGAAACAGGAGCGAATGTTGAGACGAGGTCAGCCATGATCATATTAAATGGTGGAGCAGGCTCGAGAGACTGAATTGCCTATACCTTCGCATAGTTCTTATGTTTGTAAGTCTGCTCCCTCCCTAGGGCTTGGATCAAGGATATCACAGTGTGGTTGCAAGGGAAGGGTGACAGGCCAGAGGTCTTGGTCTCCATTGGGAGCAATTATACAGGTAGAAAGGGAGATGTGGTTCTGCAATCAGAATTCAGAGAACTGGGGGAAGCAGATGCCTAGTGGTATTATCGCCGGACTGTTAACCCAGAGATCCTTTGGTGACCCGGGTTTCAATCCCACCACGGCAGATGGTGGAATTTGAATTCACTAAAAGTCCGGAATTAGGATTCTAATGATGACCACAAATCCATTTCGATTGTTGGGAAAAACCCATCTGGTTCACTAGGGTTCTCTAGGGAAGGAAACTGCCATCCTTACCTGGTTGGGCCTACATGTGACTCCAGACCCACAGCAATGTGGTTGACTCTTAACTGCCACATTGGCACATCCCTATAGGCAATTAGGGATGGGCCATAAATGCTACCTAGCCAGCCCTCATCATTTGAATGAATAAACAAAAGTATGAAATTAGCAAGCAGGATGTCAAAGTAGTATTTGCCCAGTGAGCACAGAAATAAGACAGATGAATGTGTGGCTGGAAAGATGGTGCAGGAAGGAAGGGTTCAAATCCGTGGCAATCTAGGATTGGCTCCTGAGGAGATAGCACCTTTACAAGTCGGGTTGCATCTGAACAAAGTCGGGACTGAGAAAGCGTTTTCCTAGTGGTGTTGAGAGGGCTTTAAATAATTCTGGTATAATGTGGGAACCAGGAGAAATATTTAAAGAGTAATACAAGGTCCTTAAAATACTGTGTGAGACACAGTATCTAATCTAATCTAATCATAACACCAGAGTAGAGAATGGCAAATTAACAGTTGGAGTCACAGTAAGGGAAAAATTAAACTTTCTAAATCATGTTAAACTGTACAAAGTATACTGAATATGATTGGTGATTTATAGGCAAATGTGTCATTTGGAATGATGACGATGAGATGATATTTGAGATCTGCCTGATGGAAGGAAAGGACTAGATGTTAAATATTCTTGGCTCCTGGGTGTTTTGGAAAGAAAAGAAAGAAATCAAAAGAGAAGAATTGTTCAAGGTAAGACATAATTTGGTAAGGACTAGGGACCAAGCAGGGGATATTATATTGCACAGTGTTATCTGCAGACCACTAACTAGCGGAAAAGATGTAGAGGAATAAATTTGCAAATACATCATAGACCGATGCAAAAATTATACAGTAGTGCAGTTGTAATAGGGAACTTTAATTTTGCGGAGAAAGTGAGGTCTGCAGACGCTGGAGATCAAAGCTGAAACTTTATTGCTGGAACAGCACAGCAGGTCAGGCAGCATCTAGGGAACAGAAGATTCGACGTTTCGGGCACATGCCCTTCTTCAGGAATGAGCAGAGAGTGTTTCAACTTTAATTTTGCAAATTGAAATTGTTTTAGTGGTAATGTTAAGAGCAAGAACGACAAGAGTTCTCAGATTGTTTTCAGCAGAATTTTCGACAGCAATATGTGTCCAGCCCAACATGAAAGGAGATCTGGTTTTTGGAAATGCGTTGAGCCAATTAGATCAAGTGTCAACGCAGAAACACATAAGGGACAATGATCATGTATAATAAGCTTTAGGATGATGGGAGAAAATCTTTAGTCAATCCAGAGTAAGAATTGTTAACCAGGGAAAGCCAACTTCATTGGGGCAGGAATGAAGCTGCACTGCATTGACTGGAGCCAAAGGCTGGCAGAAAAATCAGGAGCAGGATAATGGTCAACCTTGAGAGAAGAGATGGCTTGGATACTGTCAATGCATATTCCTTCAAAAGAGAAAGATAAGGTCAAAATTTCAGCACTCCCTGGAAGAACAGGGTGATAGAAATTAGGGCAAAGAGGATAAAGTGTGCTTCTGATTAGGTTTGTTCTGGTGAACGCAACTGAGTACCAACCTGAATACAAAATGTTCAGAAAGGCAACTGTGAAAATAAATAAGAGAATTGAAGAGGGAGTATGGAAAAGCTGGTAGCTAATGATACAGGGAAATAACAAGGTTTTTATTCTGACAATGAGAGCTAAAACTTGGTAAAAGGAGGCTTAGGGCTGATTAGGGACCAAAAAGGTAATTTGCATGTGGTGACAGAAGGCATGTGAAGATATTGTATCCAGGAAGCACATGTTACTCAGATCGTGGTGACAAAATTCAGTCACTACAAGATTCAAAATTGATGAGTAGGAAGTGTTAGATGAGCTATTGAGGCACATGGACCAGTTGAGATGCATCCAACCATAATGAAAGAAATTGCAAAGGTGCAAATCATAATCTTTCAGTCTATCTGAGACACAGAGGGCGATGCCAGAGAACTGGAGAATTGCAAACATTACACCTTTCTTCAAACAAGAATTGTAAGGAAATGCAGAGCAATTACAGTGGTGTCAGTTAACTTCAGCAGTGAGGAAAGCAATAATTCAAGATAGAAACAATAGTCACAAGAATGAATATTGTTTAGTTTGGAAAAGCCAGCATAGATATCTCAAGGGATAATAGTATTTAATTAACTTACTGGAATTCTTTGAAGAGCTAGGGTTGATGAGGCTAATGCTGTTGGTGTGGGTATACAGACTTTCAAAATGTATCTAATACAATGCCGCACATAAGGAAATTTATAGCATGGAATAAACAGGATGGTAGAAACGTGGATAGAAAATTGGCAGAATGGTAGTAAACAAAGTGTAATGGTTATTGGATACTTTTCAGTGTGAAGAAAAAATTGTTGTGGATTTCTCCAGGTGGTTAGTATTGGGACCCTTGCTTTTCCTGATACATATAATTGGTCTTGAAGTGCAGAGGAGAATTTCAAAGATTGTAGATGATGTTAAACTTGAAACATTGTAATCTGTGAGGAGGACAACATAGAATTTCAAAAGGACATTGACAATTTGGTGGAATGGGCAAAGAGTAGTAGATGAAGTTCAAAGTAAAGTGTACGGTGATATATCTTGGTAGAAACAACATGGAGAGAGAGTTTAAATTGTGCAGGAACAATGAGACCTGAGTGTATATGAACATTAATCATTAAAGGTGGCAGAACAAGTGGACAACACAGTTAATAAGGCAAACAAAATAGGTGGCTCAGTGATTAGCACTGCTGTCTCTCAGCGTCAGGGACCTGGGTTCAATTCCAGCCTTGGGTGACTGTCTGTGTGGAGTTTGTACATTCTCCCTGTGACTGCATGGGTTTCCCCTGGGTGCTCTGGTTTCCTCCCACAGTTCAAAGATATGCAGGTTAGGTGAATTGGCCCATAGTGTTCAGGGATGTGTAGTTTAGGTGCATTAGTCAGGGGAATGGGTCTGCGTGGGATACTCTTCGGAGTGTTGGTATGGACTTGTTTGGCCAAATGGCCTGTTTTCACATTGTAGGGATTCTGTGATAAAAAAAATCCTGTGATTCATTCATATGAGCATAAAGTACAAAAACAGGGAGGTTATGCTTAACCTGAATGAGACACTAGTTAGACCTCAGCTGGAGTATTATGCACAATTCTGGACATCACACTTTCTAAAGGATGAGAATACATTGTAGAGAGTGATAAAAAGGATTACAGGAATGGCTCTGGAGATAGTTTGGAGCTGTTACTCTTGGAGAAGGCTAAAAGGAAATTTGTTGGAAGTTTTCCAATCATGTTAGAGGAAGGACATTATTCAGCTGGAGAGGCTTCAGAAGAGATTTACCAGGATGTTGCTGGGTATGGAAAGCTTGAGTTATAAAGAAAGGCTGGAGAGGCTGGGACATTCTTTTACTGAAGTGTCAGAGGTTGAGAGGCAGCCTTTTAGAAATTTATGAAATAATGAGAGGAATAGCTAGAGTTAATAGTAGTTGTCTTTTCCCGAGAATGGGGGATTTCAAGACTAAGAGGGACACTTTTAAGGTGAGAGGAGACAGATTTAAAAAAGACATGAGGGACAAATCTTTTACACAGAGGGTGGCTCTTGGGTGGAATGAACTGCCTGAGGAAGTGATGAATGTGTGTACTTTTACAACATTTGGAAGACATTTGGATAAGTACATGAATAGGAAAGGTTTGGAGGGATATGGGCCAGGAACAGTCAGATGGGACTAGTTTAGTTTGGGGTTAGGTTTGGCATGGACTGGTTGAACTGAATGGTCTGTTTCCACACTGTAGGAGTCTATGACTGAACGACAGGTCTGGACAAGGTAGTCAGGGAGAACTAGCTCTGATTCAAACAAAGAACAGGAACAAGCTTGACACTGATTTACACAATAAGTAAATATGACACATAAAAAAAAACATTTTTAATGTGCAAGAGTTTCTAGTTTGGAACGCACTGCCTGGAAGTGTCATAGATTAAATAATCCCACAAAGCTGGCATCCTGTCATTCAGTTGCCCTTTATTTACAAATGGAAAGTCCTTGACACTGATCCAGCTCTCAGAGTGAACAGGATGTTTGACACCCCTGTTTTTTAAAAATTTTTTTGCCTCTTTTTTATTTTTATTTTACTAAGTGCAGTAGTGCTTATTCTTTCCCCAGCACCCATGGTGTGTGTGTACAGGTGTGAGACACAGTGAAAGGTGCACAAATCTTGATTTGAATTTCCACCACCAGGAAGAAAAGAAACACCCGAGTGGCCAGCAACAAGCAGTGCCCTTCACAAAGGTGTGGTCAAACAGTAAGGGGAGGGCAGGGATTCAATCAAAATAGAGTTGGAGGGGGAAATAATGCACTCCACTCCCTGAACAACTCCAGGGAGTTGGTGGACACCGCGTGCTCCTTCTCCAAGGACACCCGGGCCCTAACGTAACCGCGGAAAAGGGGCAGGCAGTCGGCCCTAACGACCCCCTCCACGGCCCACTGCCTGGACCTGTTGATGGCCAGTTTGGCCAGGCCCAGGAGCAGACCCACGAGGAGGTCTTCAGACCTGCCCTCCTCCCTCCATACCGGGTGCCCAAAGATCAGGAGCGTGGGACTGAAGCGCAACCAAAAGCAGAGGAGGGGGTTTTTAAGAAAATCAAAAAGGGAATGCAAACGCCCACACCCAATATATACGTGGTCCACGGACTCCACAACACCACAGAACAAGCAGTTGGGCTGGGAGTCCGTGAACCACCGCAATCTGGGGTTGCAGGGGACTGCTGCGTGCAGCACCCTCCACCCCAGATCCCTGAGAGAAAGGGGAGGACTCCCGCGTAGAGAGCCTTCCACTGGGGATCCCCATCGCCCGGTGGCAAATGGACACGCCAAGGCGTGTCCAGACGGTGGATGAGGGAGAAGAGGTGGACGGTGTGCAGCAGCAGTCTATACAGGGCCCTCCTTTTTACCCCCTGAAAGGGAACAAAATTAAAATTCCGGAGGCGGCTCAGGTTGTGGGGCACAGGCTCCCGCGGGAAGTACGGGACCTTGGGGCCAATGTGGGCTGGGGTGAGCGCGGACGGGATCCCACCGCACACCTGAGCGTCCTCCAACTGGTGCACTACGTCGGGTCCGAGCACCGCCGTTTTAAGGCGTTGGATGGCGGTGGCCACGTACCGGATGTCTACCGCTGCCCTGCTCGCTATGTCCTGCGGCAACGTCCAGCCCAGGCCCCTGGCACCCAGCACGTCCCCGACCCTGTCACCCTCGTCGCCACGGCCCTGTACGGAGGTGCGGATTCCTGAGCAACGGCTCCCTGACGACAGCCGCTACTCCAGCCGGAGGGTAGGCTCGACGCGATTCGACCATGTTCCAGACAGTGATCAGGTCCTGGTAAAGACAGACAGCATCTGGAGGGCGACCTCCAAACCATCACGGTCGACGAACAGGAGCTGCGTGTCCTAGTTGAGGTTACGCACCTGGCGGAAAAAATACGTCGCCAGGGCGCACCACCTAGGAGGAGGCTCGACGTAAAGGTATCGCTACAAGGTCTGAAGGCGGAACGTCGCGACCTGGGTGTGGACGCACACCAGCGACTGACCGCCCTCCTCAATAGGGAGACTCAGAACCTGCGCAGCGACCCAGTGCATCTTTTTGTCCCAGAAGAAGTCGACCAACGTTCTCTGGATGTCAGCGACAAAGCCAGGAGGAGGGACCAAAGTGACCAGCCGGTACCACAGCATGGCGGCCACCAGCTGGTTTATGACCAGCACTCGACTCCTGTAAGATAGCACTCGGAGCAGTCCTGTCCAGCGGCCTAGGCGAGCCGAGACTTTGGCCTGCAGCTCCTGCCAGTTGGCCGGCCAGGATTCCTCAGCCGGGCCGAGGTTGACCCCCAGGTAGAGGAGATGGGTGGTACTCCAGCTGAACCCCCATAACTCCTCCGGCAGAGAGTCCACCCGCCACGGACCGACCAGTAGTCCGGAACATTTGGCCCAGTTAATCCTGGCGGAAGATGCTGCCGAGTACACGGCCTGGCACTCGCGCATCCTCCTCAGGTCAGCCGGGTCGGTGAAAGTGAGGAGCACGGCGTCGGCGTAGGACGAGAGGACCACCCCCATGCCCGCGCCGTGCAGAACCAGCCCCGACAACCTCCTCCGCAAAAGGCACAGGAAAGGCTCCATGCACAGGGAATACAGCTGGCCGGACAGGGGGCAGCCTTGACGCACTCCTCTCCTGAAGCGAAGGGGCGCCGTCAGGGACCTGTTAACTTTAACCAGACACTCTGCGGCGGCATACAAAAGTCGGATCCAGGGACGAACTGCGTCCCGAACCCGAATGCCCGCAGAGTCCCGAGCAGGTACTCGTGATCGACCCTGTCGAACGCCTTCTCCTGGTCGAGAGACAGGAAGGCGCTCGGCAGACCAGCCCGTCGACAGAAATGGATCAGGTCCCGGACCAGGTGGACGTTGTCGTGTATCCTCCGGCCCGGGACCGTGTAGGACTGGTCCGGGTGAATCATGTGGGCCAGCACGGAGGCCAGGCGAGAAGACAACACCCAGGCGAAGATTTTGAAATCTGTGCTGAGGAGGGAGACCAGACGCCAGTTCTTTAGCGAACGAAGGTCCCCCTTCTTTGGCAGCAGGACGATGACCGCCCTGCGCCAAGAAAGGGGCAGCTCTCCAGAATTTAGACACTCCCCCAGGACCTGTCCGTAGTCGCTCCCCATGACATCCCAGAACGCCCTGAAGAAATCCACAGTCAGCCCCTCCAGCCCCGGGGTTTTGCCCCTCGAGAGCCGGTCGAGGGCGCCGGTCAGCTCCTCTAAAGTGACGGGAGCGTCGAGCCTTCCGGTGTCGTCCGGGCTGAGCTGCGGCAGGTCCTCCCACAGAGCTCTGCGAGCATCCTTGCTGGACGGATCCGGAGAGAACAGAGCCGGGTAATAGTTTCGGACATGGGCCCTGATGCCCTCTGGATCCGAGACGAGGGACCCGTCGTCAGCCAGCAGCACAAGGAGCTGCTGACGGGTGCCACGCCTTTTTTCCAGCGAGTAGAAGGGGGAGCCGCGGTCCAGGTCCTGGAGGAGCTGGATCCGCGACCTCACATAAGCGCCCCGAGCCCCGACGAGCTGCAGGTCCCGGAGCGCGGCCTTCTTCTCTTCGTACGCCCCGCGCGGGGTTGGGTCCGCGTCGGGCTGAACGAGGCGTGACTCCAGGTCGAGCAACTCCCTCTCCAACTCCTCCATCCTGGATTTCCGCCTCTTCGTCGACCCCCTCGCGTACTCCTGACCGAAGACGCGGACATGAGCCTTGCCCACATCCCACCATAGCCTCAGGGAGGGAAAGCTTCCCCGCTTTCTTCTCCAGCCGGCCCAGAAACGATGAAACGAGTCCCGGAACCGCTCGTCCTCCAGCAGCAGGTTGTTAAAGTGCCAGTACGTGGAGCCGAGCCTGGCGCCGAACGGAAGGAGTTCTGCCCACACCAGGTGATGGTCCTTGCACGACACCTGCCGCGTGGAGGCCTTCGGAAAACAGGAGGTGCACGCGAAACGTACAGGCGGTCGATTCTGGACGCTCCGACCCCAGGCCTCACGAAGGTGAAAGCGATGGAGTCGGGATGGAGATTCCACCAGATGTCCACCAGGTCGAAGGACTTGACCAAGTCCCCCAACCTCCTCCCCGACGCCCAGCCAGTGCGGGCATCGCCGTGGTCCCTGCCCTCGAGGACACAGTTAAAATCTCCCCCGAGGATGACGCACTGTTCTCGTCAATGGAAGCGAGACGAGCGGACACTTCTTCGAAGAAGCTCGCTTGCCTCGGCCCGGCCAGGGGAGTGTAGACATTCACCAAGTGAAGCACCGCGCCCCCCAGCCAAACCGTCAGGTGATGCAAACGGCCTGGCACAGGCTCCCTGACCACCAAGATCTCCGGCTGACAATGTGGGGCCAACAGGATAGCCACCCCGCCAGATCTGCGGGTGAGGTGACTCATGTAGACCCCCCCCTCGCCACTCCAGGAGCAAGGTGGTAGTGTGGGTTTCTTGCAGGAAGCACACCGCATACCTCCCGTCCCGAAGGACCGAGAGGGTCTGGAATCTGCGCTGTGACTCTCTGCTGCGTTGATGTTGAGGCTGGCTATAGTTGTCTCCATGTCGGAAGCGTTGTGCAACCACCACCAGTACAGTTAAAAACCTATCTACATATTTACTGGGAGGACGAGGGAGGGGCACTGAAGTCCCTCGCCCTCACCAGGAGTGCCCCCAGGAAGTTCCTGACTCGCTTTCGCTCATTAATGTCGAGCCCAGGCGCCTGGCGGGCAGCGTGGGCCGACCAGTAAACTCTTTCAAAGGAGCTCCAGCGGTCGAGCGCCAGTTGGGCTCTATCCCGGCGACTCCAAGTTTCCTCGACAAATTCCCGGAGTTCCTCGAGGGGGATGAGGGGGAGATCGGTGGGGGGCAGCTGGGACTCAAAAATGTCACTACAGACAGAGTCCGCCTCGTCCCCGGTGTCCGCCACCGATCCCGAACCCTCCTCCGGGAGGTCGCCCTCGGTCACCGACCCCTCCCCCACCGAGAGGATGGGGGCTGGTCTGGCGCCGCCAACTGGCCTCAAAACCCCGGCAATCCCACCCCCAGGGTCACCGGCAGTACCTTCCTCGGCGCACCCCTTCCCGGAACGCCCCGAGGTCGGGTCGTCGGGCGGCAGAGGTTCGGGGCCCCGCTCCTCTCCCGACACCGGGACACCTGGCTCCTCAGGGAAAAGGTCCTCCCCCAGGAAAAGGTCATCCCCCAGGGCCAAGGCCCCCGGAAAAACAGTCTGGGAGGGAGGAGCGAGGATAACACCCTCCTCCCCTCCACCGCTCGACGACCCAGCAGAGGGTCCTCCGTCGTCGCCCACACCGTGGCCCATGTGGTTGTTAAAGACCTCCCCAGGGGCCGGAGGAGTTGAGGCAGCAGGAGGCCCTGCTGTAGCCCCTGGGAGTTTGGGTTGGCCGGGCCGCGGTGCGGAACAGTCAAGAGGCACCGTTGGCTCGTCCCCTGGAGAGGGGCAGCGCCGCCAGTGCGCTGCTGGAGTGTCTCTCTCCTCCAAGGACCAGTGCCTTTTCCCCAGTGAGCCGGGGGGGATTTATGGGCCTTCCCCTCGCCGCCCGCCTTGGTGGTCGTGGGGCCCGAGGTCCCTCCCCCCAGCCTTTCCCGGAATACGTTTGGCTGGGGGAAGACAGGGGCGTGGCCA
The DNA here is from genome assembly GCF_037043375.1 of Chiloscyllium plagiosum. Lineage (NCBI taxonomy): Eukaryota > Metazoa > Chordata > Chondrichthyes > Orectolobiformes > Hemiscylliidae > Chiloscyllium > Chiloscyllium plagiosum. The sequence continues at coordinate 53,047,182 of NW_028270155.1, read as the reverse complement.
GGGTGGGGAGGGTCAGCTGTGTCACTTCCTGCCCCGCCCCTGGTTTATCAGGTGGTGACGGCGGGGCAGGGGCCCGGTTCCCTCTCCGGGGCCCGGAGACACGGTCACTGCAGGAGGTGGGGTAGCGGTGGTTCCCCCCAGGTTAATGCCAGGGTGTGGCTGAGTGGGGCGGGGCTCGGGGGCCCCCGGACCAGGTGTTACAACGCCAGGGGCAGGTGTTGAAGCCCCAGGGGTTTCTCTATCGGGGTGGGGGGGGGGGATTTGGGGTCAGTGGGGCCATGGTCAGGTATGGGTTTCGGGGTTTGGGGGTCAGGGTTCCCACGCCGGGGCGACGCTGGCACGGCCGCAGGGGCATTGTCGTGCCGGGGCGGTGCAGGTCGTGGGCTAGGGGTCGGGCAAGGGGATAGGGTGGTCTCCCCGTGGGTGGGCCTGACGCATCACGTTTTATTCAGTGCCTTCCGGCCTGCCGGATGCTCAACCCCCTCCCTGCCAGAGGCTGGAACGTTGGATGCCTCCGGCCTAGCCTCCGGTGCCGGGGCTTGTGGTGTTGACTTCGGGGGAGGTGGAGTGGGTGCGGCGGCACCACCATCAGCCGTTAGCGTAGGCTGGGCAGCCTTCTGGGTGGGGTAGTTTTTCCTTATGTGCCCCACCTCGTGGCACAGGTGGCACCACACGCCATCCGCCGTCCAGAAGGCGCGGTAGGCCGCGCCCTCATGGAGGGTGAAGGAGCCCTCGGTGACCTCCTCCCGGGCCGGGCAAATAAACACCTGGCGTCGGAAGGAGTATGTGTGTCGGAGGGCAGGGTCCTTCAGACCGAGCAGGAGCGGTTGGACCCCTGACCGGATTTCCCCCAGGGTGGTGAGGTGGGGAAGAAGGAGCTCACTTGCAATGAAGGGCGGGACGTTGGAGATCACGACCCTCTGGGCCTTAACCTCCAGAGGGTCGATGGGCAAATGTGTCCCACCCACAGTGACCCCCTCTCCATGGCCAGGTGGACCACCTGCTCGGTCCTAAGGGAAAAGACGGCCTTCCCGTACATCCGGGCCGCAGCGACGATGGCCAGTGGGCCGACCACACTAGCCATGGCCTTGCTGCAGGCCTCGATGGACATGTTGGGGTGGGGATAGGCCTTTACCCCAGGCGTTTAGTCAAGTGCCTGAAGGGTGTTGCGGTTGCGGCCGGGGTTGGGACCCTGACGTAGGTGCGGCTGGGCCCCGCGACCTTCGGGCTCGCCATACTCTGCTGCTGGATATTGGTAGGCCCCAGGCAGCAGCGGTGGAGGTGGGCCTCTGGCAGCAGCAGTGGTGGAGGTTGTCGGGAGGGGTCCAAGGCGAGTCACCCAAGGCGACTCCCAGGCAGTGACGGTGGAGACCGGCCTCAGGCGAGTCCTAGGTAGGCCCTAGGTCGCAGCGGTGGGGGGGCAGACCTGTTGGGGCGGGTCCCCAAGGCAAGTCCCAGGCAGTAGCAGTAGTGGTGGAGGTTGTGGGGAGGGCCCCAAGGCGAGTCCCAGGCAGCGGTGGTGGAGGCAGGCCTCAGCGTTGTAGGCAGGCCTCAGGCAAGTCCTAGGCAGGCCCTTGGTTGCAGCGGTGGGAGCAGGCCTGTTGGGGAGAGTCCCCAAGGCAAGTCCCAGGCAGCCCCAAAATGGAGTCCCAGGCAGCAGCGGTAGAGGTGGAGGTCCTGGGAGGGGCCCCAAGGCAAGTCCCAGGCAGCAGCAGTGAGGCAGGCCCCAAGCAGCAACAGCTGAGGCAGGTCCAGGCAGGGTCCCAGAGACCAGCAGTGGGAGTGGGCCACAGGTCAGCAGCATCACTCCCTTAATCTGGGTGAGGCCCAGGCTGCAGCTCCAAAAGTAGGCCCAGGACTCAAAAGCTCTTTCCTCCTTCTGCTTCTGCCTCCTCTTCTTCTTCTTCCTCCTTTTCCTTCCTTCAGCTCTCTGGATGTAGGGCAGCTGGTCCAGGGACAGTCCCCTTCCTCTCAGACCTTTTCAAGGAGGAGTGTCCTTGCACACACGCACACTGATCCAACTCCCTCAAGTGCCAGCTCTCAGAGTGAACAGGATGTTTGACACCCCTGTTTTTTTTATTTTATTAAACAAATTACAAAAACAGTTTACAATAAACAGTTACATTTACAGCTGCATACAAGAGACAGCAATTTTACAAGGGAGAGGAGCAGCAAAGCCAGGCCCCAAACCCTACCATTCAAACAGTTTACAGGGACATGAGGACAAACCTCAAATCCCAGTTTCACATAAAGATATAAAGAGACAACAGCAATGACAGTTGTACATTAGACAGTACAGTTACAGACAAAAGTGCAGACAATACAGACTCAGCAAGCCCCTGCCCCTCCCACTTTCCGACCACTCTAAGGCAGCCCGCCCCTACCCAACTTCCGGTTCTCGGTCCACCCCATGCCCCTTCCAGTTCTCAGTCCGCCCTGACACACCTTTCGACCACCTCTAGGACAGCCCGCCCCGGTACCCGCCCAGGGTGACAGGGGTCAGGACGGCCTACCCACCTTCCGGCTTCACTGACCACCCTCCGCACCTTCCGACCACCTCTTGGGCAGCCCACCGCGGTACCTGCCCGGGGTGACAGCGCTGAGGACGGCTACCTGCCTTCTGGCTACACCTCTGTTTTTGTCTGTCAGCCAGGGCTCCCTGATTGGACCAGATTAACAGCCCAGCCAGGGAACTGGCTGACTTCACACATTCACTACAGAAGAGATAAGTTCAATCAGGGCATTCATGAGGTCATTATAGAGTCATAGAGATGTACAACATGGAAAGAGACCCTTCGGTCTAACCCATCCATGCTGACCAGCTATCCCAACACAATCTAGTCCCACCTGCCAGCACTTGGCCCATTTCCCTCCAAACCCTTCCTATTCATATACCCATCCAGATGCCTTTCAAATGTTGCAATTGTACCAGCTTCCACCACATCCTCTGGCAGCTCATTCCATACACGTACCACCCTCTGTGTGAAAACGTTGCCCCTTACGTCTCTTTTATATCTTTCCCCTCTCACCCTACACCTATGCCCTCGAGCTTTCGACTCCCCTACCCCATGGAATAGAATTTGTCTATTTATCCTATCCATGCCCCTTATAATTTTATAAACCTCTATAAAGTCACCTCTCATCCTCTGACGCTCCAGGGAAAAAGGCTCCAGCCTGTTCAGCCTCTCTCTATAGCTCAAATTCTCCAACCCTGGCATCATCCTTGTAAATCTTTTCTGAACCCTTTCAAGTTTCACAACATCTTTCTGATGGAAAAGAGACCAGAACTGCACACAATATTCCAACAATGGCCTAACCAATGTCCTGTACAGTCGCAACATGACCTCCCAACTCCTGTACTCAATACTCTGACCAATAAAGGAAAGCATACCAAATGCCTTCTTCACTATCCCTTCTACCTGCAACTCCACTTTCAAGGAGCTTTGAACCTGCACTCCAAGGTCTCTTTGTTCAGCAACACTCCCTAGGACCTTACCATTAAGTGTATAAGTTCTGCGAAGATTTGCTTTCCCAAACTGCAGCACCTCGCATTTACCTGAATTAAACTCCATCTGCCACACCCGCACCAATCAACCACACCGCCCTGTGGCCCAACATTTCAACTCTCCCTCCCACTCAGCCGATGACATGGAGGTCCTGGGCCTCCTTCACCGACGCTCCCTCACCACCCGACACCCGGAGGAAGAACACCTCATCTTCCGCCTCGGAACACTTCAACCCCCTAGGACATCAATGTGAACTTCACCAGTTTCCTCATTTCCCCTTCCCCACCTCACCCCAGCTCCAAACTTCCAGCTCAGCACCGTCCCCATGACTTGTCCTACCTGCCTATCTTCCTTTCCACCTATCCATTCCACCCTCCTCTCTGACCTATCACCTTCATCCCACCCCGATCAACCCATTGTACTCTTTGCTACCTTCTCCCACCCATCACCTTCATCCCCACCCCCATTCACCTATTGTACTCTATGCTACTTTCTCCCCACCCCCACCCTCCTCTCATTTATCTCTCCACCCTTCAGGCACTCTGCCTGTATTCCTGATGAAGGGCTTTTGCCTGAAACGTCGATTTCGCTGCTCTTCGGATGCTGCCTGAACTGCTGTTCTTTTCCAGCACCACTCTACTACAGAATCTGGTTTCCAGCATCTGCAGTCATTGTTTTTACCTTCCATCTGCCACTTCTCAGCCCTTTGGCCCATCTGGTCAAGACCCTCTTCGCTGTCCACTACACCTCCAATTTTGGTGTCATCTGCAAAATTACTAACTGTACCTCTTATGCTCACATCCAAATCATTTACTTAAATGACAAAATGTAGAGGACCCAGCAACAATCCTTGTGGCGCTCCACTGGTCACAGGCCTCCAGTCTGAAAAACAACCCACCACCACCACCCTCTGTCTTCTACCTTTGAGCCAGTTCTGTATCCAAATGGCTAGTTCTCCCTTTATTCCATGAGATCTAACCTTGCTAACCAGTCTCCCATGGGGAACCTTGTCAAATGCTTTATTGAAATCCATATAGATCACATCTACTGCTCTGCCCTCATCAATCCTCTTTGTTACTTCTTCAAAAAACTCAATCAAGTTTGTGAGACATGATTTCCCACGCACAAAACCATGTTGAATAAGTCTTTGCCTTTCCAAATACGTGTACATCCTGTCCCTCAGGATTCCCTTCAACAACTTGCACCGACATTAGGTGATTAATTAAACTTATTTAAATTGAAACAATATACATTTGTATCTTCTATAACACAATGATTGCATTATTGTGCAACTCTGTGTTATTAGAAACATCGTGCTATAGAAACTGTGCTTAAAGTGTTGGCGATGTGATTGCATTACAGCTAACACACATTTTAAAAGTTTGCGCATTAGAAATAGTGTCCCACAATTGTCAATCATGTTACAGTAAATTCATGTTAACAAAATGCGCGTTACAGCAGAGCGACTTGTACAAAGTAGCGGGGAAGGAGGATGCCACTAAAGTGTGATGTTCATTAGAACTTCAAGGGCCAAATGGTTGTCTTCAGTACATCAGAATTCTGTTATTCTGTGACTTATGTTCCGGGACCCTCAACTTCTTAAGCTGATAGGTGGCACACTACTTCTACTCTGGATATCTACTCAACAGAGCTCCTCCAGAGCAATGGAGTTGTTCCTTCTGGTCAGGCAGCATCCAAGGAGTAGGAAAATCAATGTTTCCAGCCAGAGCCATTCATCAGGAATGAGGCTGGGAGCTTTGGGGGTGGAGAGGTAAATGGGAGGGGGCTCGGGCTAGGGAGAAGTCAGCTGAGAGTGCAATAGGTGGATGGAGGTGGGGGTAATGGTGATAGGTCAGAGAAGAGGATGGAGTGAATAGGTGGGAAGGAAGATTGACAGATGGGACAGGTTATGAGGATGGTGCTGACCTGGAAGGTTAGAACTGGGGTAAGGTGGAGTGAAGGGAAGTGAGGTGGTGAAGTCCACATTGATGACCTGGGGTTGAAGGGTCCCAAGTGGAAGATAAGGCATTCTTCCTCCAGGTGTCAGGTGGTGAGGGAGTGGAAATTGAGGAGGCCCAGGACCCGCATGTCCTCGGCAGAGTGGGAGTGGGAGTTGAAATGTTCGGCCACGGGGCAGTGGGGTTGATTGGTGCGGGTGTCTCGGAGATGATCTCTAAAGCGCTCTGCGAGAAGGCGTCCAGTCTACTCAATGTATAGGGGACCACATCGGGAGCAACGGATACAACAAATGACTTGTGTGGAAGTGCAGGTGAAACTTTGATGGATGTAGGAGGCTCCTTTGGGGCCTTGGATGGAGGTGAGGGGGAAAGTGTGGGCACAGGTTTTGCAATTCCTGCGGTGGCATGGGAAGGTGCCAGGAGGGGAGGGTGGGTTGTTAGGGAGCATGGACCTAACCAGGTAGTCACAGAGGAACGGTCTTTGCGGAAAGCGGACGGGGTGGGAAGGGAAATATATCCCTGGTGGTGGGTCTGTTTGTAGGTGGCGGAAATGTCGACAGATGATGCAATTTATGTGGAGGTTGGTGAGGTGGAAGGTGAGGACTACAGGGGTGCTGTCCTTGTTGCGGTTGGACGGGTGGGGTTCAAGGGTGGAGGTGCAGGGCAGGCGTTGGAGGGCATCTTCGACCACGTGGGTGGAGAAATATTGGTTTTTAAAGAAGGAGGCCATCTGGTGTGTTCTGTGTGAACTGGTTCTCCTGGGAGCAAATACGACGGAGACGAATGAATTGGGAATACAGGATAGCATTTTTGCAGGAGGTCAGGTGGGAAGAGGTGTAATCCAGGTAGGCGTGGGAGTAGGTGTGTTTGTAAAAAAAATGTCAGTGTTGAGTCGATCCTGGTGGATGGAGATGGAGAGGTCTAGGAAGGGGAGGGAGGTGTCAGAGATGGTCCAGATCAATTTAAGGTTGGGGTAGAATGTGTTGGTGAAGTTGATGAACTGCTCGATCTCCTCGTGGGAGCATGAGGTGGAACCGATACAGTCATCAATGTAGTGGAGGACAAGGTGGGAGGTGGTGCCGGTGTAACTTCAGAAGATGGTCTGTTCCACATAGCCAACAAAGAGACAGGCATAGCTGGGGCCCATGGCTACCACTTTCGTCTGGAGGAAGTGGGAGGATTCGAAGGAGAAATTGTTGAGGGTAAGGACCAGTTTAGCCAAACAAATCAGAGTGTCAGTGGAAGGGTGGGGACGTCGGGAGAGGAAGAAACAGAGGGCTTGGAGGCCCTGTCGTGGAGGATGGAGGTGTAAAGGGATTGGATGTCCATGTTGAAAATGAGGCATTGGGGGCCGGGGAAATGGAAGTCCTGGAGGAGGTGGAGGGTGTGGGTGGTGTCCCGAATATATGTGGGGAGTTCCTGGACCAGGGTACATAGGACAGTATTGAGGTAGGTGGAGATGAGTTCAGTGAGGCAGGAGCAAGCTGAGATGATGGATTGGCCGGGGTAATCAGGCTTGTGGATCTTGGGTCGATGGTAGAATCGGGTGGTGCGGGGTTCCCGAAATATAAGATTGGAAGCTGTGGGTGGAAGATCCCCGGAGATGATGAGATTGTGTATGGCCTGGGAGATGACCCATCGTCTCAGCCAGCTCCTGCCCACCGAACTCATCTACATCTACCAGGGCCTCCAAGTCCTCTGTTTCTTCCGACCCTTCAACCCCAGGGCATCGATGTGGACTTCACCAGTTTCCTCATTTCCCCTCCCCCACCTTACCCCAGTTCCAACCTTCCAGCTCAGCACCGCCCTCATGACCTGTCCCACCTGTCAATCTTCCTTTCCACCTATCCGGTCCACCCTCCTCTCCGACCTATCACCTTCACCCCTACCTCCATCCACCTGTTACACTCTCAGCTACCTTCTCCCCAGCCCCATCCCCCTCCCATTTGTCTCTCAACCCGCGAGGGTCCCGGCCTCATTCCTGATGAAGGGCTCTGGCCCGAAACATCAATTTTCTTGCTCCTCGGATGTTGCCTGACCTGCTGTGCTTTTCCCGCAACACACTCTCAACTCTGATCCACTGTCTCTTTGTTCCTTCTGGATGGTAATAGAGTATAATTTTCATTATTCATTCCAAGGATATGCACTTCTCTGGCTAGGCCAGAATTTTCTGTGCAATCCAAATCACTTGAGAAAGTGATGAGCTGCTTTTCTGAACCATTGCAGTCCAGGTGGTGTATGCACATCCACGACACTGATAGGCAGCAGGTTCCAGGAATTTCACCCAGTGGCAGTGAGGGAACGGTGATATTTTTCCAAATGAGGCTAATGAAGGGGACATGTAGATGGTGGTTCTCTTGTGAGCCTGCTGCTCTTGTCCCTTCAGGTGATAGGAGTAGACAGTTTAAAGGCTGCTGCAGAAAGAAGCTCGGTGGGTTGCTACAGTTAGGGTACAGTTAATCTATTGAGCTGCTGTGTCCTGAACATAAGCTCTCTTAATTAACTTGCTGTATGTATGGGCGTGAGTTCCACATTGAAATCAAGAGATATATCATGAGTAAACAACTCTCTCTGCTTATCTTTTATTTGTTGCAGTGGTTCAGAATCAAATGGCGCTGAGGACTGTTGCAGAATGAAGGAATTGAAACTGTTTTCAGGATAATATCCTGTATGGTACACTGCTTGTGGTTATGCAGCAGCTGCACAGTGAGGAAGTGGAATCTAGTTCATAATTATGGTCATTAGAAGCCAATTGCCTCACTACCCAGGGCCTTGTCAAGGAATTTTACAAAGTGCTGCTCCTGGGCCAACCAACTTCAGCTGCTTTATCAATGACTTTCTCTCCACCTTAAGCTCAGATCTGGAGCTGTTCACTGATGATTACACAGTGGTCAGCACACATCACAGCCTCTCTGATGCTGAAGTCATCCGTATCTGTACGCAGCACAATCTAGGCTACATTCATGCTTGGATTGATAAGTGATAAGTCCTTGACAATGATTACCTCCAGCAGGAGAGAAAGCAGGATGAACTCAGGTTGTTTTTCATGAATTCAGTGAAGATATTGCCACTTGACAGGAGTGCCTGAAGCAACTTGCATATAAAACAGTTCAGTCTGGTTGAAGAAGCCACTCGAACATTGGGTGAAGTCCAAAGCAAGGCTGAAAGAAGTGCCAAGTCTGCAATAACAGGTAGAAAATGATAACACAGACAGCACACCACTCAGGAGATGATTGTCAGAAATAATTACCGGTAATGACGGTCTGTTGAAAGAATTTAAGCAGGATGTATAGGAAACCAAACAAGCACTGAAACAACTAACAGAGGGGGGTCAGGCTTTCAAGAGAACAAAAGAACACTCGACAAACAGGAACGATGGACAATATCATGATGACCCTGAAATTCAACAGCACCTCCAGATATATTTAGATTTGATGTTAGTGGTGTATCAGCAGGTTGCCTACGTATTATAACAGGCTCATAGTCTTATTTGTAATTGCAAATTGTTAAAATTTCTTTTGGAAAAGTGGAAAGGTTTTATGTGTAACTTTATCAATAAGAGGCTGCACCTCTAACAACTCCAAGTGTTGTGTATATATAAGGCAATGACTCTACCTGCCAGTCAGTTTAAGTTGTAAAATTCACTTATGGGATGTGGGCAGCATTGGTTGGCCTGCATTTTTATTGTCTGATCCTAATTGTCTTTGAGTAGGTGTGGTTGCTGCCTTTTTGAACCACTGCAGTCCATATGCTGTAGGTTGACCACAATGCCATAAGGAATGGAATTCCAGAATTTTGACTCAGCAACAGTGAAGGAATGGTGATAAATCTTCAAGTCAGGAATGATGTGTGGCTTAAAGGGGAACTTGCAGGTGATTTTCGGATGTATCTGCTACCCTTGTTCTTCCAGATGGAAGTGGTTGTGGGTTTGGTGAATTTCTGCAGTGTATCTATCCTGTAGATAATAACCACTGCTGTTACTGAACATCAGTGGTGGAGAGAGTGGGTGCTTGTGATGTGGAGCCAATCAAGTGGGCTGCTTTGTCCTGGATGATATCAAGTTTCTTGAGCATTGTTGGGACTGCACTCATCCAGACGAGTGAGGAGTATAGCATCACATTCTTGAGATGTGCTTTGTACATGGTGAACAGCCTTTGGGGAGTCAGGAGTGGAGTTACTTGCCACAATATTCCAAGCCTCTGACCTGCTCCTGTAGCCACTGTGTTTATATGATGAGTCCGGTTTAATTTCTGATCAATAGTAACCCCAAGGTTGTCCATAATGAAGGATTCGGTGATGGTAACACCATTGAACGTCAAGGGCTGGTGATTAGTCAGTCTCTTATTGGAGATGGTCATTGCCTGGCATTTGTGTGTGTGAATGTTAGTTGCCACTTGTCAGTCCAAGCTTGAAGATTGCCCAGATCTTGTTACATTTGAACACGGACACTTAATGGTAAGGTCCTGGGGAGTGTTGCTGAAGAGAGACCTTGGAGTGCAGGTTCATAGTTCATCGAAAGTGGAGTCTCAGGTAGATAGGATTGTGAAGTATGCTTTCCTTTATTAGTCACAGTATTGAGTATAGGAGTTGGGAGGTCATGTTATGATTATTTAGGACTTTGGTTGAACCACTTTTGGAATATTATGTGCAATTCTGATTTCCCTCCTATAGGAAGGATGTTGTGAAACTTGAAAGGGTTCAGAAAAGATTTACAAGGTTGTTGCCAGGTGGAGAGTTTGCGCTACAGGGAGAGGCTGAAAAGGCTGGGGCTGTTATTCCTGGAGCATCTGAGGCTGAGGGGTGACCTTATAGACGTTCATAAAATCATGCGGGGCATTGATAGGGTAAATAGGTAAAGTCTTTTCCCTGAGTTGGCGGAGTCCAAAACTAGAGTGTACAAGGATAGGGTGAGGGAGGGAAAGAGTTAGAAGGGACCTAAGGGGCAATTTTTTCACACAGTGGGTGGTGCATGTATGGAATGAGCTGCCAAAGGAAGTCGTGGAGACTGGTACAATTGCAACATTTAAAAGACATTTGGATGGTTACATGAATAGGAAGGGTTTACAGGGATATGGGCAAGTGCTGGCAAATGGGACTAGATTAAATTAGGATATTTGGGTTGGCATGGACGAATTGGACCAAAGGGTCTGTTTCTATGCTGCATATCTCTATAACTCTATGGACCAATTCAATGTCTGAGGAGTTGAAAATGGTGCTGAACATTTTGTAATCATCAGTGAACATCCCCATTTTTAATCTTATGATGGAGGGAAGATCATTGATTAAGCACTTGAAGTAAGTTGGGTCTAGGACACTACCCTGAGGAATTCTTGCAGAGAGCGTCCTGGGGCTGAGATGACTGACCTCCAACAACTACTACCATCTTCCTGTGGGGTAGATATCACCCCAGCCAGCAGAGATACCCATAGACACTAGTTTTGCTAGGCCTCTTTGATGCCACACTTGGTCAAGTGGGGTCCTTGATGTCAAGGGCTGTCGCTTTCACTTCACCTGGACAGCACATTGGATGCGCAATCAGTCTGCACTCAAACTAGTTGCTCTGCTGTAATATTTGTTTCATAAGTTATCATGTATTTTTCTGTTATAAGTGAACTAAAACATGGAGTTAATCAACCCTGAGATAACAATGGCAAAAGGCAGCATAAGAACATCATCACCTGCAATTCGCCTCCAAGTCACACACTAGTGGTGATTTAGAATTATATCATCATCTCTTCACTCTCAGTGGGTCAAAATCCTGGAACTCACACCCTCACAGTATTGGAGATGTACCTACACCATGTAGCCCGCAATAGTTCAAGAATGCAATTCTCCACTACCTTCTCAAGGACAGTTTGGTGCTGGGTAAATAAGGCCTTGTCAATGATGCCCTCATTCTCTGAAAGAAGATGACCAAGATGACACAAACTGCATGCAAAGCATTGCATATGCACTCAATGGCCATCAGAGTAAACTCTTGTACATGCTGTCGGTTTTGACTTTGGTAAAAGAGAATTGGATCGAATTGTTTCTCTTTGGAAATTGACTCAGTGCCTCCGTAATGCAACAGAATACTCTGCTGAATATTACCTTTCTATCTAAAAGCAGCCTGGGAGGAATCAGATGTCTGAAATTTAAGAGTCAATTTGCCTTGATAGCCACAAGTAATGTTACTCTTGTCCTGCTTTGAACTTGTAAGTATGGCTATGGCAGTTCCTGGACTTCAGTCAGAATCTCTTTCATTCTGTGTTTGGTTCTTACTGGAGTTGATTTCAGAGAATTGTTCTCTGAAGACACTCAGCAGATTTTATCTCCTGTCATGTTGAGATTTATTGTGTTTTTCCTACCTATTCTGTGAAACCTCTCTTTCTCCCAGGTGTGACCAATTCTCAAAGGAGGGTCTACGAGGTTATGTAAATTTGAGAAGCTACATGTTTCGGCAATCTTTCTGTGCACAGACATGAATGCTTGACACATTTCTCATCAGAAGTGTACATGAAGGTGCCCTATTTTGAGCATTTTGTGACCATGTAATGCCAAAGAATGGCAGAGGGTCAAGTGGGGGAGAACAGAGTCCAACTAGTCACAACTATCTTTATGTAATAGATGGACAAGATTTCGAGATCCGTTATTTTAAGATTGGTGAGAGATGCTCCAATGTCAGTATTTTTTGTTCAACTACCGATGTTCAACGGCAGGCTCATTGTTGAGAACCATTCACTTATAATTGCACAGATCCAATCTATTTGCCAAATTTTAATGTATTTTGCTCAAACTCATGATTCGCAGGTGGTCCTACTTCGGAAGCAGATTGTTTGTGGTCTGAAAGCTATGAGCTGCAATAGTGGTAGATGTTATGCTGGGCCTATACTGGTGTATATATATATAACTGGTTAGCCCAACCAGTTCCTTGTTCTGACTTGTGTTCTTCCTTAAACTCACCATTTACAACCTGCAGAGTGTCAGTATCTTTGTGATGCTTGGCAGAAACACTGAGTAATGCAGGCTGTGGTATCGAGCCATTTCATCAAGGACTCTCTGCTTTTCCAACCCCCAAGAAATTGGAGATGGACTAAACATTGGTCAAGGGCTTCTCAACTACAACCTTCACTGAACGAGGCTGTCAAGTGTAGTTATTGAAATTGTGTTTGCCTGTGCGGAAATCCAAGACAAATTGACATGAATACCTAGCTATCAGTGAACAACATACTTCTGCTCCCACTCACTGAACTTCCCCTGATCTGTGTCAACTAAGAAATTTAATGAGAAATTAATCAATGTGCCACAACAAGACTCATTAGAGACAAAAGATCTGCAGATTCTCGAATCCAAAATACACAGACAGGAGGCTGGAAGAACACAACGAGCCAGGCAGCATCAGGAGGTGGAGAAGTCGATGTTTCGGGTGTAACCTTTCCTCAGGACTGGGGGTAGGTGTGGAGGGAGCTGCAGATAAAGGGGGTGGCAGGGCGGGCTGGTGAGGTGGGGATAGGTGAAGGCAGGTAGAGGTACGACCTGGTTGGTCGATAGAAGGAATGATTCTGGTAGGTGGCTGGGAGCAGTGGAGGGGAGGGGGAAGGACTGGGAAGGGAGTCGGGGGAAGGAAAGGAAGTTATTTGAAATTGGAGAACTCAATGTTGAGTCCTCCGAGCTGTAGGCTGCCCAGGTGGAAGATGAGGTATTCCTCCATTTTGCACTGTTTCATTTTGGCAATGGAGGAGGCCATGTCGAAAGGGTGTGGGAAGGGGAAATTAAGTGGGCGGTGACTGGGTGGTCCTCTGCGGGCCTGGCTGAGTTGCTTGGTGAGCCTTCCCTAAGTTTACGTTTGGTCTCCCCGATGTAGAGAAGACCATATTGGGAGCACCTGATGCAGTAAACAAGGTTGGAAGAGAGGCAGGTGAACCTCTGTCTCACCTGGAAGAACTGTTTGGGGCCCTAGATGGAGGTGAAGGGCATAGTGTACCAGTGGGTTTTGCATCTTTTCCGATTGCAGGGGAACATACCTGGAGGTTCAGGGAGGGGTTGGTGCAGAGGGTGGTGCAAACCAAGGACTGTCAAAGGCAATGATCCTTGAGGGAGGCTGAGAGGGGTGGGGAGGAGAAGATGTTATAAAGTCAGAGATGTTCAGTACAGACACAGACACTGACACTTTGGTCCACCTCGTCCATGCCGACCAGATATCGCAACCCAATCTAGTCCCACCTGCCAGCACCCAGTCCATATCCCTACAAACCCTTCCTATTCATATACCTATCCAGATGCCTCTTAAATGTTGCAATTGTACCAGCCTCCACCACTTCCTCTGGCAGCTCATCCCATCCATGTACCACCTTCTACATGAAAAAGTTGCCCCTTAGGTCTCTTTTATATCTTTCCCCTCTCACCCCAAACTTATGCCCTCTAGTTCTGGACTCCCTGACCCTAGGGAAATGACCTTGTCTATTTATTCTATCCATGCCCCTCATGATTCCATAAACTTCTACAAGATCTCCCCTCAGCCTCCGACGCTCCATGGAAAACAACCCCAGCCTATCCAACCTCTCCCTATAGCTCAAATCCTCCAACCCTGGCAACATCCTTGTAAATATTTTTTGAACCCTTTCGAGTTTCACAACATCCTTCCAATAGGAAGGAGACCAGAATTGCACACAATATTCCAAAAGTGGCCTAACTAACGCCCTGTACAGCTGGAACATGACCTCTCAACTCCTGCCCTCAATACTCTGACCAAAAAAGGAAAGCATACCAAATGCCTTCTTCACTATCCTATGTGACTCTACTATCAAAGAGCTATGAACCTGCACTCCAAGGTCTCTTTGTTCAGCAACACTCCCTAGGACTTTACCATTAAGTGTATAAATCCTGCTAATATTTGCTTTCCCAAAATGCAGCACCTCACATTTATCTAAATTAAACTCCATCTGCCACTTCTCAGTCCATTGGCCCATCTGATCAAGATCCTGATGTAATCTGAGGTAACCTTCTTCGCTGTCCACTACACCTCCAATTTTGGTGTCATCTGCAAAATTAGTAATTATACTCTTATGCTCACATCCAAATCATTTATATAAATGACAAAAAGTAGTGGACCCAGCACCGATCCTTGTGGCAATCCACTGGTCACAGGCCTCCAGTCTGAAAAACAACCCTCCACCACCACCCTCTATCTTCTACCTTTGAGCCAGTTCCGTATCCAAATGGTGAATTCTCCCTGTATTCCATGACATCTAACCTTGCTAAACAGTCTCCCATGGGGAACCTTGTCGAGCGCCTTACTGAAGTCCGGATAGATCACGTCTACCACTCTGCCCTCATCAATCCTCTTTGTTACTTCTTTAAAAAACTCAATCAAGTTTGTGAGACATGATTTCCCATGCACAAAGCCATGTTGACTATCTCTAATCAGTCCTTGCCTTTCTAAATGAATGTACATCCTGTCCCTCAGGATTCCCTCCAACAACTTGCCCACCAACAACTTCAGGCTCACTGGTCTATAGTTCCCTGGCTTGTCCTTACCATCTTTCTTAAATAGTGGCACCACATTAGCCAAACTCCAATCTTCTGGCACCTCAGTTATGACAATTGATGATACAAATGCCTTAGTAAGAGGCCCAGCAATCATTTCTCTAGCTTCCCACAGAGTTCTAGGGTACACTGATCAGGTCCTGGGGATTTATCCACTTCCATGCATTTCAAGACATCCAGCACTTCCTCCTCTGTAATATGGACATTTTTCAAGGTGTCACCATATATTTCACTACATTCTATATCTTCCGTGACCTTTTCCACAGTAAACACTGATGCAAAATATTTGTTTAGTATCTCCCCTGCAGCTCCAGACAAAGGCTGCCTTGCTGATCTCTGAAGGGCCCTATTCTCTCTCTCGTTACCCTTTTGTCCTTAATGTATTTGTAAAAACTCTTTGGATTTTCCTTAATTCTATTTGCCAAAACTATCTCAGGTCCCCTTTTTTGCCCTCCTGATTTCCCTCGTAAGTATACTCCTACTGCCTTTATACTCTTCTAAGCATTCACTCAATCTATTCTGTCTATACCTTACACATGCTTCCTTCTTTTTCTTAACCAAACCGTCAATTTCTTTAGTCATTCAGGATTCCCTATACCTACCAGCCTTTCCTTTCACTCGAACAGGAATATACTTTCTCTGGACTCTTGTTATCTCATTTCTGAAGGCTTTCCATTTTCCAGCCATCCCTTTACCTATGAACATCTACCCCCAATCAGCTTTTGAAAATTCTTACCTAATACCATCAAACTTGGCCTTTCTCCAATTTAGAACTTAAAATTTAGGTCTGGTCTATCCTTTTCCATCACTATTTTAATAGAATTATGGTTGCTGGCCCCAAAGTGCTCTCCCACTGACACCTCAGCCCTGCCTTATTTCCCAAGAGTAGGTCAAGTTTTGCATCTTCTCTAGTAGGTACATCCACATACAGAATCAGAAAATATTCTTGTACACACTTAACAAATTCCTCTCCATCTAAACCCTTAACACTATGGCAGTCCCAGTCTGTTTAGAAAGTTTAAATCCCCTACCATAACCATCCTATTATTCTTACAGATAACTGAGTCTCCTTACAACTTTGTTTCTCAATTTCCCACTGACTGTTCGGGGGTCTGTAATACAATCCCAACAAGGTGATCATCCTTTTCTTGTTTCTCAGTTCCACCCAAAGGGCTTCCTTGGATGTATTTCTGGGAATATCCTCCCTCAGTACAGCAGTAATGCTATCCCTTATCAAAAACACCATTCCCCCTTCTCTCTTGCCTCCCTTTCTGTCCTTACTGTAGCATTTGTATCCTGAAACATTAAGCTGCCAGTCCTGCCCATCCCTGAGCCATGTTTTTGTAATTGCTATGATATCCCAGTCCCATGTTCCTAACCATGCCCTGAGTTCATCTGCCTTCCCTGTTCGGCCCCTTGCATTGAAATAATGCAGTTATATTTATCAGTCCTGTCGTCTTCGCTGCTTTGTCCCTGCTTGCCCTGATTGTTTGACTCACTCCTTTCCTCAATAGTACCAGTTTCAGATTGATCTCTTTCCTCACAATCTCCCTGGGATACCCTTCCTCCCCCCTTACTAGTTTAAATCCACCTGAGCAGCTCTAGTTCTTGGTGGTGGGGTCTAGTTAAAGTTGTCGGAAGTGTTTAAGGATGATGCGTAAGATTCGGAGGCTGGGGTGTGGTAGGTGAGAATCAGGGGACTCTGTCTTTATTGCATTGGGAGGGGGGTTTAAGAGCAGTGGAATGGGGAATGGAGGTGGTGCAGCGGAGGGCTATCTGGATGATGGCAGGAGGAAAAGCACATTGTTCAAAATAGGTGGAAATCTGATATGCTCGCGAATGGAATGTCTCCTCATCCGAGCAGATGTGGTGGAGGTGAGGCGGAGGAATTGGGAGAATTGGATGGAGTTCTTGCAGGATGCTGGGTGGCAGGAGGTCTGGTCCAGGTATTTATGGGAGTCTGAAAGCTTGTAGTAAACGTCCATCTGGAGACTATCACCAGAGATGGAAATGGAGAGGTCAAGAAAAGGGAAGGAGGTGTCCGAGTTGGACCAACTGAATTTGAGGGCAGGGTGGTTCATTATATGTTGTAAAGGACAAATGTATTGACATCATGGCCAGTGAGTCAGATGAAGTCACTGACCAGCGAATTTGTTTCAATCAAATTAGGGAAATTCTTATCGCAATAAGGTTACCACCATTTGTCTATCACAGAAATAAAATAACAACAAACAAAGAAAATTTACAGCCCAGGAACAGGCTCTTCAGCCCTCCAAGCCTGAGCCGATCCAAATGAACTGTCTAAACCTGTCGATCAATTCCTGAACATCTATATCCCTCTACTCTCCACCTACTCATGCATTTATCCAGACGCATCTTAAATAAATCTACCTCTACCACCTCTGCTGGCAACGTGTTCCAAACACCTACCACCCTCTGTGTGAAGTACTTGCCGCGTGTATTTCCCTTAAACTTTTCACCTCTCATGTTGAAAGAATTACCTCTCGTTATTGAATCCTTCACCCTGGGAAAAAGCTTGTCTCTTTCCACCCTGTCTATACCTTTCATGATTTTGTAAACCTCAATCAGGTCCTCCCTCAATCTCCTTTTTTCTATTGAAAATAAACCTAACCTACTCAGCCTTTCTTCATAGCTAGCACCTTCTATACCAGGCAACATCCTCTTAAACCTTCTCTGCACCCTCTCCAAAGCGTCCACATCCTTTTGATAATGTGGCGACCAGAACTGTACACAGTATTCTAAATGTGGCCGAACCAATGTCTTGTACAGTGTTAACATGACTTGCCAGCTCTTATACTCAATACCCCGTCCAATGAAGGCAAGCACACTATATGCCTTCTTGACCCCTCTATCCATCTGTGCAGCAACCTTCGGGGTACAATGGACCTGCAATCCCAGATCTCTCTGCTCATCAACTTTTTCCTAGGCTCTTCTGTTCATTGTATAATTCATTCTAGAATTAGACTTGCCTAAATGCATCACCTCACATTTGTCTGGATTGAAAACCATCTGCCACTTTTCCGCCCAACTCTCCAATCTACCTATATCCTCCTGTATTCTCTGACAGTCCCTTATGCTTTCTGCTACTCTGCCAATCTTCGTGTCATCTGCAAACTTGCTGATCATACCAACAGTGCCCTCTTCCAGATCATTTATGTATATTACAAATATATTACACTGTAATATATTATGTATATTACAGTGGCCCCAGCACTGACTCCTGTGGAACACCACTGGTCCCCTTTCTCCATTTCGAGAAACTCCCTTCAACTACTACTAATCTGTCTCCTGTTGCTCAACCAGTTCTTTATCCACCTAGCTAGAACACCCTGCACACCATATGACTTCACTTTCTCCATTAGTCTACCATGGGGAACCTTATCAAATGCCTTACTAAAGTGCATGTATATGACATCAACAGCCCGTCCTTCACCTATCAAGTTGGTCACTTCCTCGAAGAACTCTATTGAGTTGGTAAGGCACGATCCCCCCACACAAAACCATGTTGCCTATCACTGATAAGCCCATTATTTTCTAAATATAAA
This sequence comes from Chiloscyllium plagiosum, assembly GCF_037043375.1. Classification (NCBI taxonomy): domain Eukaryota; kingdom Metazoa; phylum Chordata; class Chondrichthyes; order Orectolobiformes; family Hemiscylliidae; genus Chiloscyllium; species Chiloscyllium plagiosum. The sequence continues at coordinate 53,028,627 of NW_028270155.1, read as the reverse complement.
TAGATCCTATTCCTCAGTATCTTCTCCAGCAACTTTCCCACCACCAACGTCAGGCTCACTGGTCTGTAGTTACCCAGAATATCTCTACTACCCTTCTTGTATAGAGGGACAGCATGAGCAACCCTCCAGTCCTCCAGCACCTCACCTGTATTTAAGGATGTCGCAAAGATATCTGTCAGGGCTCCAGCTATTTCCTCTCTCGCCTCCCTCAGCAACCTGGGATAGATCCCATCCAGTCCTGGGGATTTGTCCACCTTAATAACCTCTAGCCTACTCAACACATCTTCTCTACTTATGTCAATGTGATCCAGACTAATCAAACTTCTATCTCTAATCTCAAGATTCATCATGTTCCTCTCCTCAGTGAACACTGATGCAAAGTAATCATTCAGAATCTCACCCATTTTCTCAGGTTCGACACACAGCCTTCCTCTATTATCCTTTAGTGACCAATCCTTTCTCTAGTTACCCGCTTGCTTCTTATATAAAAATAAAATGCTTTGGGATTCTCCTTAATTCTGCTCGCTAAAGCTATTTCATGACCCTTTTTCGCCCGCTTGATTCCTCGTTTAAGACTTGTCCTACTCTTCCGATATTCCTCCAGGGCCCATTCTGTTCTCAGCTGCCTAGACCTTATGTATGCTTCCCTTTTCCTCTAGTTGTACAATTTCTCCTGCCATCCATGGTTCACGAATCTTGCCCTTCCTATCCTTTGCCTTCAATGGGACATGCCTATCCGCACTATCTTTAACCTATCTTTGAAAGCCTCCCACACATCAAATGTAGACTTCCCTTCAAATAGCTGTGTCCAATCCACATTTCTGAGCTCCTGCCTAATTTTGATATAATTGGCCTTGACCCAGTTTAGCACTCTTCCTTTAGGACCACTCTCATCTTTGTCTCTGAGTATTCTAAAACTTACAGAATTGTGGTCACTGTTCCCAAAGAAATCCCCCAGTACCAGATCCAATATGGCCCCTTCCCTCATCAGACTATTGACATACTGCTCTAGAAAACTCTCCTGGACGCTTCTTACAAATTCTACCCCATCCAGACCTCTGACGTTAAGTGTATCCCAGTCAATGTTGGGAAAATTAAAATCTCCCATCACCACTACCCTATTGCCTCTACATCTTTCCATAATCTATTAACCTATTTGTTCTTCTATCTCGCACTCACTGTTGGGAGGCCTGTAATACAGCTCCAACAATGTAGTTGCACCCTTCTTATTTCTCAGCTCTACCCATAATGCCTCACTACCCAAGACCGCCATAGTGTCCTCCTTTAGCACAGCCTTGATATCATCCCTGACCAGCAATGCAACTCCACCCCCCTTTTACTTCCCTCCCTGTCCTCTCTAAAGCACCTATATCCTGGAACATTTAATTGCCAATCATCATGCCCTTCCTTCAACCAAGTCTCTGTGGTTGCAATAACATCATATTCCCAGGCACCAATCCAGGCCCTAAGTTCATCTGCCTTACACACTATACTTCTTGCATTAAAGTAGATGCATTTCATGCCACCAGGTTTTTTGCACTCATCTGCTCTCTGTCTACTCTTCCGTTTATTAATGCTATCTTCATAATTCTTACAGTCTCCAGTCTCCACCTCGCTGCCTACTTGTTTTTACTTCTGGTTCCCAGTCTCCTGCCACATTAGTTTAAAACCTCTCTATCAGCAGTAGCAAAAACTCCCCCAAGGACATTGGTTCCAGTCTGGTTCAGATACAGATCATCCATTTTGTAATAGTCCCACCTTCCCCAGAACCGGTCCCAATGCCCAACAAATCTGCCCAAATATAAATTAAGCCCTTACCCTTCCTGGCAGCCCTCGCTTCACTCCACCTTCTCTACTTGCTGCTCTGCCAAAATGTACACACATACAAATGTGAAGATGTAAATGAACACAAAAAAAGGAAATTCTATGTTTCTCACAATGTTGTATTTGTGCAGAAAATTTTTAAAACGATGCAGTTTATGGGGTAAATGTCGCCTGAGTATTAGTCTACAACATATCTCAATGCATGCCTCATTAAGTAGTCTCCACCAGGAATTTATACAAAAGATAATTAAAACTGATGGATAAACAGGTCGAACCAGAACATGTTTTGTAATAATGTGGCAATTTTATTGCTTTTGATAACTTCAAAAATAAATGATTCAATTTGTACCTGCTTCTTTATAGTTCATAGTTTGTTACCCTAGATTATAGCTCCGGTCCTGTCAAACTTAACTTCTTTGAAGGTTACCATTTTCTCTCCTAGTATTTTGAAGTTTCTGTGGCTGTGGGGATTTAATTTGATTTGATTTTATTACTGTGATGTGCACTGAGATAGTGAAAAATATTGTTTTTGAGTGCTATCCAGGCAAAACACACTGTACATAAGTACATCAGGGGTAATAGAACAGAATGAGGAATACAATGTTACAGTGACAGAGGAGGTGCAGAGAAAGATCAACTTCAATATGTGAGAGCTCTGTTTGAAAGTCTGATAACAGCAGGGAAGATGCTGTTCTTGAAGCTGTTGGTATGTGTTTTCAAACTTTTGTATCTTTTACCTGATGGAATAGAATGGAAAAGTGAATAGTCGAGGTGGGAATGGGTCTTTTATTATGGCAGTCAGATGGCAGTGAGAAAGATGGATGGAGTCAATGGAAGGCTGGTTGGTTCGTGCGATGGACTGGGCTGTGTTCACATCTCTGTAATTTCTTGCGGATCTTGGGAAGAGCGGTCACCATATCGAGCAGTGCTGCATCCCGATTGGATACTTTCTATGGTACATCTATACAAATTGGTAAGTGTTTCTGCAGCCACTGATATCTGATGGTCCTCTGTGTTTTACAAACATTGATCATTCTTACAGTGTGGCCTTAGATGTTGAGTGTAGTTGGTGGGAAACCTCTGATGAAGGGCTTTTGCCCGTCGATTTTCCTGCTCCTCGGATGTTGCCTGACCTGCTGTGCTTTTCCAGCACCATCCTAATGAACTACTCTGTGGTTCAGCTCTTCTCTCGTTAACATTCCCAATCCAGCAGGGGTCTCGGGTAAGGAGCACTGGGATGAATTCTCTTCTTTGTCAAGGGGCTTGGGGCTAATTCTTGGCTGTTAAACTAATCTCCAATGAAATGTCCAGGGTGCTTTACTTGAGGTCCTCAGGCTCTGTGTTAACACATTAGAGGCATTGCTGCAATAAGTCCTGCTTCGGGGCTGGGCTGAGTGATGTCAGTGGAAATGTAGGCGTTTTACATCGCGGAAACATGCCTTGCAGAGCCCGGGGGTTCACTGACACAGAGAACAGCCAGTGCACAGGAGCAGCGCCTGGGGAAAGGTGAGAGAGAAGGGGTCAGCCCGGTGCTAGTGTGTGAACGGGACAGGTATAGAGGGGGCAGTAACTGACCATATCTTAGTCAAAGCGCGGGCGCTGTGTTTAAAATGACTATTTCAGGCTCTGTCGACGCTCTCTGCCTCTATTTACGGCTCTGTGGTGGCCGGAGAGTAGCTCGCAGAGGGAGTCCAGATAGTTTTACGAAGTTCCGCTACCGCTAACCTAAAAAGAGTTTGAAGTTTATGCCTCCTTTTCTCTCCCCCTCAGAGAACATCTTGTGATGCTGCTTCATCCTTATACTGCAATGCTATGTCAAATTAGAAACGGAGGCTAGCAACTTTGAATGGGACAAAATAGTGGAAAGGTTCAGGCGAGCCGGCTGCTCTGTCGCCTGCCCGGTTACATTTCTGAGCTCACTGCAAGATCTGAACACAAAGTCCGGGAAGACAGTTGCTGGCCCACGCTGATGCTGCAATGCTTTGGGAGAGACATTAAAGCAGGATCGTGCATCTTTCTAGGAAGGAGTATAATCGTGCCCCTTTGAAATAAAACGCAGGAGTTTACTTCTTTAAAAGAAGTCCTGGGATGAGTGTCACTGGCTGTGACAGCGTCTCTCTGCCCGAGGTGGGACAGGTACAGGTAGAGTGTGCAGGGTTTTGACCCAGCCCACAAGGAGCGAACGATGTGATGGCTGGAAGAGCAGTTTGCAGTTCGCATGTACCCGCTGCTCTTGTCCTACAGTTTGCAGATTAGGAAGGTGCTGCTGAAGGGACTTTGGGGAGTTGGTGCAGTGCTCCAGTATAGAACACACGCTGCTGTCGCTGTGCACCGTTGGTGGAGGTATTACATGTGGAAGTGTCGGTGAGTGCACTGGCTAATAGGCAGGCTGCCCCCGCACCAGATAGTGTCCGTCCTGGACTGTTGGAGCTGCGCTCATCCAGGCAAATGGAAAGAATGGAGACACGTGTGTCAAATGCTGACAAATGGGCCTGCCGGTAGGTCAGATTGGAGTGTCTGGTCGGAGTGGGTGAGTTGGACCAAAGGGTTAGTTTCTGTGTTGTATGGCTTGCTCCTTGTGGATGGTAGGCAGGCTTCGGGGAAGGAAGAAGTGAGTTATTCACTGCAGAATTCCCAGCCTCCAATCTGCTCTTGTAGCCACAAACATTTACGTGGTTTCTCTGGTTAAGTTTCCATTCAGGATGTAGTTCTGCTCGCTGAGCTGGAACCTACATCCAGAACCTCAATCTGAGCTACAAATCTGCTCAAAACTCGCTAAGTTTCTATTCAATGACAACTCTCACAGAATAATCAGATATTTAGTAATGTTGAAATCAAGAGGAGAAGGTTAAATTCTCTCCTGCTGGAGACAGTACATGTCCGGTATTTTGGTGCTGTGAATGTTACTTGTTACATGTCAGGCCAAGCCTGAATGCTGTGTGGTTTTTGCTGCTTCACTTTCTAAGAATGGCAAACGGTGCTGGGCATTATGCAATCACCAGCAAATGTTCTGGTTGAGGGAACGTCATTGATGACGCAGCTTTTGATGGTTGGACTTAGGACATTACCCTAAGGAACTCCTGCAGAAATATCATGAGAGTCAAATGACTGATCACTGATAGCCACCACTGTTTTCATTTGTACTAGGTATTATTCCAAGCAGTGGAAAGTTTTATTCCCAAGTTCTCGTTGATTCTAAATTTTCCAGGGCTCCTTGATGTCACACTCCATCAATGCTGCTTTGAAGTCAAAGACAGTCTGTCTCACTGTTTGAACCAAGATGGTGATGAGATCAGGAGCTGAATGGCCCTGGTGGAACATAGGCTGAGCAGGTCATTGCTATTTCATTTTCCACCGTAGTGTTAATGTTTGTGGACAACTGATTGAGTGCTAATTGGATTTGTCCTGCCTTTTTGTTGACAGGACATGCCTGGGGAATCTTCTACATTTGTCAGGTAGATGCTAGAGTTGTGGCTATACTAGAACAGATCAGCTAAGGGCACTGCTAGTTCAGAGTCTTCAGTGCAACTCGTTGAATGTTGTTAGAACCCTAGCCTTTGTGATCGTGAGTTTCTTCTGTTGCTTTTTGATATCATATGGAGTGAACTAAATTGGTTAAAGACTGGCATTTATATAAATGATCTGGATGTGAATATAGAAAGTATGGTTAATAAGTTTGCGGATGACACCAAAATTGATGGTGTAGTAGACAGTGAAGGTTACTTCACATTAAAATGGAACCTTGATCAGATAGGTAGATAGGCCAAGGAGTGACAGATGGAGTTTAATTTAGATAAATGTGAGGTTCTGCATTTTGGAAAAGCAAATCAGAACTGGAGTTATACACTTAATGGTAAGGTCCTGGGGAGTGTTGCCTAACAAAGAGACCAAGGAATGCGGGTTCATAGTTCCTTGAAAGTGGAATCGCTGGTGGACAGGATAGTGAAGAAGCCATTTGGTATGCTTACCTTAATTGGTCAGTGCATTGAGAATAGGAGTTGGGAGGTCATGTTGTGGCTGTACAGGACATTGGTGGGGCTACTTTTGAAAAACTGCATTTAATTCTGGTCTCCCTGCTATAGGAAAGATGTGAAACTTGAAAAGATTTACAAGAATTTTGCCAGGGTTGGAAGGTTTGAGCTACAGAGAAAGGCTGAATATGCTGGGGCTGTTTTCCCTGGAGCTTTGGAGGCTGAGGGGTGACCTTATAGAGGTTTATAAAATCATGAGGGGCATGGGTAGTGTGAATAGCCAACATCCTTTCCCCTAGGTAAGGGCACCCAAAATGAGAGAGCACAGGTTTAGGTCAAGAGGGGAAAGATTTAAAAGGGATCTAAGGGGTAACTTCTTCTCACAGAGGGTGGTGTGTGTATGGCATGAGCTGCCAGAGGAGGTGGTGGAGGCTGGTACAATTACAACATTTAAAAAGCATCTGGATGGGCATATGAATAGAAAAGGTTTAGAGGAATATGGGCCAAACATTGGTAAATGGGACTAGATTAATTTAGGACATCTGGTTGGCATGGATGAGTGGACTGAAGGATCTGTTTTCATGCTGTATGATAAAAAGGCATGACCCTCTCTCACTAGTTTCCTCACATGTGGATGAGAAAGGACACCACTTCGACTGGGACAATACATCCATCCTAGGACAAGCCAAACAAAGACATGCACGAGAATTCCTAGAAGCATGGCATTCCAACAAGAACGCTATCAACAAACACATCGAGTTAGACCCCATCTACCACTCCCTGAGAAAAAGAATAGAAAGTGACTTCACCACAGGAAATGACATCACCAAAGGAAATGACATCACTAACCCAAAGAAACCCAAACATATAAATAGAAAGCAGGAAGTTTCAGTATTGCTTTGCATAAAGTCCACTGAAGATGTTACCTAGTAAGGTAATGACATGTCTGGAAATGAACTCAGCGAGCAAACCTACATCCAAAACCTCAACCTGAGCGACAAATCTTCTCAAAACTCGCTGTAGAACTCTGACTCAATGATTCTTTAGCCTCTGGTATGCTACAAACCTCAGCATGTGGCTGAAATGGAAGGTTGGTGCAAATGATTCAGCCTTGTTTTTTGCACTGATGTGCTGGACTTTTCCATCATTGATGATGATGAGGTTGTGGCAGTTCTGCAGAGCTTTGATCAATTGCTCGTGGAATTGTTTAGCTCTCTGCTGCATGCTGCTTCTGTTATGTAGCATGTTTGCAGTCTCGTGGTGAAACCATCCGAGATGGGCAACACAATTTTAACTCTGCCTGCTGCTGCTCCTGACTTGCACTCCTGCACTTCTCATTGAACTAGAGCTGATCTGTTGTTGATAGAAAGGGTAGATTGAGGAGTACGTCAAATCACAGGCTACTTATTGTGGTGAGCACAATTCTGTTGTTTATTGCTCCCTGTGTCTCATTGGTGCTCTGTTCTGAACTGTTGAGTCTGTTCAAAATCTATCCCATTTAGCTTATTGGTAATTGCCACACAATATAATGGAGGGTACCCTCAGTGTGTAATTTCTATGGATCTATTTAGAAAACACATCTGGGTGTCTTTGGGATGGCATGGACAGCTGGGCCGAATGCCCCCCTTCTGTGTTGTATCATTTTTCCATGGTTTCTGAAGTTCTATGTTGATGGGACTTTGTCTCCATAAGGACTGTGTGCTGACCATACCTACCAATACTGTCATGATCAGACCCCTCTATGACAGGTAGCTAGGTGAGGATGAAGTCTAGCTATTTTCTCCTTTCACTAGTTTTCCCTCACCACCTATTGCAGGCCTTGTCAGAAAAATAACGTTCTTCATGACTTGGCTAGATGATCAGTAATGTACCAAGCTACTCTCGGTGGTGGCTATTGAAGTGCCTTACACTGAGTACATTATATGTCTTTATTGCTGTCAGTTCCTGTTCTAACACTGAGGCAAAAAAACACATTAAAAAAAGTCACACAGTGAAGGTACTGGTCATACCAGAGCCGTATTTTGATGTATGTGAAATGAGTTGGATCAGTCTGTGTAACTCACAAGGTTTTTCTTTCTGGGAAAAGGGGCTTGGCATGGAGGAACATGAAAGCCATTAACTGCATGTTTCTTTTGCCATTCTTTGACCTGATACCATGACGCTTCATAGATCTAGAGTCAATATTGAGGGCAATTGCTTGCTGACTGTGTGCCACAGTGGGCCATCTTCAGTGGGTCTGTCCTATCGATGGAAAAGGATGTATCCAGTAATGGTGGTGATTGTGTCTGGCACATTTATAAGGTATGATTCGGAGTATGACTATATCAGGCTGTTGCTTGATTAATCGGTGGTTCAGCTCTCCCAATATTGACAGAAGCCCCACAAACGTTTATAATGAGAGCTCTGCCATGTTGATTGGGCCAATGTTCCATTGCCATTCCTGCTACAGAGACCGATTAAATCAAACCAGATAGCCTTCCCCAGGACATTTCAGAGGGCAAGTTAAGAACCAACCATTGTGCTGTTCTGAAGCAACTTGTTGAATAATTCAGGTAAGGACGGTGAATTTTCTTCTCCAAAGGACTTTTTTTTTTGAGGCTAATGACCAGCTTTTTTAAAAAAAAATCCAGATTTACTAATTCATTGAACTTAAAATGTCACCAGTTGCTGCAGTGATTCTGAATTCATGTTCTTGGTGTATACGCCTGAGTTTTCTGGATTGCTACTCCAGTAACATTAGTATTAGTCCATTGTTCCCTATGATGTCCCTACTGTACTGCCTAACATTCATCCATTAAAGAACATTGCTGAAAGTACAATGACATGGTAATCCTTTAAAATTTTGGGATGTTGCAGTGTGTGATTTGACTGCATTGTATCCAACATAATGATAGTGGCTGTACTTCACGAAGTTTTATTCACTGTGGAGTGCTTTGAGTCTTGAACAGAACTTTATAAATATGTTTTCCCCATTCTTCTCTCTGAACTGCAGTGAGTAAGCCACACTAGATAAAAGTGAGCATAAATATCCATTAGTCAGTTGGAATCTTCTGGAAACTCTTTTTTTTTTCCCAATCTCTTCTCCTCCCTCCACCACCCAGTCACAAATACATACATTCACCCTTCAACAAGAAAAAGAAGCAATTATTTCCAGCAGCCTCAGTACAGCATCTGTCTCTGAATGAAAGAGTTGTGGCACAGATTTAATTCTGCACTTGTTTTGTTTTCTCCTCGCAGCTCATTGTGTCCATTGTCATATAGAATGTCACTTATCGTATCTCCCCAATTCTGAGAGCAATATTGTTTCTGGCAAGATGGGTTTCTGGGCACCATTCTACCCAGTTTTATTTCCACTCTTACTACTTTCCACCAGACTGGTGGCCCAAAGAAGCAAGAAAGTAATTGAAATCATGGAATCTGCTCGTTTAATCGATGGGTATGTTCACTATATTTATCTTACTTCCTCACTCAGTATTCACTATTTAGAAAACTTAGTTCACCGCAGTGTAAAATATTTAGAAATGAGAAACAAATTGAAATCCAGCAACAGAGCATGTTAAACTAAATAAAATAAGTAGTAGCATTAACAGAAAGGAACAAAGGCTGATACGGGTAAAGAGAGGTGGAAAAAGGTAGTATTCTTGGTACATAATGGAGCATATTTGAGGCTGGAAGTTCAACTGAGTCAAATAGGGCATCAAGTTTGAATAATCTGCTTTGGTCCAATGGCGACCAATGAAAGTCAGTGGGTAAGGAATAGAGTTCATAACTGAATTTGGTTGGGCAAAATTTATGATTGCAAGTAGTAGCAGACAAGACTATGAGGAATCAGTAGCAGTGGAATGGGGTTGAAAGATAGCGGACTTGAGTGTTGTCAGAATAAATGACATTCTGCTTTTGGGTGAGAATGTAGCTGAGAAATAAAGGGAGCCAAGGATAAATCCTTTGGGTACAAAGGGGAATTGGTGCAGTGATAGAAAAAGACCCCTTTGCAGGTTGTTCTCTGCATAGATAGGAATGGAATGAGATAAGATTGACAATTAATAACCAACACATGAAAAATACTTCTGAAATTAAGTCAAAATCATTATTTAAGAAATGATTGCTTTCAGTGATGGGAGACTGTAAGTTGGATGAACAAATATTGGCCAAATACTGTTAACCAGAATCAAAATAATTTAACTTCTACAGGTAGCATTTTGAATAAGCTGATAATTATTTGTTATTGGTCTTAGCCACAATGATTTAGCACTACAACTGAGAAGATACTTTAACAACAACCTGACTGCAGTTGACTTGAAAACTTTGAACAAGACAAATACAAATATTAACAAACTAAAAGAAGGAAATGTAGGAGCCCAGGTATATTTTCTCAATTTTCTTCTTCTGCTTTCCTTTCATTGCTTGTTCCTTCCCCTCTCTCCCTACCTCATGTCAACCCTCTGAGCCACATACCATCCTGAGTTGGATTATATATGGCCCTACCATCAGTGTCGTTGGATCAGAATCCTGGAACACCCTCCCTAACACCATTGTCGGTATATGTACATGAAGTGGACTAAAGTGGCTCAAGAATGCACCTCACCTTCTCAAGGGCAACTTGGGATGAGAAACAAATGCTGACCTGGCCAGAGATGTTCACATCCCATGAATGAATAGAAAAAAAAAGCCTTGTTTTGAACCGAAGTGCCTGGTACATTCTGCAAGGTGTGAATTATGGAGAACATGAAATGGCTGGTAGAGTGCATTGAACTTTCGTAATGAGCAACAATTTTATCATTTCAAATTAACAAGTGCTTTAGTTGAATATTGAAGCTTTAGGCCATGACCTGGCCAAAGCCATTTTACACCTTGCATACGGCAGTTTCATCCCATACTGGGAATGTATTTTCACAATTATTTCATAGCATATGGGCATTACTGCCAGGGCCAGCATTTATTGGCATTCCCTAATTTCCTCAAGACGGTGGCGATGAGTTGCCTTTTCAAATACAATGGAATGGTCTTCCACAGGGCAGTTTGGAAGTTGTAGTGGTGATTATTTTAAATTCTCAGCTGCTTGGTTAATGGCAATCTTTAAAAAACCACTGTGACAGACCTGAATATCTGGACAACTGTAGCCAATGCCATAATGTTAAAAGTAATATTCATGTCAGGCATCAAGAGGTTAAAAGTCTGGAAACGTTTTCTGCAGGTGTTCATCCTGTTCCTTCAAAAATGGATATTTTCACCATTCTAGCTGAATTTGTGATCTTTTTGAGTGAGACTGGTCCATTTAATTCTAAATTATTCACCGTTTTGGGCTGCAGGTTTTGCACAGTGTTGGTCTCTGCTTTACATTTTAGATAGGTTTTGGAGGTGAGATAAGAAGGTGACAGAAAGCAGACAGAGAATTTATTTAGCATTAATTTATAACAAACCATCACAAGTCAGGCAACTGTTTATAGATCTCTACAGGCTTTATTTTCTGCTTTGATTGTAGGCAGTGGAGCATATGGAGATCATCATGAGATCTCTTGTGTACAGCTCTGCACTCTGTTAGGCTGTACTTTGTAATGGGTTCCTTCTCTACCACAACCAGGGATTTTGTTATACTCGTTGTCATACTGTTTCCAGTGCCTTGGTTTCCTTGGTGTTATGTGATTGTACATGATGTGATGAAGTTAATCCTTGCCTGTTCCAGGGCTGAAATAATTCATGCATACTCTCAGTTAAGGGTCAGTTTAAATCAGTTTGATTTGGTTTTGCAGTTACATGGTTCATTCTTTTAAGCCAGCATAAGGAATTTCAGGTAAATATAATTTTTTCAGTCAAAACATTTACTCAAAGCTTAATGTCCAACATCTAAAATCAAATATTTAGGTAGCGTTTCCACTGAATTAAGGAACATTCAAATAATTTAAGCTGTTCTCCTGGTCAGCAGTCCTGGGTATCCAAAAGTTACATCTCAAGCAAAGTCTCATTGCTTCTTGATACCACTATTTAAAATCTAGGGTTAACAAGATGTAATTATATACTGTAATTTAGTGGTTAAATTCATGGAATCCCAACAGTGTGGAAAGAGGCTATTCAGCTCCTTGAATCTGTACTGAACCTCTGACTCTACACTTAGTCCATTACCCTATCCCTATAACCCCGCATTTACCATGGCTAATTCACTTAATCTGCAAATATTTGGACTGTGGGAGAAATCCATGCAGATATAGGGAGAATGTGCAATTTCCACACAGTCACCTAAGTTTGGAATCAAACCAGGGTCCCTGGCACTGAGGCAGCAGTGCTAATCACTGAGCCATCATGCACCCAAGCTCTTTAGAAAGACATGAGCAGTTTAGAACACGAGATTAATTTCTTGAGGACCCTTAGGGTCTTCTGTTTGCACAATGGAATTCTAACATGATTCTCAATGGTTACAAAATGAAATGTTATGTTAATTCTGTTAGTATAATTTCCTTAGACTATTTAAAATCACTTCAATTAGGGCCTTTATACTTAACAGAAAGTGAAAGGAGACTAGGCACTCCAGTCTAGCTAATTAGTTGCCTAATTGACATCTATTATAACATCAGCTCAAATTATTGAGGCCTGTGCAATTTTAATCTTTTATATTCTGAAATGAAGATCTATAATAACTTTACATTAACAAAAATAGGTAAAAGAATTAGAAGAAACTCGAGTGAAGATTAAAATGGATGCTATCACATTGGAACAAGCAGATAATTTTCTCTATTTAGGATTAAATTATTATAGAATATAGCAGATGTGATGGGGAAGTTCAAAGGATAGAGATAGCCAGAAGTAATTTTAAGGTGAAGGACAAGTTAACAACAAGGAAACTCAAGCTTGTAACAAGAAATAACACTCAAAATGCTACATTCTATCAATGAGCCTGTATGCCTTAGAATTAAGAATTAATAATCTGTGGAAGAAAATAAAAGACATTGAAATGTGGATGTTAAAACATGTGCTAAAAGTTCCATGTACAAAGTTTATGATCAACGAAAAGATACTGAAAATGAAATAGAACTCAAAAAATGACATCCAGAAAACAAAATGTCAGTATTTTGGCCATTTGGTTGGAGTAGAAAAGCTACAGAGATGTCTTCTAGATTGCAAAGTAGAGGTCAGCTGAAAGAGGGTTCAACCCAGACAACGTCGGATGCTGGATGTCACAGGGTGGTTGTAGATAAGTAACTTCATAAGTGAAAATGGCACAAGACAGACCACAACATTCCATGACAGCAGAACCACAGGGAGGAATAACTGCAAGTAGCAGCAGCATTTCACTGTGAATCACTTTAAGTATACACATTACTGAGTGAATTACCAACTGCAAAAGAAACAGAGTTTTAATTAACCTTTATTTATGATGGAAGGATGTGGATGAGAATTCAACAAAAATGTGATGCTGATGTTTTACAAATGGAATTAGAATTTTGAGTAAAGGAGTGAACAGAAATTATAACAGAAAATAAACTTTACTCCAGTTTAAGTGACCCTTCTTATCAATCCTTATTCTCAACAGAAAAACTAAAAGCAGCAATAGTCTATTCAGCCCTTTGAGTTGTTCTCCAGTTTAATAAGATCATGGTTGATCTATATCAACTTCATATTGCTGCAATATCTTAATTTTTCTTAATGGCCAAAAACAAACTGTTAATTTATTTCACAAACATATGAAAAGCAATTTTCCAGATTTGGTAAATCTTAAGTTAACTGACCAGATCTTTCTTTCTGTCTTGTGTAGCCTCAGACTTTCCCATAAAATCAGCTGCTTGGCTCAGTAAGTTTATCCAGGCAGCAGCTAAGCTGAATGAATCAAAAAGTGCCCAGTTTGAGCTGAATTAAGCTGACTGTCCCTAACTACAGCAGGGGAAGTGCTCCAATCTGCTTGGTGTCCCTGGATCTGATGGGAGAAACTTAACTAGGTCGTTCCTACTTGTTAGGTTGGACCTGTGCTGAAGTTCATTTGTGTAGTCATTGGGAAGGCAAAGGTTTGGGTTTAGTTTACATGCTTACCTGAGAACACAACCTCCAATTATCTAGATCATGAACGAAAACTGGGCACTTCGTGAATTAGAGCAAGTTGGCCAAAGCCTGTAGAATAATAGCACAATATTACTTAACTCTTCAGGATGAGGGACTGGCGACTGGGTATTGGAAAATGGCAAAATGGAAACAAAATTATTTGCTATAACTTATCTGTAAGGAAGTATGGAATGAGAAATGGCAGTCTAATCCTTCAAGCTACCCAGACAAATATAATCTCTCACAAACACAGGGAATGATGGAGAAACTCAGGAGGTCTGGCAGGATCTGTGCAGAAAGAAATTGAGTTAGAGTTCAGAATAAGAAGTTCGGACAAAGAGTTATACCAGACTCAAAATGTTAACTCTGTTTCTATCTCTTCAGCTGCTGCCAGACCTGCTGAGATTTTTCAATAATCACTGTTTGTTTCAGATTTCTAACATCAGTAGTAATTTGCTTAAATCACCATTGATCTGATTTTCTGGCAGAAGGTTCAGTGTATAAACTTTCCAATTCTGAAAGATAATCATCAAACGTGCGTATCAGATCTCCTGCCTCCACAATTTAATCTTGACATTCTTCTTCTGTCTCACAGCACAAGTGTATAACCATCAATCTTGTCACCAATGAGATATTTATCAAAAATAAACAACTAAAATGGAAGCAGATAGCCATCCAATCAATGCCAATCCAAGAAAATAAAATGTGGAGAAAACCAGGAGAAATAAAAGCTAAACAGGCAGAAAATGAAATGGTAAACAGGGCTGTGAGGAACACAAACTGTTATGATGGTAATACTGGACAAGACAGATCCCAGGTCTAAACCTGGCTCGATAGGTAACTTTCTTTGAGTTGATGTAATGGTCAGCGAATGAAACTTTTTTCATTTGAGGCTGCAGCTTTTCTTAAACATCCAGGAGTTTATTACACAGAAAACAGAAACAAAATAAACAAACCGAGTTATCCAGGTATAGAGCACAAAGAAAGATAAAATGTCAAGTAAGACAAAGTTTCAAACTATTCCCTAATCCCATCACTTTACTACAATTCAATGGCAGAAATTACCTTGCATTGCAAAAACTTGAAGTTAAAAATCACACAACGCCAGGTTATAGTCCAAAGGTTTATTTGGAAGCAATAGCTTTTGGAGCACTGCTCCTTCCTAATGAACTTTCCAAATAAACCTGTTGGACTATAACTTGGTGTTGTGTGATTTTTAACTTTGTCCACCCCAGTCCAACACCAGCATCTCCAAATCAAAAACTTGAAGTTTGACATTGTTGGATATCCCAGTTCTTTCCTGTGAACTGTGAAGTCTTCTTACACGAGCGTTCCCAAAAGTGAGAACTTAGATGTTTAATAACCATCAGACTATTGACCACACATTCTTGGTCTGCAAGTCGTACAAGCTAATATTTTCTTCTGAGGTAATGGTGCTTTCCTTGAAGTGTTCTGTACTCTTTTTAAGGTAGAAGCTATATTTGCTTCTTACCCGAGTCATTCTCTGCTGAACTGCCTAAAACTTGCAATCTGTGGATTTGTTAAGCTAAAATCAATCCTTGATTATTGTGAGTTGAAAATAAATGAATAGCTATCAATGTTTATTCATCTGTCATAAAACACCACAACAGTAGCAATATTCCATTAAATTAGTTTTAACAAAGAGGAGATAATGAGGGTGCTGAGATTTACAATATAAACAATAGTATTTAAAGAAGAATAATTTTACCCATGGGGTGGTCTTTCATAGCCTAAAGGGTAGCAGAGGCAGAAACCCTCATGGCATTTAAAATGTACTTGGATATGCACTTGTGGTTCTGTAACCTACAAAAAACCTGCAACTGTTCAAGAGCTGAGCAGTGATTTAGTTTGTTTTTGGCTGGCATGTCTACAATGAGCAAAATGGCAGATATCTGTATGCATTTCTACCATTCCTTGAAATAAGGTGCATAGAGATAATGGCTTTGATCCTCCCAATATTTGAATCAGCTAATTTCTCAGGTTGTCTATTATATACATACATGATGTTTCATCTTACCTTTCATCTTGCTCAAACAACAGCATTCTCAAAAGTCACAATGTATGCAATAAATACAAACTGATTTCATTATTCATTGTAGGTGTGGTCTTCATTTGTACTGTGCTCAGCCCAACACAAAGATGCTGTTCGCCTGACCCTGGAACAGATAGATGTCATCAAACGGATGTGCATGAAGTATCCAGACTTTGAGTTGGTTACAACTTCAGAAGGTACCTGTTGTGAATGTCTCATCTGGAAATTGGGCATTTTTGAATTTACGTCTATGATAATAATGTGTGAATTTCTTTGATTCTAGGCATTAACAAGACTAAAAAAATAGCTTGTCTCATCAGCATTGAAGGAGGACACTCCATTGACAGCAGTCTGGCAGCCTTAAGGATGTTTTATGAACTTGGAGTGCGCTCTATGTCCTTGACGCACAACTGCCACACACCATGGTATGACATTTAGTTCAACATTTTTCATAGTGTGATGATAAACAGAAATTACTGTTTTGTGCTTGAATTTTAAAATTTCCAATCTTGGAACTGACTGCCAGCATTGAGAACGTTCAGTCAAATTTGGAGCAGGACAGAGCTGGAGTAATGTCCCTTCTGGAGAGATAACAAGATACCTTTAATGGCAATCTCATAAAGTTGCACACACTGATTTAGTTCCATTTCCCTGAGTTTGAAGCCACAGTTTCCCAGGTCATGAACAAATGTGTGTTTTTTTTTGGTCTGGGAACTAGATTCAGATTATTTTCCACAATCCTTACAGCCCTGGGAGAGGTGATATTTTTATCTGACTGTTGTAGGCTGAGCTTACAATGAACCATTTCCTCTGGCCTTCCTGCCTGACCAATCTCATGCAAAGTCTCTATTCTATTGGTTTTGTTACACATAATTGTTGCACATCATGACATAAAGACTACTGGTTACTTTATTACACGGGCACTGAGTTTTGTTAGAGCCTGACTGGCTTTTAGGATCTTCACAAATTTCCTGATGATGGTCCCATTTTTTTAAGCTCATCTTAAAGGTGCTTTATAAGAGCATTTTACTAAAAACATTTTGCTCAATTATTTAACAGACTATTTTTCTGGGATATGTTTTATCTTGCAAAGTATACAGTGAAGAAATAGGCCATTCAGCAAATGGTAATGTTCATGCTCTCGATGAGCATCCCTCAGAATTTCTTATCAAACTCTTCTTTATATCCTCTATTTCCTTCTCCCTGTTATGTTAATTTTGATTCCCCTTAAGTGCACACTCACACAATCCAGGTAATAGCAAAAATAAATTCTAATAACTCTGTATTCCTAGGGCAAGATGGTAGCTCAGTGTTTAGCATCTTCACAGCACCAGGGACCCAGGTCAATTCCACCCTCAGAAGACTGTTCATGTGGAGTTTGCACATTCTCCTCGTATCTGCATGGGATTTTGTCTGAGTGCTCTGATTTCCTCCCACAGTCCAAAGATGTGCAGGTTAGGTAGACTGGCCATGCTAAATTACCCATAGTGTCCAGGAGTGTGCAGGCTAGGTGGGTTAGTGATGGAAAAGTCAAGCTTACAGGAATGAGGTAGTAGGGTGGGTCTGGGTGGGATGTTGTTCAGAGGGTCAGCGTGGACTCAGGGGCCAAATGCCTGCTTCCACACTGGAGGGATTCTATGATACTTCCCTTTGAGTCCTTCTTTTGCACAAGTGGTTAGCACTGCTGCCTCACAGCGCCAGAGACCCGGGTTCAATTCCCGCCTCAGGCGACTGACTGTATGGAGTTTGCATGTTCTCCCCGTGTCTGCGTGGGTTTCCTCCGGGTGCTCCGGTTCCCTCCCACAGTCCAAAGATGTGCAGGGTCAGGTGAATTGGCCATACTAAATTGCCCGTAGTGTTAGGTAAGGGGTAAATGTAGGGGTATGGGTGGGTTTCGCTTCGGCGGATCGGTGTGGACTTGTTGGGCCGAAGGGCCTGTTTCCACACTGTAACCTAATCTAATCTAATCTAAGAATACATATTTGCTGCTAGTAAATGTTGCCGCTGCTTTCCAATGTCCCACTTTTTAACTTATTTTTCGAATACACTTTAGTGAAATCCGTCTTCGTACCCTTGTGATTGTCAATCTGACCTCTCCTATATAAGTGATTGAAATCACTCCATTGTTATTGCAGTACCTTTCTTCCCGTATATTCTGTCCTCAATATAGCTACTACTACTGTGTCTTTCAACCATTCCCAAAAAGTAACTTCTAACCTTTTCTATTTCTTATCTCCATCCATTCTGATCTTGATTTTCTGAACTAAGGGCATTTTTCGCTACTGTAACTGATGTCATGCCTACTTAAGAGAGATATTGTATCACCTTCTCCTAGTTTCCTGTTCTTCTTAAATGTAAGTCATACTTATTTATTTCTACTTGCGTTGTCGATTCATCTGTTTTGTTATGAAGGTCACTTTCAGATCCAGATTCTTTATTTCTGGTTTTTCACCATTCTTGCAAACTGTGGCTTTTTATGCTGGTGGACTGTAAAGTTTATATGCTGTCTGTTTCTGCCACAATTCAATTATCTTTGCCCACAAAAGTGGGTGGCATGGTAGCACAGTGGTTATCACTGCTGCCTCACAGCGCCAGAGACCTGGGTTCAATTCCCGCCTCAGGCGACTGACTGTGTGGAGTTTGCGCATTCTTCCCGTGTCTGAGTGGGTTTCCTCCGGGTGCTCCGGTTTCCTCCCACAGTCCAAAAATGTGCAGGTTAGGTGAATTGGCCATGTTAAATTGCCCGTAGTGTTAGGTGAAGGGGTAAATGTAAGGGAATGGGTCTGGGTGGGTTGCGCTTCGGCAGGTCGGTGTGGACTTGTTGGGCCGAAGGGCCTAGTTGGGCCGAAGGGCCTAGTTCCACACTGTAAGTAATCTATGTTTTAAAAAAAAGCACAAGAAATTAGTGCACAAATGAAAGGTATGACCCATCAAGTCTGCTCAGTCATTCACTATGGCCATGATTGATCATTTTCCTGTCTGCTTCCCATTACCCTTGATTCTCTGAGATATCAACATACTTATTTACCCCAGCTTTAATTGTAGTCAACAATGGGGCATTGGGGCAGAAAATTTTAAAATTTCACATTCATTTGAGTGAAGTAATTTCCCTACCCCCTTTGTCCTGAAACTGCCTGAATGTTTCAGATCCCCTGATAAGTGGAAACAATCTCTGTGTTTACCTTATCAAGCCCCTTCAGAATATTGTAGATCACCTCTATCCCTGCAAACTGTAGAGACTATATACAGATTTACTCAGATTCTCATCATATAGCAATTCCTTCATCCCAAGCACCAATCTCGTAAACCTTTGGAGTATCATCTCCATTGCAATTAAAGACAAGTCCAAACCACAAACCCACTGATATTGCATTCTGGTGAAACCTGATTGCAACATACTTCTGTTCCAAAATGTTGGCTTGCTTAATCAACCATTAATATTTTTCTAAAAGTACGTTTTGTTGACACATGTTGCTGGGTCTTTCTTTTCATTGGTTAGTCACAATGTATTAATGTCAGTACTCATTTAAAAGTCAACATTTTATCCTAACAGGTAATCAGTAATTGGTCTTGAAAAACTAAGTGAAGCAGTGTTGAAATTCTGCATTGTGAAATCATGAACACCAGCACAAGATATGCTAATTTCCAAAATAATACAGCTCCTTTTATTTGAGTTGGTGCATGTATAGTGATTTCAACATACCGTTTGTTTAGTCACTGTGTAGGTACCTCAACATTGAAATCGTAGAATTGGAGAATGATTAGATAAAAAGGAGGCCATTCAGTTCATTGAGCCTCTGCCTGCTTTCTGCATGGGTAACTTGTCTAACACACCCCTCAACCTGGCTCCAAAGAAATCACTGAGGTGCTGGTTATGAAATCTGTTGTCTTTTGGTATGCTTTTATGGACTCCAGGAGCTGATCAGCTCCATGTAAGAAAAACCAATGGACAGAAGCCATGCAGTAATTGGTCACTGAAAATGCAAACAAGCAGCCTGTATCCACTTCACTAATGTTGGAATTGATTTGGTATTCGATCGTTTGTTAAATGTGGAGAAATAAAGAATGGACATGTTTCACATCAAAGTGTCAGTTAGCTCAATACAGTCAACAAGAATGAGATTCAGAATGTTTGACATAAAATTGTACAAACAAACTAAAAATTTTGCTGTTTAATTACAAATATAACAATTCTCCAAAAATATGACAAGGCCAAAAGGAAGTATGGTCTGATTTCAGCCTATGTATATGTTTAAATGTACTAGGTATTAATTTTGAAATCAAGAATCTCCTTTTTCAGGATATGCTATTTTCTCCAGCATGATTTCACAGGCCTTCCCTGGTTCCTTCTAGTTGATGCTAAACCATCCAACGCTCCCCCCACCACCTGCAGAAATTGAAGAACTGCAGCATGGTGGTTGCCTTTGCATTTTCCAGCCAAAAGGTCCAATTGTGTAGTAACTTTACAGGTTATGTGTTTGTAATGTAAAGGAAGAGATATGCTGTACATAGTTTACAAATTCCAAAGCATCAATTGGATCCAGTAAAAGTGTACAGGTGGGGAATTGGTTAGGATTTCTGGATGGGAAATCAAATCGAACACGTTCATCAGAAATCTTGCAGGAATTAAACTAGTAGTAATACTTATAGAACAGAAAAAGTAATACAGTATGGACATAGTAGATAAATGGCAACTGTTTTTAAAAAATTATTGAAGAATGTTTTGGTAAATCAGACAGACAGCATGGTCCCGGACTAAATGTGGCATTTACAATGTCATAAAGCATCTTGCAGAATTATAAGAAAGAAATTTTGAGCAAATGAAGGCGGGGCAGAGGAATATGGCAGGAGAGTTTTGCTTAACAAATTGAGGAACAAGGAGTGAATGTAAAACCTGAAGTCAAGGTGAATGGGTAAGTAGGCTGTGTACACATCAATTTCCCTATCATTTACATTAAGTCATCCATATTATCATTACATTTACACAATAAAATACAGCACAGGAACAGGCCCTTCAGCCCACTAAGATTCCTAACCCTTATTTAGACCCGATACCTACTGCCCATATGTGTTTTCTGTCCCTTTGTTCGCCTCGTGTTTACATGTCTATCAAGATAAGTTGTAAATGTTGCTAATGTCCCTGCCTCTACCACTTCCACTTCTGTGTGAACAATTTTCCCTGCAATTCTCCCCTAAACTTTCTCCTTCTCACCTGCCCTCTTATTGTTGACCTTTCCACCATAGGAAAAAGCCTCTGACTATCCACCCTATCTATGCCTCTCACAATGTTGTCATCTGCAAACTTACTAAACAAGCTACCTGCATTTTTGTCCAGATCATTTATAGATATTACAAACAACAAAGGTCCCAGCACTGATCCCTGTGGGACACCACTAGTTGCTGATCTTCAGTTAAAAAGGACCCTTCCACCGCTGCCACTTTGTCTTCCAAGACCAAGCCAGTTTTATATCCATCTAGCCAGTTCACCCTATACCAGCCTGCCATGAGGGACCTTATCTAATGACTTACTAGAGTCCATGTAGACAGTATCCACTGCCCTTCTCTCATCAATCATCCTTGTCACCTCCTCAAAAAACGTAATCAAGTTGGTGAGACATGACTTCCCTGCACAAACCCATGCTGCCTATGACTAATAAGCTCATTTGCTTCCAAATGTGAATAAATCCTGTCTCTCAGTATCTTCTCCAACAGCTTCCTCATCACTGATGTCAGGCTCATCGGCCTGTAATTATCTGGATTATAAAAGCAAATTACTGCGGATGCTGGAATCTAAAACCAAAAGAGAAAATGCTGGAAAAGCTCAGCAGGTTTGGCAGCATCTGTAAGGAGAGAAAACAGCTGACGTTTCGAGTCTAACTGACCCTTTGTCAGATGCTGCCAGACCTGCTGAGATTTTTCCAGCATTTTCTCTTTTGATTACCTGGATTACGTCTGTTTCCCTTTTTTAAGGAACAGCATTGGCCATTCTCCAGTGCTCAGGAACCTCACTTGAGGCCAAAGAGGTTGCAAAGGTATCTGTTAAAGCCCTAGCTATTTCCTCCCTTGCCTCTCTCAGTATCCTGGGATAGATCAAATGTGGTCCTGGGGACTTCTCTACCTTAATCCATTTCAAGTTAAGTGCATTAGTCAGGGGTAAATGTAGGGGAATGGGTCTGGGTGGGTTGTTCTTCGGAGGGTCGGTGTGGACTTGTTGGGCTGAAGGGCCTGTTTCCACACTGTAGGGAATCTAATCTAATAAAAAAAAGACACCTAACACTTCCTCCTTCATAATGCTGACCTGCTTGAAAGTATTCACACACCTTTCCCCAACCTCAACATCCTTCACATTGGTGAACACTGATGTATTCATTAAGGATCTCACCCATTGCCTCTGGCACCATACATGACCTCCCTTCTTTATCCTTGAGTGGGCCTATTATTTCCCTCACTACTCTCTTGCTCTAATATATGTTTTAAATCCCTTGGGATTCTCCTTAATCCTGCTGGCCAGGAATTTCATCACCCCTTTCAATCCTCCTAACTTCCTATTTGAGCTCCTTCCTTCTTTCTCTAAATTCTTCAAGTACTTGGGGTGGCATGGTGGCATAGTGGTTAGCACTGCTGCCTCACAGCGCCAGAAACCCGGATTCAATTTGCACATTCTCCCTGTGTCTGCGTGGGTGCTCTGGTTTCCTCCCACAGTCCAAAGATGTGCAGGTCAGGTGAATTGGCCATGCTAAATTGCCCATAGGGTTAGGTGAAGGGGTAAATGTAGGGGAATGGGTGGGTTGCGCTTTGGTGGGTCTGTTTCCACACTGTAAGTAATCTAATCTAACTTCTGTGGGGCTAGTTTAGTTTGGTACTATGTTTGGCATGGACTGGTTGCTCTGAAGGGTCTGTTTCCTTGCTGTATGACTCTATGACTTTGTTTGTTTCTAATCACCTAAACCTTAGGCATGCTTCTTTTGTTTTATGGTGAATACTAAAAATATTTTCTATGAGGGAACTTTAACTAAACCCCACAGTATAGTGACAAAAGGAAAGGGAATATAATAGAATACTGTGGACTCACATTTACCACACAGTGCACATCAGTTTGTGGCCGTGTGGGTACTGTATGTTGTCACATTTGATGGAGCAGTTCTAATGGTGAAGTGCATTTAGAAATGTGTAAAGTTCTGTCGGTTTGTTAGTAATTGTATAGATTTGACCTTTAAAATTGGAAAACACAATCATTCTTATTTGTATTTTCAGGGCAGAGAGTGCAGCAGAGAAACACAACAGGCAGTCTCACAGAAATGCCAGTTTATCTAAATTTGGTCAGGTAAGTTTTCATATTTGACACATGTTTTTGAGTTTTGTCCTTGTTCGCAATGATGTTACAGCTAATATTAATTTCTGTCCGTGATTAGCCAATGTCAATCCATCCCATTCAGTTTGTACTTATGCTCTAGCATTTCTTGTAAGTAAATTTCAGCAGTATGTGAAACTCACCTCAAGGAATACAATATGCATCTTGGGTACAGATAGATGGGATTGGATTTTCCCCAGAGTCAAGCTGACTTTGAATGACTTTAAAAGTGATTTTCCAAAAAATCACGTTTATGTCAGGGAAGGGGAACAGGTCTTGAATCAGATGGCTGGGAAACCGAAATCAGCCAGTCCGTTTGAAGGCAGTACTGAATTTGAAAGGATTCCATTGTCATTGTTTCACAAACATTAACCAGCAGAGTGGATATCATGATATTCTCCACTATCCGGATGCTGCCGTAAAGTCAAAAAGATTCTCTATCAACTATAAAAATAAGTAATAAGGAATGTAAATTTCAGTGCCTGTAATTCCAGGTACTGGTGGGTTGTATCCGAGAGCACATCCCATTGGATTTTCTTAACAGCTGGCTGTGTACTCATTAACAAATGTTCACAAAGCTCAGGACATAATGCTCAACATTTCATGCAATTCCATGAATGAACAGCACTTATTAAACAATCTTGAATGTGCGAAGAGTTGTACTAAACCAAATCAAGATAATCACTTGTACAGGACTCAGTCAAGAACAAGAAGAACCTGTCCAGGCGTTGCACCTTTGTCTCCCAAACTTTTGTTTAGTTGAAAATGTTTCCCTGGAACATTACACATGGCAATGGCTCAGCTAATTAGAGGAATTAAATGTAACCTGTTGGACCCTCCATGGTAACCCCTTAATCAATCGGAGTTCGCTTCCTAACTAATCAGCATACTTTCTGATGCAGCAGAAATAGTTGGTCCCTGTGAAATTTGGTATTCCTGCATTCTGTCCTCATGACTGGAAAATAAAAAGCTTTGCCAGCGTATCTTTTAGTACAGGAATACTCAACTTTATTTTGTTTTTATCTCTGTATGGCACTTGAAGTCTTCCTACTATTGGTGGGTGAGGTAGCATGGGAGTATGAGGAGGGATGCCTGTGGTATTGCGAAGAGATGACAAATGGGCTTTAAGTCACACAGAACTGAGATCACCTTCTAACCATCCTCTCTTAGCATTTTCCCATCTCCCATGGGCCCAATTTGATCATGCCTCCACCTCTCCTGAACGAAAATCATGTGCAGGCTTTGTTTTGAATGGATTTGGATCTGCCAAGTCAGGAGATCTCCTGCCTCTGGAACTGTATAGGCATATAGAACACTGTTTGGAACTACAGCTGTTAGGACTGGCCAGGAACTGTACAGTGCAGAAAAGAGCAACTGCACTGATGTAGAGCTGAATGCATCAGAGGTCTGATGCAGGATTGAAGAGTCCAAGGTTAGTTGTTCTGGAGAAGGCACCAACTACTCAATATTGTTAACAGAATAGAGGACTTAGACTTGACTGCTATGTTTGGGCTTGTCAACAATTCCAGGATCTGTGAACTCTGGATCAAGCTGGGAAGAGAGAATTTTATAAAACATTTATATTTAACTGTTTCAGATGCTTATTAATCTAGGCTGGTTTGCAATGCAGGCTGAATCCAGCAGCATGGGTTCAATTCCTGCAATGGTTGGGGTCAGCATGAAGGTCATGCCTTCTCAACCTTGCCCCTGGTTGAGTGACCCTCAGTTTAAACTCATCACTAGTCACCTTTCTCTAACAACAGTGCAGCCCTAAGGTCTTCTGGTACTAAGGTCACCACCAATGAATGTATTCAATGGACTGTCCAGGAGGTATTGCCCTTGTATACAGAGGAACATTGCATACATAGTTGAACATGATTGAGAAATGTTCCTGTCAGCCTAGCCTGATTGGCTTGATTTATTTAAACCCCATTTATTTCTAAGCTATTATATTATCCATCTCTGTTATTAATTCACTGTAAGCAACCCTGAATTTTGATATCATTTTAAATATCTACACATTAAGGAACATGGTCAATGTGAATAAGCTTTTGTTTGAGTGAGAGGCTGAGAGAGCATTTGTAGGAATTTGGTTCAAGTGGTAATTTGCTGCACCCTGGCTGAGGAACAGGGGCAGGGGTGTGGTGGTGGATATCTGTGAGGGTGTGCTTTAAGTAGGGTAGCTACAGTAAGAAGTAAAGCCTCCTGAGTAAGGGGTAATCTGGAGAGAGTGAAAGGCCTGGTTGAGGCTTTGCCTGTATTGACATATCAGCAGAGTGGTATCATGAACCACAACATGAAATGATTGCAGAGAAGGAAGATGATTCGTGAATAAGATTAGGGATGGCACAGTGGCTCACAGCGCCAGGGTCCTGGGTTCAATTCCTGCCTCAGGCGACTGTCTACGTGGAGTTTGCACGTTCTCCCCGGGTCAGCGTGGGTTTCCTCCAGATACTCCGGTTTCTTCCCACATTCCAAAGATGTGCAAGTTGGGTGAATTGGCCATGCTAAATTGCCCATAGTATTCAGGGATGTGTTAGTTAGGGATAAATGTAGAGTAATGGGTTTGGGTAGGATATTCTCGGAGGGTCGGTGTGGACCTGTTGGGCCGAAGGGCCTGTTTCCACACTGTAGGGATTCTAAGATTAGTGAGAATTTCCATTCTTTGAAACAAAACTAAGGTGTTTAGTTTGTGATAAGGTCTCTAGTCATCTTTTTTCTCCTTTCCTTAAAATAGCTTCTTACATATAAGAATTACACTGATATAAAAAAAAATTATACCTAATTGTGAAATGTACTTATTAAATAACAAAGCAAAGGCAGAATGGGTGATGTATTGTTGCTGTAGCATGTGGGTGCTATTTGACATCAAGGTGAGCTAGGACAAACACATCTGTAGTAAATGCAGCATGAGGAACCTCCGATCTAATTTGAGGAGTTAGAGTCTGAGCTGCAGACATTGCACAGAATCAGGCAGGCAGAGGATTAGCTAGACACATGGCTGTACGAGGTGGTCACATCCCCTAGACTACATAATTCAAACTTAGTTTGGTGATAAGGGATGGAAGGCTATACCTGTACTTCATGCAGGTATGGTGTCCCAAGGGGTAACTTTCAAGGTGTCTTAGCCTCTACAATTGTCCAACAGTCAGAAGGTTTTTGTAAGTTGTATATGGTTCTTTGCAGCCATGATCATGAGTCCCAAAGGCTGAATTGCCCTTCCAGTGCCAGGCTGAAGACATCACTTCAGGGTTGGTGAAGAACCTGGAGTGGCAGAGAGTTGTCATGTCCATGATGGTACTAACATTATTGATAGAACTAGAAAGGAGATTTTGCTGAAAGAATTCATTTCGGAGCTACACGAAAAAGAAGAACTGCCAAATTAATAATCTTGGGATTACTACCTGAGCCATGGGAAACCTGGCATTGGATAAATAAATCGAGAAGTTCAATGCTTGGCTCAAAGGTTGGTGTGGGAAGGAATGGATTTCAGTTTAAAGTTACTGGCATGTGTACAGAGGTAAAAGGAAGCTGTTCCAATGGAGCAGGCTTCACGTAAAATATGCTGGGACTAGTGTCCTGACTAATTGAATAGCTAGGGCTACAGAGAGGACTTTAAACTAAATAGGGAGTGTGGGATTGGTCTTGACGAAGACATACTTAGGCTTACAAAGCAAAATGACTTGGTTGCATTGTAGGGCAGCTATTTAGACAATGACACCCAGTGTGGGACAGGAAGTAACGGGGTGTACAAATATAGCAAAACCAATAAAAAGAATCAAAAGGGAAAGAAATGGTACAAAGACAAGCGTAATGGTTCTTTCCTTAAATGCACACAGCATTTTGAATGAAATAAACGAATTAACAACACAAAAATAGAGTTTGTGTTTTATCTTACAACCCTTACGGAAACAAGCATACAAAGAGATTAAAACAGGGAATTAAATATTCAGGGTAATGCATCTTTTCAAAAGGATAGATGGGATGGAAAGGGAGAGAAGCTGAAGGTGTTAATATGGCATAGAATAAGTATGATAGCGAGAAATGATCTTGGATTAGAAAATGTGGGATCCATATGGTTGAACGTAAGAAATAACAAGGAGAAGAAGATGTGCATCTTCTACAGGGTTCCTGATGGTCAAAATACTGAAGGTCCGAGAATAACACAAAAGACAATGAGGACATATGAAAATGGCTGTACATCAATTATATGTAACTTTAATTTTTGATTGGGAAAATCAAATTAGCAGAGGCAGCTGTGGACAGAATTCATGGAGTGTTTTTGAGATAGTTTCTGACAATGATACATTGCGGATCCATACAGGGATCAGGCTGTATTGGATCTGGGAATGTGTAAGGAGGCAGTTAATAAATAATCACAGTGTAAATGATCTCCTAGGAAAAAGTGACCATGACAGAATAGAATTTAGAATTCAGATCGAGAATAAGAAACTTGGGTTGAAAACAACTGTACTAAATTTATTTTTAAAAATTCATTCATGAGCTATGAGTGGCTCTGGCTGGGCCAGCATTTATTGCCCAGCCCTAGTGTTGATGTATATTTTGTTCCACAAATCTGGACGACAAGTTTCTGTACAACGGTAGATGTTTTATTATCAGACAGCCGGCAAGAGATTCTCAATGTCCCCAAAAGTAGTTGTGCATCTACTTGTGGTGACACTGCTCCACGAATCTCTGCTTTACACATAATTGCAGTACATTTTATAGGAATAATACATAAGGTCTATAAGTCACATGGTTGATTGTGATTACATTGTTTAAGATCGGTAATTATAATTTTACAAGCCCTGGTGATTGTCGATGTCCTGTGATAACTAGTGGATGGATTACAGGGACTGGGTATTGTATTCTTCATAATCATGTGTTGATGGGAAGAGATTTCAATAGAAGGACTTTGCTTGTTCCCAATGTGGGATTCACATACCTATGTTAGTAGGAAGGGGAAGCATGTTAATGGGAGCAGGAGATTGTTAATAGGGTTATGGACAGGCCTATCAGTCTTGTCCAGGGAGGACAAATATCTTTGTCTGAGGCTGCAAGTGGACTCCCAATGTATGGCTCCAGAGAAATCAGTTCTCTGAGAGTCAGCCAGTTTCCCCTCTCTCCCACTGAGGTGTCCTGTCTCATTCTGTAAGAGGACAGGTATGCAATTGATACTGCAGAGAGTTCTTTTAGCAGTGAAATGTTTAACCCTTGAGTCCCCAGTATGCCATAAAAAACAAGTGAAAAATGGAACTGATCCCTATGTGGCTTTCTAACTTCCTCATTCCCTCCTATTGATCATTCGAAGATGAACCAGTTTTCCTCAAAGCCTATAACAAAAACACTCCGACAACATTGACCATAAGCACCGGAGCACTAGAATGCAGGCGATTACAATTAGTATTATAATTATGATACGTACCAGCAGGCTTCCAAGAATGCCCCCTAGTGGCCACCCCTCCATGCCATTGGTAAACCCATTGTCAATACTTTGGAGAGTCTGTATTTCCTGTGTGATGTGTTTAGAGCAGTCAGTGATGTTAGTTAACTTGTCAGGGATGTAGGTGCAGCACTCTGCCCAACAATAGCACCAGGCACCACCCTCCTTGGCTAGCAGGAAGTCTAGGGCCAAATGATTCTGGAGGGCCACAGTCCTAACTGCAAGTAGCTCTGCGTTAATTTCAGTTAAGGCACTAGCCGTATCATTGGCGACCCTTTCCCATACGGTCCTGAGCTTACTAAGTTCATGGGCATGTAAATAGATTCCTGTTGGAGGAGAGAACATTCCCACCCAGGTGAGGAACCCGGTGAGGGTCCTTCTGGCTCTCGGGAGGGTGAGGGTAAGTTGTCCAAAACGCGAATGCGGGGTACAACACACCCCGTGTAACATGACCCACTCCAATCGGAGGGAAGCCAGGGGTAGGCTTTCAACCTGTAAATAAAATATGTGCCACTGTAAGCTGTGAAGGTGGAAACTGCAGCCCCCTACAACCTGGGAGCAGGGTTATTCCAGAGGCAGCCTGATGTTCTGTTTGGGACAGAAGACCAATCAAATACAAAGTATCCAAATTCTGTTAAATTCTGAATAGGTTCAACCCAAGGGATAGCAAAATAGCACTTGTCCCCATATAAGTACCTTTAGAAAGTTTCCCTTCCTGCCTGAACCAAATGGTGTTGTTGAGAATGACAAGGGAGGGAGGTCTATGCGATTGGTCGTAATTAGTTTGATACCAGTCCCTGAATAAGGTCGGGTTATACCCTGCCGACTGTCATTCCCGTGCATCAACACAGTAGCCGTTCGGCCACAAAGGGATTCCCCCCCACCCCACCCCACCCAAGTGGGGTGGCATGTGGGCACATATCCAGTAGCTGGTGTCTCTCCCCATGACACGGGCTGTCTGGTAGGCCAGGTACAAAAAGGTATTATGCATAATGGTGTCAGTTTGAAATCCACCTGTTCCCAAGGCCATATTCCCCAAAGTCACAAGTATGGAAAACATCTTTGTCCTTATCGGTGTCAGTTTCCACACTGACTCTTTTGCAGTCAGTTCTGTGTATCCACAGGGGGTAGTCTTGTACCTTCATAGCTTTGGGGGTGGTCAGCAGCACCTGAAACAGTCCTTTCCATCCAGGTCCCAGCTTCTTTCATTTGCAGTCTTTTATCAGGACAAATTCCCCAGGCTCAGCAGCACGGTAGTACCCTTCAGGCAGATTGTCACTTGCTCTGTAAGCCTGGCGTACCTGTGAATACAAACTCTGGAGAGATTTGGTTATCCACCGCAGGTATGGCCTCATCTCCTCTCCCAGGGTATTCATATCTAGTCTTTCAGGGAGGGGGGAGCTGGACTATCCCAGGTCTTCATGGGGTCCTCATGGGCTTCCCGTAAACCACCTCAGCAGGAGACAGGCCGGTTTTGCTTGAAGGGGTAATCCTCATGTGGAACTGGGCCAAGGGTAGGACCTTCAACCATCTTAGGCCTGTTACCTGTTTTAGCTTTATCAGCTTTTTTTGAGGGTACCATTTGCTTGTTCCATCACTCCAGCTGTTTTTTGGGTGGTGACTGCTAGTTCCCCGCAGATCCTCTGGTTAATTTTAGCCACAAACTGTGGCGCACTGTCTGAGCTTATTGTTTCTGGGAGTCCATAGGGGGGAATTATTTCCATCAATATTTTTCCCACTGTTGCAGCCGTGTTGTTCCCTGTCAGGATTGCCTCAATCCATTTGCTGAAAACATCTACTATTGCCAAACAATATTTATAACATTGTACTCTGGGTAATTCTGTGAAATCCAGTTGTAGACAATTGAAAGGCGGCAAGGGGTTAGTCTCAGAACCGCAAGGCATCCCTTGTCTTTTTGCAGATCAAGCATGCTTTGGCTTGTTTCTCAGCCATTGTGTTGGGAATCAGGGTGCCACCAGGTTTGTAGCAAAGTGCTGACCATTCCCTCCTTTCCTAGGTGTGTACAGTTATGATTGGTAAAAGCAAAGAAGGAACACAGACCTGTCCCCACAGTTTGGTATGAACATCAAGGGTGCACCCCATCTGTGTCCCACAGTCTGTGTTCCTCTGCAGGGGCGTCCCACTATAAGTGATGTATCTCACCCAGGTCGGGCATACCCGTCCTCATACGTGTTGTAACGTGTTGCTGTGAGCCCAACTGAACCAGGAAAGTGGGTGTAAGGCTGCCTGCTTGGCAGCGGCATCAACTTGCGCATTGCCCTTAGAGATTGTGTCAGTGGCACCAATGTGAGCTGAACATTTGATCACTGCTAGGCTGGATGGTAACTGGGAGGCCTGTAAAAGATTATGCACAAAAACAGTGTTACTAATGGGTTGCCCCATGGAGGTTAAAAATCGCCTGTGCTCCCATCGGATGCCATAGTGATGGGCAACGCCAAAAGCGTAGCAAGAGGCTGTATAAATATTGGCCGAACTCCCTTCTGCCAGGATGCAAGCCCAAGTGAGGGCAAACAATTCAGCCTTCTGTGCTGACAGTGGAGTCTCAAAGCCTGCATGTTCATCCACTTCAGGATCCGTAGCAATCACGTATCTGGAGCATTGCTGACTGTGGGTGAAATAAGGGAGCTGCCATCCACATAGAAAGTGAAGTCCGCATGTTCAAGTGGCAGGTCTGTGGTATTCTGGTCCCAATGAAATTCATCAGTACTGGCTGAAGGTGCATTGTGATCGTGGGGCAGCTGAACAAACTCCGTTTTTGTGTGATTTGGGGTCATTCTGGCCATCCCAGTAATAAATAAGGGCTCTCCTCATCTGTGTCCTGGTGTTCTCAGACCAATCCATGTTATGTGTGCACCATGTCTGTGACACTTGAGGTGTCCTCTTTGAATCTGTCATTTAAATCACTAAGTGTGGACTGGTTCTTTTCTGTCACCCTAGCCCGTTTGTTCCTGCCACTTAGTAACTTCTGCTGGTGACAAGATCATACAACAGAGGGCAAACAGATCCCAGGATGTTGCATTGTTCATTTGAATTGTGTGCCGGACGTATTGGGTGAATTGGGCAGATTTATCTTTAGCGATCTGGAGCCTGATTCATTATGGGGGGCATAAGTTTTTTTTGGGGGGCGGGGGTAGGGACATGGGGATGGTGAACTCCAGTGCAAAGGTAATAGGGTGCTGCAGTTTCCTACAGTACATTTTAAAACTGATCAGCTATACAGGAACTCTGGTACAGCAGCGGGGACAGAGTCATAGGTGGCTCAACAGGAGGCATCGGTGCACTAGGGTAACATCCCCATTCCCCCTCTACCTCAGTATCATTTCCTCCCTCCTCAAACAGGGATGGTATGCCAGACCTGAGCTCGAGATCCCGAGAAGTGCTTAGGTTCTCTCTACATATTTTTGCTTTGGCCCCTCTTGTTTATTTCAGTCGGCTTTAGCTTCTTTATGCTGTTTCTCCTGCTCCTTTTTTTAACATGTCGTTAATACAGTTTCAACATCTAAGAGAAGTATTGCCTCCATACTATCCAGAAATAGTAGTGTAAAGAATCCCAACAGTTAGATTTATCCTACTCCTAAGCAAGCTTATCGAGTAAAAAAAATAAAAGTGGCTGCTGCACAGAAGGTTATTCAACCCCTTGTTTCAGTGCCAGTCCTTTGCATGAGGAACACACAGTCTCACTTTCCGTTAATGGTTCCTCACTTGCTATGCTGTCTACATGTTTCCTCATATTGCCGTAACTTCTGTCGCTGACTGAACATTAATCAATGCAGCCATGCTTTAAAGTAACCATAATGCAATGACACAGATTACTGACAATATGGAAAGGTATAAAGCTTTGCCAATTAATCAGTTAATTAACTGTAGTAATGCAGTTCAGGATAGTACAAATTGTTTTAAAATATTGAGTAAAAGCATATTTAATGAGAGATGGAAACTGAACAAGTGATTAGACATCATACTGTGAAGTAATAACGAACAAACAGGTTGCAAAGTCACAAATGATTCAAATCTGCTTAGTGTTGTATGTATGAAATTGTATCAGGATTGTTCAATTACATGCATATCCCACTTAGCTGACCAAATTACAAGATTTTTCCTATCAAGTAGGAGTCTTCAATATAAACTGGAAATTCATTTAATCAAAATCCAGAGCTATAATGTAGAATGTGCACAGTTTCCAACTCTGAACTCCATTAAAATTACTTGGTTTTATCTATCAATTTAAATCCCCAATTTGTTTTTTTTCAAGCAGTTCTGATCAGTCATTGCTCATTTATAATTCCTGACTGTGGCAGCATTAATAAAATTTTTGTATGTATAAATAATGACTAACCCAAAGACACAGATATTTACAACAGTATCTTGAGAAGGTGATGGTAAACCACCAACTTGAACTGTCACAGTCCATGTGCTGTAGGGAGACCCATAGAGTCTTTAGAGAGGGAGTTCCAAGACTTTGATTTGGTGACACTGAAGGAATGGCAATGCATTTCAAAGTCAGGATGATGGGAGAGAACTTGCAAGTGGAGGTGTCCATATGTCTGCTGCTCTTGTCCCTTTGAATGGAAGGGGCTGTGGGTTTGGAAGTTGCTGTCTAAGCAGCCTTAGTGAATTTCTGTAGTGCTTCTTGTGCATGGTACACACTGCTATCACAGATTGTCATAGTAGAGGGAGGTGCTTGTGGAAGTAGTGCCAAATAAGTGGGCTGTCTTGTCCTGGATGATGCCAAGTTTCTTTAGTAAAGTAAATCATAAAGGAATGATGGCAGTGTGTGCTAGACTGGACTGGAAAATTAGGTTAGCAGAAAAGACTGTTGATGAACAATTGCAGACGTTTCAGAAAATAGTTCATGATTTTGCAACAAGGATGTATTTTCGGAAGGAAGAAAGGTTCTCTGAAGTAAAAATGCCAATGATAGTTCACCAGGAAGTCAAGGACACCATCAAATTGAGAGAAGAATATCATACAACGTGGTACTTGTGGTAAGCCAGAGGATTAGGAATCTTCTCAATCAAGGAAAGATGACCCAAAATAATCAAGTAACTATTGCTAGAGAGAAAGTACAAGAGAAAGATGCACTGGTAGTAATTTTGCAAAAATCCTTCAGAATTGGAAATGTCTAGAGAACTGGAAAATTTGCCAACCTTATTCAATAAGGAAGGGAAACCAACACAATTAACTATGACAGTTAGCTCAGTTGGCTGCATGGCTGGTTTGTGATACAATATGATACAAACAGTGTGGTTCAGTTCTCGTAAAGGCTGAGGTTACCATGAAGGACTCTCCTTGTCAATATCTTTCCTTCGAGTTGTGGTGACCCTCCGGTTAAACCACCACCAGTTGTCTGTCTGTCTCTCTCTCTCTCTCTCTCTCTCTCTCTCTCTCTCTCTCTCTCTCTCTCTCTCTCTCTCTCTCTCTCTTCCGACTGAGACAGCAGCCCCATGATCTAGTAAGACTATGGAAACTTTACCTTAGTTAGCTTAACACCTGTCATAGGGCACATATTCGAATCTATTATAAAGACTTTAATAGCAGAGCTTTTAGAAATATGTAATATAATTAAGCATGGCCTCATGAGATTGAAATCATGCCTGACAGAATAATTAGAATTATTTGACAAAAATATTATTTTGTTGGAGGCAGCTCAGAAAATGTTTACTAGGATGATCCCTGGTATGGAGGGATTGTCTTATGAGTAAAGTTAAACAGGTTGGGACTCTACTCACGGGAGGTTAGAAGAATGAGACGTAATTTCATTGAGGCATGTAGGATTCTTAAAGGGGCTTGCCAGGGTAAACGCTGAGATGATGCTTCCCATCATGGGAAAATCTAGGAGCATGGGGACATAGGGTCAGAATAAAGCGGTGCCAATTTAAAACTAGGACGTGCAGGAATTCCTTTTCTGAGAGACCTGAGAGTCTTTGGAACTCCTTGTCACAGAGAACTGTGGGGGTAGAGTTTTATGGCTGAGATCAGTAGATTATTGGTCAGTAGAGGAATCAACGGCTACAGGGAAAGGGCAAGAAAGTGGATATGAGGAATATCAGATCAGCCATGATCCTATTGAATGGCAGAACAGGTTTGAGGGGCCAAAAGGCCTACTCCTGTCCCTATTTCTTATGGTCTTATTTTGATAGCAACAGGATAGATAAAGGAGAACCAATGGATATAATGTAATGGCATTCAATAGGGTACCGCCCATAAGGCTACTTTGCAAGATAAGGGACTTAGTGTTCCACATAGCACATTAACATGCATAAATAATTGGCTAACTAATAGAAGACAGAGTTAGAATAAGGGAGGGATATTCAAGATATGTCTCCAGAACAAGTGGAGTGTGACTGGGATCAGTGCATGGATCACAACTGTGTTTACTATTGTTTTGAGACAAGTAGTGGAGAAATATCAGGAAGGTCAATACATTATGAAGATTTTAATCATTGATCTCGAGAAGGCTTATGACCAAGTGCTTCACAAGGAGGTCTGGAGATCTCCTAGAATTTGTGGTGTCCCTGAGAAGTAATTACAATAATTATCGACATATGCAAGGAGTTCCAGAGTTACAGTGAGAAACAGTGTGAGGGTTTGTGACAATTTCAAAGCCAAAGGTGGATCATATCAAGGATAAGCGCTGAGTCCCTTTCTCTCAACATGTTGAATGTTGTAACTAAAGGAAGTGAGATGGGAAGTGATGTTTGCGATTGACATTGGGTGATGTGGTGGGACTGATGGGAAGACAATCGGACATCTGGAGAACTAGAGACAGACACTGGAAAATGGCTTCTGACGATCAATGAACATTCATAGACAATCAGATTGGGACAAGGAGCGAGCATCAGAGTGAAGGGGGAAAGGTTTGAGATGAAAACACAGGAAATGAATATTTTCAAGTTCCTGGGGTCAGTGGTGGCAGAAGATGAAAGTTTGAGAAGAGAGAAATTAAGTAATAGATTAGCTCTGTTTGGAGTATTTGGAAAAAGTACAGTTGAATGTTACATGATAGAAAACTGTTGCTGAAACTGAAAGGGAGAATCACAAGGCATTTCAGAGACTGACCTTGTTATCTAATCAAGAAGGAAATATCAAGAAGACAAGACCAGTGACTGAATACCATTGAGAGGTAAGTGCTGAGATGGATATCGTGCGGAGAAAAGAGAACAAAATCAATATCCAGCATATCAGGATATTGTGAAAACATTGAAGAAAGTAACTGAAAAAGATGGAAGTGATATGGTTGTCTGTTGGGGAGAGAGAGAGAATCAGGTGGTGGTGGCAGCAGGAGTGATCAACTAGCATTGTGATGAACCCACGTAAAATGGGAGAAGCCAAAAGAAGAAACAGCGTTGTTATATCAAATCATAAGCAGTTAGAAACTTCATTTTGCAATATTATAAGTAGCTGCTGTTCACCATGAAAGGCGATCATTAAGATGACATACTAACAATTGCCCTAATTCTTGCTCAGTGTGATTTCCTTCTGCATCTATGGGCAGGATTCGTAGACCCAGATGAGAGAGTTGCAGAGTGCACTACTGTTCACAACTCTTCAGCATTCTGTGGTCACAGGCAGCAAGGCCTGGACGATATCATCTTAGCAGATTACATAAAAATAGATTCGGCTATCAGGCCACCATTGTGGAAAATACAAATCGTTAACTGACTTGCTGGCATCATATGGTGCCCAAGCCAACGTTCTGAGGTTTAATGATGCATACTAAAGCACCACGGTAATAGGTTAGGATGTTGCACACATTCCCCCTATTTACACATGTAGACAAAACAAGTTGTTCAATGCTACTTTTTCAC
This sequence comes from Chiloscyllium plagiosum, assembly GCF_037043375.1. Classification (NCBI taxonomy): domain Eukaryota; kingdom Metazoa; phylum Chordata; class Chondrichthyes; order Orectolobiformes; family Hemiscylliidae; genus Chiloscyllium; species Chiloscyllium plagiosum. Next base: position 52,992,128 of record NW_028270155.1, on the reverse strand, counting down.
TAGCAATGCTAGTTGCAAACAACATCAGAGCTCAGTACAAGCAAGATATGGAAGCCTCTTCAAAATGAGGTGTGAGAATATAGCACTGAGGTAGATAATCAGCCAAGATTGACAATAATGGAGCAGGTTTGAGAGGATGAATGGTCTCTTCCTGCTCCAATGTTCCTATGTTCCCAGAAATTGCTATCAATGAAGAATTGAAAGGAAGCGAGGGAGGAACTTGGAAAAGTTACAACCATTGTGGAAATGGTAATGAGAAAGTTGTTGAAGCTGTAACCTGACAAGTCTCTGGCTTCTGACGGACTTTTATCCTAAAGTCTTCAAAGATGCAGTGAATGAGATAAGTAATGTGCTGGCTATAATTGTCCAAAATTTCCTGATTCTCGGAAGGTGTCATTACATTGGAAAATAGCGAATGTAACTCCTTCATTCAAAAGAAGAGGGAGACAGAAACTAAAGATCTACCGGCCACTTAACACTTACCTAGAGAAGACGTTCGAGGTTATCACTAAAGATGATGTAGCAGGACAGTTAGTAAAATGCAAGGTAATCAATCAAAGTCAGCATGGTTTTCTGAAAGGGAAGACCTGTTCACTCAATTTATTGGAGTTCTGTGAAAATGAAACATAGTGCGTATAAAGTTGAACTGGTTGATTTAAGATGGTAAAACACAGGAGCAGAAATTGTCTATTCAATCCATCAAGTCTGCTCCTACAGTCAATGAGATCATGGCTGATCTGATAATCCTCACTTTCCTGCCTTTTCTCCCATAACCCTTGATTCCCTTTCGGATTAAAAATCTGTTTATTTCAACCTTAAATATACATAAGGAGCAAAGTTTGAAGTCATTTGTGCTGAACAATTTGCAGATTCACTACCTCAGAAGAAATTCCTCCCCATCCCGTCTTAAATGGGCAATCCCTTTTCTGAGATTATGCCCTCTGAACCTAGATTCTCCTGTAAGAGAAGCATCTACACTGGCAAATCCCCTAAGCATCTTGTATGTTTCAATAAGGTTGCCTCTCATTCTACAAAATACCAACGAATTCAGGCTGATCCTACTTGATCTAACCCCACAGTCTCTCTATACCTGATATCAGTCTAGTGAACCTTCTCTCGACTAATTAATGCCTAGTAAAGTTTTAGCTAGACCTCCCTATTTCAATGAGAAAGTGAGGACTGCAGATGCTGGAGATCAGAACTGAAAATGTGTTGCTGGAAAAGCGCAGCAGGTCAGGCAGCATCCAAGGAGCAGGAGAACTGACGTTTCAGGCATGAGCCCTTCTTCAGGAATCCTGAAGAAGGGCTCATGCCTGAAACGTCGATTCTCCTGCTCCTTGGATGCTGCCTGACCTGCTGTGCTTTTCCAGCAACACATTTTCAGCTCCCTATTTCAATACTCTCTTTGCATTGAAATGAAGGCAAAATTCCATCTCCTGTACCTAAATCTTCAGAAGACATTTGGTAAAGTACTATATCAAGAATTATTGTGGAAAATACAATGAGGTGTAGAGAGTAACAAATTTCCAGGAATAGAAGTTTGGCATCTATTGTGTCTAGCTAATAGGAAACAAATAAATGGGCCAATTTCTGGTTGGCAAGATTGTAATGGTTTAGGTGCCACAGGGATCAGTGTCAGAGTGTCAGTTTTAAACTATGTGTATAAATGCCTTTGATGAAGGTACTGAAGGTCTGATTGCAAAATGCAATGATGTCACAAAGACTGGTAGGGAGGTAAATTGTGAAGAAGTATAAGGAGGTTAAGAAAAGGCACACAAAATCTGAGAGAGCAAAAATCTGCCAAATGGATGATAATTTTGGAAAGTTGTAATTATCCATTTTGGTAGAAAGAATTAATAAAGCATTTTAAATGGTGAGAGATTGCAGAGTTCTGAGATGCAGAGGGAGTCATAGTACGTGAACCACACGAAGTCAGCATACAAATACAGGAAGTAATTAGGAAAATGATCAGAATGTTTGTTCCAAGAGGAATTGAGTACCAACATATGCAGGTATTGCTTACATTATACAGAGCATTGTTGAGGGCACACTAGACTGTTGTGGATGGTATTGGTCTGCTTATTTAGCAAGGACATAACTACATCAGAAGTAGTTCAGTGAAGTGTCATTGGAGTAATACCTGGGTTAGATGGATTGCCTTATGAAGAACAATTAGTCAGGCTAGGCTTGTAACTGCTGGAACTGAGATCTTGAAACTTGATTGAAACATTTCAGACCTGAGCAGTCATGACAGGGTGGATATGGAAAGGATGTTTCCTGTTGTAGGAGAATCTACAATTATATCGTCGCATTTAAAAATCAGTCGCCCATTTAAGATGAAGGCAAGGAGATTTTTTCTCACTGAAGGTTTTTGAATCTTTGGAACTCTCTCTTCCTGAAAAGGCAGAGGAAAATGAAGCTTTAAGTGTTTTCTTAAGGTAGGGGTGCATAGATTCTTGATAAAGAAAGGGAGGGGGGAGAAGTGAAAGTTTATTGGGGTAGGCAGGTCAAATAATCCGATCAGCCATGATTTCATTGAGTGGCAGAACAAACATAAGGGCTGAGTGGTATAATCCTGTTCCTGATTTGTATGTTTTTTGGTATTCTTTCTGGACTATATGTATGCATCTCCTGAGTTGTCAAAGGTCAGGAAACAGCTTTGAAAAATAAAACAAACTGCGGATGCCAGAAATTTGAAACAGTCTGTTCATAAGAAATAGGTAGATTTATATTGGGCATTCTGGGGATTCAAACTGGTGTGAGCCGTTCTTCACCAAGTACTCAAAAGCTAAGTGTTGTTGTGCACTCAATATCTTATGTTACATTGGCACTGTGCATTTCTGCCATCCTTACAAAAGTAGTAGCATCAATCAACATTTGTGGAGTCTGGGATACCACAGGTTGAGAAAATAAATTATAAATGGAGAAGGGAAGACATGAAACTGTGACACAGGTTATTGAAAATCTATTCTAACAGCAATATCATTATAATGGCAGCTATTGATAGTACCTGCTATGGACAGGCTTCTAGCCAGAGGGCTAACTCTGTGTTTCAGTAATGAACTGCAGCTTCACTGCCTTATCGAATGAAAGTAATCAGCTTCCTCACACTTTGCATTTACAAAAATTCAGAATGGCTAGACAACATTACTACATCTATATTTCCATGCTTCTTTGTTAGTTTTTACTCATTATCTACTTAATAGCTATCCACAGATTGCAAAGCTCCTGTCTGTTTTGTAGTTCAGAAAGTTTAATTTTTTAATTGCTGTTCCAATAGAGTAGTTCTTGCTTCCTTACTGCTGAATTCAAGCTTTCTAAGTATAATATTCTGCTTTGGAAATGCTTTGAGCAGTACATACCTTGAGCATAGAAGTGTAAATTTGAGCGGCATTCCCCTGGGGAAAATAAATCTGCAATCCACTTGTACACTTTTATAAGTAATGTGGTTATCAGGGGTTCAGGAAGACTTAGAGTTACAAAAATGCACCCACTTGAACTACATCCTCAGACTGCCATGTTGCTGAACCACTCAATTGTACAATCGCTTGATAACCCAGCCCACTGGCAATGTTTATAAATAAAGCCCTATGATGTCTCAGCACAATTACATTCCCTTACTGCTTCTTAAAGGTTGTGGTCACAATTCTAGGAATGAAGTGGCACGTGCTTTGCCTATCTTGCACTCCAGCTCTGTGTATCCACCCTCCCAACTGCCACCAAACAGAACTCTCCTCCTCTGGTGAGCCTAGTGAGAAAGGAAGGACTGGGGAACTTGGCATGTTCTAGCCAGCCATTGATCACTATTATTCTGGCAGTGTCCGAAGCATCCAATCTGCTGCATAGACCAACCCGTTTGACAGGCTACTTGTCCAATAGTTGCTGCTTATCTGGTAGTATGCTCAGGCCAGCTTGGAACTTGGAGGGGTGCAAGCTTGCCCCTTGTTTATCCCCTTTCTCAGGTCTTAGTAAGTCACTGTTGTCATGCACAGTGGATCATTTTTACACAGCAAGCTATTACAAATAATGGCCAGTTCATCTGTTATTTTGAGGGAAAGTATTGCCCAGACCTGTAAGAAAAGCCCTCTGTTCTTTTTCAAACTAGTGCCCTGGAATCTTCTGTGCACCTGAGACATTTTCAGAGATTCTCACACAGCTCAAGCTGCTGGAGGTGAGACATCCCATGTTTGGTGACTGGAAGTGTTCAAAGTGCAACAAGTTTTGGAAATATCAGTCCAACAGTCCAACACTTGGCAACTTTACTCAGGCTTAAGAATCCTGAATGGGGCAATGAAAAAGCTGTCACATTGGAAGAATGGCTATTTGAGGCTGGGCATGAAGTGTGTTATATCTGCTATCCATTTACTTGATCTGGGAGAGTTTAATCCTTAGCTCCAACAGACACTTTGATGAACATGAAAGTTGCAAGTCAACAGATTTTCATGTGAGTGCTCAAGGAGACTGACATCAATAAACTGTGTAAATTTAATGTTGAATTTTAGGAGGTTGTGAAGGAGATGAATCGATTGGGAATGATAATAGATCTGTCACATACTTCCAGTAACACAGCAAAAATGGTCCTTAACATCTCCAGGGCACCGGTTATCTTCAGCCACTCATCGGCTTACGCTATCTGCCAACATCACAGGAATGTTCCAGATGAACTTCTCAAGATGATCGTAAGCAATTCAAACTCAATTCTATGATGATGTTTCTCTTTAATAATTGTTCAGAGAACACAATTTACAATTTACTGATGTTATCGTGGTATGCCAGGAGCAGCGATAGATGTTTACACAGGAGAAATAACCATGGTGTGGCCCAGCTCGTACTACTGGGGGCAAACATTCCCTGAGCATCATCTGCTTGGCCACCATATCTTCGCTGTATATGCAACAAACCCTGTTTACGCCACTAAACTTTGCATTTTATGGCAGGTCATTTGTTTTGGCTTTCCTATGAGAACAAAGCTGTTTATGCTGCTGATTTTGTAAAATGTGATATGTTAGTGTTGGGTGATTTTACTTTTATTTGTTCATGGTATGTGGGTGTTGAGGCTAGGCTAGGCTAGGATCGGATGTCCATCCCTAGTTAGATTGTGGTGAGCTGCCAGCTTGGACTACTACAGTCCCTGGGGAACACCCACTGGACTGTTAGGGAGGGATTCTGAGGTTTTCACCCAGTGACACTGAAGGAAAGCTGCTATAGTTCCAACATAGGATACCGTGTGCTTGGAGGGAAAGCGGCAGAAGGTGGTGTTTCCATACATCTGCCTCTGTCCTTCCAGGTGAGAGGTTGCAGGTTTGGAAAGTTCTAAGACTGAGCCTCTCTGAGTTGGTACAATGTATTTTGTAAATGGTACTTACCATTGTCACTGTGCATTGATGGTGAATTGTATGAAAGTGGTGGATGGCAGGCTGCTTTGTCCTTTAGGGTATTGACCTCCTTGTGCAGTCATCCAGGCAAGTCGAAAGTAGACTCCTGAAGTTGGTGGGCAGGCGAGGGGAGACAGGACATGAGTTACTCACATTGTAAGTTAAGTGCTTCTGTAGCTACAGAATTTATATGGCTGGTCCAGTTCAGGTTCTGATCACTGGCAATCCCTGGGATATTGCCAGTGGGGGATTAAGTGATGGTAAACACCATTGAGCATCAAAGGGAGATGGTTAGCTGCTTCTTTTGTTTGAGTTGGTCACTACCTAGTACTTGTGAGATGCAAATGTTACTTCCCACTTATTAGTCCCAGTCTGAGGATGTTGTCCAGGTCTTGCTGCATTTGGACACTGGCTGCTTTAGCATCTGGGGAGTTGTGAATTGTGCCCAATTCTGACCTTACGATGAAGGAAAGGTAATTGATGAAATAGCTGAAGATGGTTGGGCCTAGGCCACTACCTTGAGGAATTCCTGCAGAGATGTCTTGGAGCTCAGATAATTGACTTTGAACAGCCAAAACCATCTTCCTATGTACCAGAGAGAGTTTGCCCCTGATTCCCATTGATTCCAGTTTTGCTAGGACTCCTTGATGCCACACTGGGCCGAATGCAGCCTTGATGTCAGTGGCTACTATTTCCACTTCCTTTCTGAAATTCAACTGTTCTGTCAATGTGTGAAACAAGACTGTAATAAGAGCTGAGAAGCCTTGGTGGAACACAAACTGGCTGTCAGTGAACAGATTATTGCTGAGTAGGTGCCATTTATTAGCACCTTTTGATGACCCCATGTATTACTCTGCTGATGATAAGTGTAGACTGACCGCATGGTGATCAGCTGGTTTGGATTTGCCCAATAAGTACTTTTGAGCAATTTTCCACATTACCAGTTAAATGCCAATAGTTATGCTGGAATAACATGGCTCAGGAAATGGCTATTGCGTGCTATTAGAACACTATTGTTGAGATGTACTCAGGGCCATAGCCTTTGCAGTATCCAGTGCCTCCAGCCACTACTTGACATCATGTGGAGTGAGTCAAATTGGCTGAAGATTATGAAACTGAGGACCGCAGAGGAAGCTGAGATGGATCATCCACTTGGCACCTCTGACAGAAAGTTGTTGTAAACGCTTTTGCACTGATGAGCTGGGTTCTCCCCCACTCATTAAGGGAGGGGATATTTGGAGAGCCTCCCATTCTGATTAGTTGTCTAATTGTTCACCACCTTCATGACAAGGGAACTTAGATTTGATCGCTTAGTTGTGGGATTGCTTACCTCCATCTGTCACATGGTGCTGCCATTGTTCTGGCATGCAAGCAGTCCTACACTGTAGCTTTACTAAGTTGGCACCATATATTCATTGACATACGCCTGGTGCTACTCCAGACATGTCTTCCTGCACTTTTATTGAACCAGGGATGGCCTCTTGGCTTGACGGTAACAGTGGAATGGGTGATACGATGGATCATGAGGTTACACAATAGGAGTAATAGGAGGTTATTCAACCTTTAGTCCATAACACTGTTGAGTAATTGAATCAATTCCATTCCCCCTCTCTATGCGCTTAGCCCTGCAAGGTTAGTTTGCTCAAATGTCTATGTAATTTTCTTTTGAAATTATTAATTGCTCTGCTTCCAACTCTTCGTAGGCAGAGTTCCAAATCATTATCACTGACAGAGAAAAGAGTTTCTTTTACACAATCTCTCGCTCAATATCTTACACTGTGCCTGCAGGATACTGTCATGGCCTTTTGTCTAATTTATCTCAAACTATCATAAATTAAAGCTCCCATTCCTCTGTGTCCTTTGCTCCAATGAGAAAAACCTCAGCTTCCCTAATAAAACTTTGTAGTTAAAACTCTTAACCCCTGTAATCATTCTGGTGAATTTCATCTGCATTGCAGTAATGGTTCAATGAATCATTGCTATGCCAATATGCTGCTGCATTGGTCATGTCCCCACAGAGTTCCTGATCTCAATCTTACATCTGAAAGCAGATGTCAAATGGGAGGCAACAGATGTTTACAACGAACAAAGAAACATCAGAAACATTGTCCCAGCCATCCTAATCTCTCAGCAAGAGAATTCAAGAAGGTCTGAAGATTTTGTGGAAAATAACCTCAACATTAAAAATAAGAATTAAATAAGGAAATATGTGTTCACATCAGCTGTGATTTTCTCTGCGACATTTTTTTCAGAAAAAGAACAACGGCTTAGTAATGGTGAACTTCTACTCTGGTTTTGTCTCCTGTCAGAAGCTTTCCAATATTTCTAGAGTTGCAGGTAATTGATTTGAACAGTTGCACTGGGATAAAGCAATTGTTATGCTATTCTGCCCCCAAACCCTTTTAAAAGGTTTACAGCCTTTGATGTTCCAATATTTATAGTCAAGTTATGAAATTGTTCCTTTGGATGAAATAAATCACTTATGTACTTGCTCACAAATGTTTCAGGGTGAAAGAATTCATGGGATACTCTGGTGATGAGACGAGAAGCTATGCCTTAATTTTAGTTAAATACCTTGAGATCAAAATGAAAGGTTATGTCGTATGAAATGTGGAACACAGCCTCCATCATTTACTTATTAATTTGTTTTTCTTTACTGTAGTGAATAAGAATAGGGAGTCAGCAATCTTGCACAGAACAGATAGAGAAAGGATTCCCATTCAGGAAAGGATTGAGAACACAAGATAGCATTGACCTAAAGTAATTGGCCAAAGAAACAAAAGGGACATGATGAAAGGATTTCTTAGTCAGTGAATGGTTAAAGTCTGCATTACATTGGCTAACACTGTGGTGGAGTTAGTTTCATGTGAAGCATTTCACAGGGGAATTCTGAATTAGACTGTTATCTAAAAAGGAAACGTGCTAGGTTTCAGGCAGATTAACTCAGTGATTTGCTCATTTGGAGTGTTGTTGCAGTTACAACAGACTGAATAGCTTCTGTTTGCATTGTACTAATTCTGTGATTCTATGAATGTAAGTGCCTGATCAGGTAGAAATCATATTTGGGGGATTGGTACAGGATGAAGTGAAAAGCTAAGCAGTATGTTAATCAGAGCAGATTACATAAAAACTTTAAAATTCCAGGATAGAGAAGGAGCACATTTGATTCATCATGTCCACACTAGCCACAAAACAGCTATTAATCTAAGCCCACGTTCCAAGAGAAATGTAGATGTGCCTCAGACCAAGGCCTGGGATCAGGAACTATAGGGCCCAATAACCAGGGGTTTGGGGATTCCAGGGGATCCCTTTACTTTGACCATGGCCTGTGCTAGGAGCAGCACCTAGGCCGATGATATCTATAACCTGTTCCTGTTTAGGACTACAGGTAAGATACTGAGACAGATAAGTAATGGATGAAAATGAATGTCTGTGATCACCTCCCCACAGCAGTGATGCTGTATTAGTGGAGCAAGTGGTAACTTGCAGAGTTTCTATCCTCAGAGCTACAAATCAATCACAATTCCACACCACAGTATCTGACACCACATCTGAGTGTCTGTCTCAATAAAGAGAACAATAAAGACAGAAGATGCAAATGTAGTGGTGGGGGAGGGGTTTAATTGATTTGAAAAGTTAGAAATGACTCTGATGCGATGGGCTGAATGGTTTCGGACTGTCCTGGAAACTCTAAGAGTAAATTAACACAAGCAAATTTTAAAAATCTGAATTTTATCCCCATAACAGGTTTCAATCAATGTGCAGCTTGTTAAGAATAAATGGACTTGCTTTTAATTTCTTATTGAATTTTGAACCTCACTGAGAATTCATTTAGAACATTGGAACTTCTTGTCACAGTTGATGTTACAATTTGTGCCTTCTGTTACAGATCATTTCGACCACATCAAAAAGATTGCGGGATACGAGTCAGTTGGAATAGGTGGAGACTATGATGGGGCCACTGGGTTTGTATTCAATCATAATCCAATGGTTACTTCTTCTTTTGATATGTTGCCTAATATCGCCTGACAGTTGTGGTGGGTTGCAGGTTCCCACAGGGTCTGGAAGATGTGTCCAAATATCCTGCACTCATTGAGGAATTGTTGAGACGCAAGTGGCCAGAAAAAGAACTAAAAGCTGTACTTCGATACAACTTTCTGCGGGTTTTCCGCAGTGTGGAAAAGGTAAGAGACCCAGTGTGAGAGGTTGGAGGGCTGGATCACCTCGTCACTGTTTGTGTTAGCTAAATAATGTCACCTCTGCTAAGAGTCAAAATTGTCCGAAGAAACCAGCATTAGGAGCAAACTTCAACAATGAAATCATGCCCTTCCTTCTTCCAACCCTCTTTTATCATTGCAGTGAAGGAGGAAATGTGCAGCTGTATATAAAATAACTGCCTTGAGTGAGAGGCCCCAACCCTCAGTCTCAGCAATATCAAAGAGTGAAGGAAAATTTAAAGGGAGAGGCAATGTGAACAAGTGCTCAGCACAAGATAATATTTTCAGTGGCTTAGTGGTAGTCTCTTATCTGGCAGTAAGACATAAACCTCCCTTCCTATACCCCGACCCCCTTCCCAGCCCCTCCCTCTCACTGCCGCTGCTCTCTATCATTAACCGGATTCATTCCTCCCATTGACCGTACCCTCTACCTGTCTTCACCTATCCCCACTTCACCACCCTGCCCCCCCCCCCCCTTCCGCTACCCCCTTTATCTGCAGCTGCCACCACACTCATCCTCAGTCCTGAAGAACGGTTACACCCAAAACATCGACTTCTCCACCTCCTGATGCTGACTGGTTTGCTGTGTTCTTCCAGCCTCCTGCCTGTCTACAATGAGACATAACAAGCAGTTACTACCAAAAGAAAATTACAAAAGTCATAGGGTAGAATTATATTGCCATTTTTAGTCTGCACAAAGATTTTCTTTTCTCTCATCCGTATAAGCATCTGTTAGCCTGTACATACCAGCAACATTTTTCAGTAAGACCGAATTAAAATGAACAACACTATGTCTGAGATCCAATTATTTCAGATCAAGAAGTACATCAGAAGGGACATTTATCCAGATCAACTGCAGATATCTTCATTGGAAGAATAGGTGGGCAGCATTTTCAATTGAGAGTGTGGTGCTGGAAAGGCAGAGCAGGTCAGGCAGCATCCGAGGAGCAGAAGAATCGACGTTTCAGGCAAAAGCCCTTCATCTGGAAGGGCCTCCTGATGAAGGACTTTTGCCCGAAATGTCGACTCTCCTGCTCCTCGGATGCTGCCTGACCTGCTGTGCTTTTCCAGCACCACACTCTCAACTCTGATCTCCAGCATCTGCAGGCTTCACTTTCGCCGGGCAACATTTTGAAGGCTGTTTTTGGTTTTTAAACACAGCCCTGGCTGAAGATATTTTGTGCTGAAAATGTGTTGCTGTAAAAGCGCAGCAGGTCAGGCAGCATCCAAGGAGCAGGAGAATCGACGTTTCGGGCATAAGCCCTTCTTCAGGAATCATATTTTGAGTTCAATAATAATGAGCATAATGTGCCCTTTGCTGTTGAACAATTTTCAAAAATTATAAAGAAATTCGTTTTGAGGCTTTTCCCCCATAAAATAGACTTTGCTTGGTGCTATTGGGTGAAAGAATTTGAAGATAAATAATGAGTTCTAAGTGACAATTTGAGAGCGGTTTTCAATAAAATTGATGAAAACTACCTTGCTTTCAATCAAAGCCAATTTTCATTCTAAATTCCAAATTTTTGGAAGAAGCACCAAATAAAATCAAAAATGAAACCTTTTCTTGTCTAAGTGGGAAACAATCCAAGATATTTCCTCTTTGAAAACAAATATTGCATCTTCAACACTTGAGCATTTCATATTTTTCTCTCTAAATGAAGGAAAGTAACAAAAAGCAACTTAGAATTTACTGTACAGAAACAGACTATTTGGTCCAACCACTCTATATCTTTAGCAGTCTACTGGCTGCAGATGCATCTGTCCATGACAGAGTCAGTAAGAGTGACCACTGCACTGTCATTTTGCACATTGAGACTACCATGTTGTGTTGCTCTATCACTGTGCTAAATGGGACAGACTTTGAACAGATTTAGCAACTCAAGACTAGGTATCCATAGAGTGCTGTGGGCCATCAATTCCAGCACAATCTGTAACCTCATAGCCTGGCATACCACCCCACTCAACCATTACCATCAAGCCAGGGGATCAACCCTGGTTCAATGCAGGGTGTAGAAGGGCATGCTTAAAGCAACACCAGACATATCCTGGTGCAGCTATTAAACAGGTCTAGATGCATGCCAAACAGCATAAGCAACAAGTAATATACAGAGCTAAGCAATCCCACAGCCAATAGATCAGATCTAAGCTCTGCTGTCCTTCCACATCCAGTCATGAATGGTGATGAACAATCAAACAATTCACTGGAGGAGGAGGAGGCTCCACAAATATCCACAAATGTGGAAGAGCCCAACACATGCAAAAGATAAGGCAGAAGCATTCACACCAATCTTCAGGCAGAATTGCCGAGTGGGTGATCCATCTCAGCCTTCTCCAGTGATCCCCAGCATTACAAATTCCAGTTTTCTGCCAATTTGATTCACTTCATGTGACATCAAGAAACCGATAAGCTCACTGAATATTGTAAAAACTACGGGCCCTAACAACATTCCAGCAATTGTACTGAAGATTTGTGCTCCCGAACTTGCCACTCCTCTAGCAAAGCTCTTCCAGTACAGCTACAACCCTGGCATCTACCCAACAGTACAGAAGACTGCCCGGGTATGTCCTGTACACAAAAAGCAGGATAAATCCAACCCGGCTAATTACTACTCCAAGCTACTCTCAATCATCAGTAAAGTCATGGAAGGTGTCATCAACAGTGCTATCAAGCAGCACCTGCTCAGCAATAACCTGCTCAGTGATGCCCAGTTTGGTTTCTGTCAGGGCCACTGAGCTCCTGATCTCATTACAGTCATGGTTCAAACATGGACAAAAGAGCTGAATTCCAGAGGGGAGGTGAGTGATAGCCACTGACATTAAGGCCACATTTGACCAAATGTGACATCAAGGAACTCAAGCAAAATTGTTGTCAATGGGTATGAGGGGGCAAACTCTCTGCTGGTTGGAGTCATACCTGGCACATAGGAAAATGGTTGTGGTTGTCGGAGGTCAGTCATCTCAGCACCAGGGTATCTCTGAGGGAGTCCCTCAGGTTAGTATCTTAGGCCCAACTATCTTTATCACCATTTGTGACTCCTCAGACACTGAAGCATTCTATGTTCAAATGCAACAAGATTGGGACAATATTCAGGCAGGGCTGACAAGTGGCAAATAACATTCACACTACACAAATGCTAGACATTGTCTTACTCTGGAGATAGTCAATCTAGCCCTTGACATTCAATGCTTTTACCACCACCGAATCCCCGACTATCAACATCTTTGGGGTTACTATCGATTAGAAACTCTACTGGACTCACTACAGAAACACAGTGGTTACTAGAGCATTTCAAAGGCTAGGAATACTGTGGTGAGTAATTTGTCTCCTGACTCCCCAAAGCTTGTCCAGCATCTACAGGAGTATGATGGATTACTTTCCTGGATAGATGGAGCTCCAACAACACTCAAGAAGTTTGGCATCATCCAGGACAAAGCAACCCCTTGATTGTCACCACATCTACCAACATCCATTGACTACACACTGACACTCAGTGGCAGCAGTGTCTTCTATCTATAAGGTGCGCTGCAGAAATTCACCAAAGATCCTTTGACAGAACTTTCCAAATCCATGACCATTTCTATCTAGAAGCTCAAGTGCGGCAGATGCATGGGGACAAAACCAAATTCCCTTCCAACCTAGTCACCATTCTGACTTGGAAATGTATCACCATTCCTTTTGCTGTTGCTAGGTCAAAATCATGGAATTGGCTCCCTAAGGGCATTGTGGGTCTATGTACAGCACATGGTCTGTAGCAGTTCAAGAGGACAGCTAGCCATCACCTTCTCAAGGGCAATTAGGGATGGGCAATAAATGCTGGTCACCCAATGACTCTCACATCCCAAGAGTGAATAGTTTAAAAAAGTTACACATGAGCTCTCCCATCTCTCGCCACCTAACTCTGTCAACATAATCTTCATTTGCTTCCAGCGTGTTTTTGTTTAACTTCCTCTTAAATATGTCTATGCTATTCAGGTTAGCTAAACATTTGTGGTATTGTGTTCCACATTCTGACCAATCTCTGGGTAAAGAAGTTTTAAATTGTGCTTATGGATTTATCAGTTGAGGATACACATATTTAAGTTATATGTCTGTTTCCCAACTTCAGCGCACAGGCTCACACTCAGGGCTATGTTCAAAGTTTAAAAGAAATAATGTTTTTTTGAGCTGTGCGTTATGCTGACAGAATCCAGTTTGACCGCTTATATCATTAGATAGTACCCCTTCCCTTCCACTGTTAATGTTATCATTATAAAATAACTCTTCCCCATTCTCTGATTTCATAGCCTTTAATGGAAATCTGCACTTGAAAAGCTGTGTGAAACAGTTAAAAGGTTTGAACTCTTTTCCTGACATTATTCGTAGTACTCAAACAAGTTCTATCAGCTGCTCAGCATAGATACCAGTGACTATTTCCAAATACACAAGATATGATTAATGAGAGTAGCTCAAACAATGACGTTTGTTCATTACCAGTGGAGTAAGAAGTTAAAGCTTATCAGTCCAAGTAGGTCTCTATTATAAAACCATTTCCCAGTCACAAGGGAGAGGTTGACAATTTAATTAAAAATAAAAATGCTACAGGGAGTAGAAGGTATCACAGAAGCTGGTGTAAGGCGTTGCATTACTTTTGGTGTAGTTTGCGAAACACACTCTTAAGTTGTATTAATCACACACTTCCCCCAAATTCCTATAATAGCATAGTTGGTTAGGATAGTGGGAAGTTGAAGATAAGGATTAAGAAAATATCACGTTTGATTTCAGATCTGTGCTATGTTTGTTCATGGTTATTGTGGTCTGTGTCTGTATACTTTGGCATTAAGTTGTAAGGTTAGCTGGCATTCCTGCTGCTGAGTATTATCCAGCAATCTCTAATGGAAAGACCACATCTTTGACCAGTATGAGTGGGCCAAGTTGGCTGACATTAAAATTGCTTTAGCTGAATACTTGGCAAATATTCAAGGGTACAACATGAAAAATATGTACTGAAATGAGTTATTTAGGTACAGATCTCTGGAAGTTTTCCAGGCAACAAGTCAAGATTTTCAGTAGTGCTGTAGTGGGGCAGTAAGACGAAGGGGAAAAAAACCTGGTAAGATCCATCCTCACACCATACCAGTTAGGAAGCAGCACATATACCAACATTGTTGAATACTGTGAATGTAATTACTTATAATGACAAATATGTTTTTTTTATTATTTCAAATAGCTGCAATCATGTGGATGTATTACGGTGTCATTCATTGTTGTATATCTCTTCCTGCTCACATTCCCAAACACTAATCTTCTGCCTGTCTCTGCTGCCTTACTAGATTCAGTTATCAGACTGTGTTACAGTCGGCAGGCTTTCTGTCTCAAGACATTTTAAATATGATCTGTTCAAGATTGGAATCTAGAGCACAGTGGAAGTGCAAGTGGATTGAACAATAAGTAAAACCAATGCTTTAACTGGTAATTAGTAACATTCTATGCATTTGATGGGGAGTAAAATAGCAGGGCATCAGGATTCAATTCTAATCATTAGTTCTTGCAAGGATGTTACCAAATAAATGTGTGGGGTTAAGCCAAGTATTCCCACTTAACCAAATTAAAAATAAAGATTAATTGGTTTGATATTCTGGATGTTGTGAAACTTGAAATGGTTCAGAAAAGATCTACAAGGATATTGCCAGGGTCAGAGAGTTTGAGCTATAGGGAAAGGCTGGGGTTATTTTCCCTGATATGTCGGAGGCTGAGGTATGATCTTACAGAAGTTTATAAAATAATGAGGGGCATGGATAGAATGAACAGTTTTTTTTCCTAGGATAGAGGAGTCCAAAACTACAGGGCATAAGTTTAAGATGAGAGAGGAAAGATTTAAAAGGGACCAGAGAGGCAACTTTTTCACACAGTGGGTGGTACATGTATAGATTGAACTGCCAGAGGAAGTGGTGGAGACTGGTACAATTATAACATTTAAAAGCTATTGGCATAGGTATTTGAATAGGGAATGTTTAAAGGGATGTGATCTGAATGCTGGCAAATGAGACTAGATTTATTTAGGATACCTAGTCAGCATTGAGAAGTTAGACCAAAGGTTGCGATTCCGTGCCATATAACTCTATGGCTCTATAATGTTCTCCTGACTCAAGCCAGTTGAGAACTATTCAAATATACACATCTAGCAACTGGTATTGAAGGAATTAAAATAAGAGTGTGGATAATCATTATATAGTTATGAATAAATCTAGTAGCAAAATTAAGTTTATTTTATGCTTTCAAATGAAAACTAGAGCATTTCTTGAGAGATGTGAATAGAAAGATTATGAATATAAAGATGTAATGAAAGAGTGAGATGGTGCAGATAGAAATAGAAGGTGAATTGTGTAAAGTATAAAGGCCATCTTAGATTTATTGGGCCAAATGACTTGCTTCCATATTGAATATTCTGTGCAAATTCAAAGTGCCGTATTCTTAGTGTTTACCACCAAGATGCATTTGACGAAAGGAGAAAATGTAAATGTAACAGATTAGTACTTAATGCAACATTAAAGGAATGTTGTACTGTCAGAGATGACATGTTTCAAATGGGACATTAAACAAAGCCGAGATATGGGGTTGGCTATAAAATTGAAAGATGTAAATTATATTTCAAAAACATTTTCCATTTTACTGTAAGACCTCAGGCAATCACAATGGTAGACTGTCATTAAAAAAAACTTATCCTCTTCACTAAAGTCCTTCAAATTAAGGATTGAGTAAGAAACATAAAATCCTTCAGAAGACTGATTCAAATTATTTCACTATAATTGAACAGAGGAAGTAGGTAAAGGGGGGTTAGAGGGGGGAGAGGGGAATGGAGTTCCTACCCTGTGAACGTGTCTCCTTTTTTGCCCAAGATGTAAAAACCCATTAAAAGAAGATTCTCATTGGATCTAGTACTAGGAATAATCCAGAGCAGATAAGAGAAATAAAAGTAGGAAACTTTTATAAGACTAGTAGGAAATAGCACTTTAGGACAAAAAGAGGAAAGAATGTAAGTCTAATGAAAACCTAAGGAATGGATCCAAGAAAAAACAATTTTGTCAGGTGAATGTAACAATTGGGAAAATAAAATGAGCAACTATATTGGCAAACAGTCACGTAGAACAACAATGGGAAACATTATATTGCAGGAAACATATTAACACAATTCAGAGAAAAGCCTAAAGATTAATGACATTTCAGGGATGATAAACACAATTGAGTAGAGTATAAGAAAAAAAGGTATGTATTAAATACATAGACAGGAAAAGAATGCACAAGAGAAGAGAATATGAAAAGGTTAGGAACAAAACAATTATGAGGGAAAATATGAGCTCTGAAATTAAATGATTAAGGAACAGAAAATAGCAAAATATTTTGCAGGCATAAAAGGAAGAAGCGTGGGATGATAATAGGATTGTTAAGTGAGGGACAGGATAATGCCACAGGAAATAGAATCCTGGCTGGAGGGTGATTGATGTGATGAAACATGGTCTGAAGTAATGGGGAACACAGTTGGAGGCTAATTAGTCTAATCCTGTTCCTGTCTTATTTTTCCATTATAACATGCAGGGAATCCTTTGGCTTTCTGTGCTATGGTTGTGGACTTTTTGAACCCCGATCAGTAACTACTGCATGGTTATACTTTAGCAAATCAATTTAGTTAACAAGTAGTGGATGTTTGAGTCTGAGAGATAATTTCGTTCCAATTCTAAGTACCTTATCGGGTGACCTTATAGAGGTTTATAAAATCATGAGGGGCATGGAGTGGATAAATAGACAAAGTCTTTTCCCTAGGGTGGGGGAGTACAGAACTAGAGATCATAGGTTTAGAGTGAGAGGAGAAAGATATAAAAGAGAATTAAGGGGCAACTTTTTCACGCAGAGAGTGGTACGTGTATGGAATGAGCTGCCAGAGGAAGTGGTGGAGGCTGGTATATTTGCAACATTTAAAAGGCATTTGGATAGGTATATGAATATGAAGGGTTTGGAGGGATATGGGCCAGGTGCTGGCAGGTGGGACTAGATTGGGTTGGGATATCTGGTCGGCATGAACAAGTTGGACCGAAGGGTCTGTTTCCCTGCTGTGCATATCTATGACTCTATGACCCTACAGAAGAATGACAAAAATAAACAAACCCCCACTACAGCAGACCAATAAAATACAGTTTAAAAACCACACAACACCAAGTTATAGTCCAACAGGTTTATTTGTAAGTGCTAGCTTTCAGAGCTCTGCCTCTTCTTCAACCATCCAACGAAGGAGCAGCACTCCAAAAGCTGGGGGTTCCAAATAAACTTGTTGGACTATAACCTGGCGTTGTGTGGCTTTTAGCTTTGTCCACCCCAGTCCAACACCAGCTCCCTTAAATCATAAAATATAGAACATTCTTTGACCAAGGACAACATCTGATTGACACTGAAGACTGAGTGTGGTCAGGGTGACTTCACTGCTATTCAATTCGCTTTTTTTTAATGTGACCACCATCCCAAAGATGGGGTGGCTTGAATCCAGAAGTTCATTAGCAGAAACTGGTTAGTGTGAACCCGTATTTCAGCACAGCTCCAGTCACACAAATGGGGGGGGTTTATTCAGCAATATGATCTGATTCACAGGGATTGAAGTCCTGAGATAACTAGTTAATTGCTTATTTTGGTCTTGAGAGGTTGTTGTGAAACTAATGCAAAATCAGTATTGCAATTCAATAGTTAAAAATAAAATGCAAGTCACACAGAGAAGGATGGGCTGGTTTAACATTTTAAAAATAAATGTTCTACTATGGTCAGCATCAGTCTACCATTAATTCCTTCATTTAAAGTGTTGCATATGAATAGTTATACATAGTTTGTTTTAGCTGAAACATACTTGCAACATAATTGAAATTTACAAAGTAATATTTTTGATAATTAATGCTGGGTTATTTTGAAAGAAAGTGGAAGTATTGCTTTGAAATTTGTACCAGAAAATGGTAGCAGTTAGCACTTCCTGCAGTTAATATATGCATCCACTGATTGGTATCTTCTGGAAGATAGTGCAGACCTCTGGGACGATGTAATCGGGAAAGAGGTAGCAGGAAAGCAAAACTGCAACAACGTCCTTCTCCTGACCAAATGCTGCAACATTATTTCCTCATCACCACCACACTGATCTGCCAAAGGGGGAAATACAAGACAACATGACAGCAACCGTGCTCCAAACACTGGCACCTCCTTGACTACATCATTGTCAGAGCCAGAATCAATATAAATACAGCACCGCTGCAGTGGAGACAACAGAAGCACTGCTGCAAGAAGTTCAACACTGCGGCTCTGAAAGACCTGGAAAAGACAGCCTCATACAACAGGCTCTTCTCCACAAACCTAGCAACCCTCAGTGACACTGAGTTGCGGGATCCCAACAATCCCTGGTCCATCCTCAAGGTTGCATCATCAATGCCTGCAAAAACTCCGTCGGTCACTTAAATTAAATTAACCAAAATTAGTTTGATGAGAATGATCAGGAGATCCAAGTACTGATAAGCCGGAAGCGCGTGGCATTTTCGAGTGTATAACAGCAACTGCACTCAGAAGAGAAAAGGCAAGCTCACTGGTGAGGTCCAACAACTGGCCTGCACAAAGAACAGATGATGGGTAGAGAAAGCACTGCAGGCCCAAAGAATGGCCAACATCCATGATGTGCAGGGTTTCTTCTGGGTTGTCAACACCACCTATGAACCAAACATCCAAAACCCCACCCCACTGCTGGCCAAGAATGGAGTGACACTTATCAAAGGTAAAGAAGCCTTCAAACAATGTTGGGGGAGCATCTCAGACACCTCCTCAACCAGACGCTCTGCCACTGATCCGAGCATCCTTGAATGCATTCTGCAGCAACACCCAAGCTTGGCCTGAAATAGAGAAGGCCGTTCACCAGCTCAAAAACAACAAGGTTGCTGGAGCAGACAGTATCCCCGCTGAGCTATTGAAACACAGAAGTAAAGAGCTCCTGCAGCTATCCCCTTGTCTGCCTTTATGTGGAAGGAGGAGAGCATCCCAGCAGAGATCCGCGATGCCACAGTCGTCAGCATTTTCAAAACAGGGAACAAATCTGACGGTGGTAACTACAGGGGAAACCTCCTATTGTCACCCATTGGAAAAGTCATCACCAAGTTCCTCCTCAACCGTCTCCTCCCTGTGGCTGAGAAATCTCATCCTGGAATTGCAGTGTGGCTTTTGGCCATGGAGGGGCACAACAGAGATGGTTTTCACCATGCAACAGCTGTAGGAGAAATGCAGAGAAAATAACCTACCCTTGTACGTGTTTGCCTGTCAAACGCTTTTGACTCCGTCAGCCAGGAAGCATTATAGAGCATCCTTCTCCGCTTTGGCTGCACCATGAAGTTTGTCACCAGCCTTCGCCTGCTCCATGATGACATAGAAGTCATGGTAATGACAAATGGCTCTCCCACCGACCCATTTCCCATTTGGACCAGTGTCAAGCAGGACTGTCATTACCCCAACACTGTTCATGATCTACCTCACTGCAATGCGTCACCTCACTGCTGACAAGCTCCCCACTGGAGTGGAGCTAACTTACAGAACTGATGGGAAATTATTCAACCTGTCTTCAAGCCAAAATGGAAGTTGTCCCAATCAGTGTCACTGAGCTGCAATACACAGATGGTGCTTGTGTATGCGCAGTCTCTGAGGATGTATTCCAGACCACCAGCAGCACCTTTACAGAGGCATATGAGAGCATGCCTGATCATCAAGGTCCTGGGGAGGCCTTGGAGAACATTGACCACTTCCAGTACCATGGGAGTGTCCTGTCGGCCAAAGCAGCTATTGATGAATAGGTCCAGCACCGCGTCCAGTTGCTAGCACAGCCTTCGGCCACCTGAGGAAAAGGATGGTCGAGAATGATAACATCAGATCCAACACCAAGGTCCTGGTTAACAGTGCTGTGAAGGTTCCTGCCCTCCTATACAGCTGAGACGTGGACTACCTATAGCAGACACCTCAGGGCACTGGAGCAGGATGACAAATGTTGCTCATGTAAGATCCTGCAAATCCACTGGAAAGAAAGACACCTCAACGCCAGTATCCTTCACCTGGCCAGCATTGAGGCACTGACTCCCCTTGATTGGCTACGATGGGCTGGGCATGTTGTCCACATGACTGATACGAGACTCCCCAAGCAGGTGCTCTACGCCCAGCTCCGAAATGGAGGGGAGCCCCAGGTGGACAGAAAAAATGCTTCAGAAACACCCTCAAGTCCTCACTGGTGATGTGCGACATTCCCACCAATGCCTGGGAATCAATGGCCCAAGACCCTCCCAAATGGTGGAGCAGCATTCAGGAAGGCAGCGAGAACCTCTAGGCTTGCTATTGGGAAAAAGAGAAACCAAATGAAAGGAGCACACTGCCACACCAATGCCCCACCCACCCCCTTCCCATGACCACCTTCTGCCCCAAGTCAAACAGAATCTGCAGAAGCCTCACCAGACTGTACAGCCATTTGAGAGTGGAAGAGGGTGATTCTCATCTGCAAGGGACGGCCAATGATGACAATGATCTTCTGGAACCATAACTGTTGTAGTAAATGAGTAGCTGGAAGCTTTTCTACAAACTGTCAAGGTTTAATGGAAGAACATTCTTAAACAGGAATTGGTATGTATGGGGACACAGAACATTCTTAAAAATCTGTGCAACTGTGCTCAAAACTCCTGGGAAATGTAACAACACACTAGACAGCCATTTTGCTGTCACAACGCTGTATATTCATGTTGATGCTCCATCCAAGCCCTTTCCTGCCCCTATTCATCTAAACCCATCAGTATATGTTTCTTTTTTTTTCTTCCTTATGCATTCACTGACTTTCATTCAAACACATCTGAGCTATTCCTGACATTGGTTCCTGGCATCGTGTTCTTTCTGGCTTTGGATTGAGGCTTGATTTTCCAAATTACTGCCTCGTGGTGTTCTAAACAATAAGACTGCGATTCTGATTAAACAAGATTCGGAGATGCCGGTGTTGGACTGGGGTGTACAAAGTTAAAAATCACACAACACCAGGTTATAGTCCAACAGGTTTAATTGGAAGCACACTAGCTTTCGGAGCGACGCTCCTTCATCAGGTGATTGTGGAGGGCTCGATCGTAACACAGAATTTATAGCAAAAATTTGCAGTGTGATGTAACTGAAATTATACATTAAAGAATTGATTGTCTGTTAAGCCTTTCATCTGTTAGAATACAGTGATAGTTTCACTTCTTTCATGTGTAAATCACAAAACCCTTTTTAAAAGTTGCATTCTCGGATTAGCTGTTAACAATGATGATAGCTAGACAATATGTTGAAGGTGTTAGCCCCCTGTGTTATCTGTCTATAACCTGATGTTTAGATTGATTCTAATCGAAAAAGTGAGATAACAGAGTTTTACATAAATTCATGCAGTTTTTGAGCAAAGTGCAATGTAACTCTGCAAGTACAAAAAAAATTACCGTGAGTGCAGAGTGCAGAGTGCAGAGTGCAGAGTGCAGGGTGCAGGGTGCAGGGTGCAGGACATGAACCCAAGGTCCCGGTTGAGGCCCTCCCTATGGGTACAGAGCTATCAGCCTCTGCTCGGCCACTTTCCTCTGCTGCTTGTCCCGAAGTCCACCTTGGAGGATGGTCACCCGAAGGTCCGAGGCTAAATGTCCTGGACCACTGAAGTGTTGCCCAACTGGGAGGGAACCCTCCTGTCTGTTGATTGTTGTGCGGTGCCCATTCATCCGTTGACGTAGCCTTTGCTCGGTTTCCCCAATGTACCATGCCTCCGGGCATCCTTGCCTGCAATGTATAAGATAGACAACGTTGGCTGAGTCACATGAGTACCTGTCATGTACAAGGTGGGAGGTTTTCCCACGCGTAATAGTGGTATCTATGTTCACAATCTGACACGTTTTGCAGCATCCACCGTGACAGGGTTGTATGGAGTTGTCCTGAGAGCCGAGCAGTTTGCTACGAATAATGATCTGTTTGAGGTTTGGCGGTTGTTTAAAGGCAAGTAGTGGAGGTGTGGGGACGAGGCTGAGCACCTCACCAAGACCTATAAATTCTGTATTACGATCGAGCCCTCCACAACCACCTGATGAAGGAGCGTCGCTCCGAAAGCTAGTGTGCTTCCAATTAAACCTGTTGGACTATAACCTGGTGTTGTGTGATTTTTAACTGATTAAACAAGGCAGTTTAAACAAAACAGTCAAAAAATGAGTGATATTGTGCTTGTGCAAGTCCTATTTATAACTCTATGACCTGAAATTATATATAAAGTCATTACAGCATGGAAGACAAATCCTTCGGTCCAACTCGTCCATGCTGACCAGGTTTCTCAAACTAAACTAATCCCATTTGCCTGCATTTGGTCCTTATCCCTCTAAACCTTTCCTGTTCATGTAACTGTCCAAATGTTTTTTAAATGTTGTAACTGTACCTACATGTACCACTTCCTTTGACAGTTCATTCCATGTACCAACCACCCTCTGTGTGAAACAATTGCCTCTCAGGTCTCTTTTAAGACTTTCCCCTCTCATTTTAAACCTATGCCCTCTAGTTGTGAACTCCCCCACCTTAGGAAAAACACATTTGCTATTTGCCTTATCAATGCACTCATGATTTTATAAACATCTATAAGGCCAACCCTCAACCCCCCACGCTCTAGGGAGAAAAGTTCCAGCCTTTCCATATAACTCAAACTTTCCATTCCCGGCAGCATCTTGATAAATCTATTCCGAACCCTTTCCAATTATATTCTTCCTATAGCGGGGCGACTAGAATAGCACACAATACTCCCCTAACATGACATCCAATCTCCTATACTCATAGGTCTGAGCAATGAAGGCAAGCATCCTCAAATGCCTTCTTTACCACCCTGTCCTCCTGTGACTCAACTTTCAAAGAACTTTGAACCTGAACTCCTCGGTCTCTCTGTTCATCAATACTATCTAGGGCTCTATTGTTAACTATATAAGTCCTGCCCTTATTTGTTTTACCAAAATGCAATGCTTCGCATTTATCCAAATTAAATTCCATCTGCTACTCCTGAGCCCATTGATCCAATGCACCAAGATCTTTTTGTAATTTTGGATCACCTTCACTGTCGACTGTACCATCAAGTTTGGTGCCATCTGCAAACTTACTAACTGTGCCTCAGATTCTCATCTAAATAGTTTAATTAAATGACAAACAACAGTGAATCCAGCACTGATCCCTGTGGAACACCGCTGGTCACAGGCCTCCAGGCTGAGAAACAACCCTCCACCCTCTGTCTCCTACCGTCAAGTCAATTTTGTATCCAGTTGGTAAGGCTCTCCCTGAATCCATTGTGATTTAACAATACTAACTATGTGAAGTCTTGTCAAAGTCTTTCATAAAGTCCATGTAGACAATGTCTCCTGCTCTGCCCTCAATCATTTTGGTTACATCCTCAAAAAAAGACTCAGTCATGGTTGTCTTTTCTCTTTTTGTTGTGTCTGACAGGCTCAATTAATCTTTGGAATTAATATCAAAAATGTCTTCTCTGAAATGTCTGTAGGCACAAAGAAAACTTGTGCTGTGCATCAGATATCAATAATTCATCAGCAACTTGACCTTGTAATTAGGTGACACAGACCTGATTATTAAATGGTTTGATTGTAATCCATTTAGTTTATACTCTATTCCCCTTCTTTAAAAATCAATTTTGAACTTGTAGTCATGGCAACGATGTTTGGAGAGCAATGTTCACATCAGTTCTGAACCTCCGAAACATGTTTTAAAGGATGCAGTGAATTGCAGGGACATCAATCCAGTTTCTGTCACGTAGTTCGACTTTAAAAAAAACTTGCCCAAATGTCTGCTGAATATCTGGTTTGTGTAGAAGTAGAAATATCATAATTTGCATTGCATAACAGGGCTGTTCTGAAGCCCAGGGTAGGGTGCATTCTAAGAAAACCTCACAGACCTGGAAAACCGATAGCCTTCCTCTCCAAAGATTCCGCCTGACTTGCTGAGTATTTCCAGCATCCACAGTGTTTTGTCTGATCTGTTGTTGGCCTTGAAAGGTATGAGCTTCACTCCTTTGCATCAATATTCCTCATCTTTATAATGGGAAAAAATGACAATACAATCAAATTTACTGATATTAATTCCTGTCATATACATTTAATGGGCAAGACAGCAGCTTGAAACATTTAAAGAAAGATGAACACAGACAGTCCTAGAGATTTTCAGAACAGAAACAGACCCTTTGGTCCAACTTGTCCATGCCAACCAGATTCCTAAATTAATCTAGTTCCATTTACCAGCACTTCGCCCATATCCCTCTAAACCCTTCCTATTCATAAACCCATCCAGATGCCTTTTAAATGTTGTAATTCTACCAGCTTCCATCACTCTCTCTGGCAGTTCATTCTTTCACGCACCACTTTCTGTGTAAAAAAGTTGCTTCTTAGGTCCCTTTTATATCTTTCCCTTCTCCCCTAAACCCTCTAGTTCTGGACTCCCCCAAATTTAGGACTATTGCTAAGCGAAACAATGCCTCCTGCTCTTATGCATGCCCCTCATGACTTTATAAACCTCTATAAGGTCACCCCTCAGCCTCTAATGCTTCAGGGAAAACAGCCCTAGCCTATTCAGCCTCTCCCTTTAGCTCAAACCTTCCAACCCTGGCAACATCGTTGTGATTCTTTTCTGAACCTTTCAAGTTTCACAATGTAATTCCGATAAGAGGGAGACCAGAATTGCATTTTCACATCATGAAGTGCTCCACAATTAATGCATTACTTTGAAATATACTCAATGTTGCAATGTGGACAAATACATCAGTTAGCAATGAGATAAATGATGAGATTATCTGTTCTGTTTAAGTTGCATCAAATGAATATAAAAGTTGGTCAAGAAAGCTCTTGTAGCATAGTGGTAATGGCCATACATCTGGTTCAAGTCCCATGTGTTCCAGAGATATGTTATAACATTGTCTAAACATAATGTTAAAAAATATCCAAAAGTTGTCTTAGGAACTTTCCACAGTCCCTTTTAGAATACTGTCATAAGATATTGTATTCAATCAATAAAGCAGCAGTTTAACATCTTGTCTGAAAGAAGAACATGCTTAGCATGACAGTTTCCCAGTGATGTACTTTCCCTTTAGGTTTTGAATTGGAACTTAAACTCCTGCTTCTCAGACTCAGAATTGAAAGTGCTAACACTGGAGCTCTGCTGCAGTTTTGCCAGAAGTGGCCATTAACAGAGAAAATGGTCATCATGTGGGTTCAGTTCAAATGGACAACCATCATTTAAACATTTTAAATAGCTTCAAGGGTAGCGCTCAAAAATATAACTTTAAATAACTAACAAAATTCTGTGTTTCAAACAGGTGAAGGAGCAACTGAAGGATATTTCATCCAGTGAAATGGAGATCCCCTTTGAAGACGTTAACAATCCCTGTCGCTTGAATCTCAAGAAACCATTTCCAAATTTAGGACTATCGTTAAGCAAAACAATGCCTCCTGCTCTTAACATTATTCATACAGTTACACTCTACATCGTTTCCATCATTTTAATTGGTTATTGAATACAGTCCATAGTCATGGAGCTGGAAAAGCACAGCTGCTTAGGGACATTCCTGATGAAGAGCTTATGCTCGAAACATTGACTCTCCTGGTCCTCGGATGCTGCCTGACCGGCTGTGCTTTTCCAGCACCACACTTTTTGACTCTGATCTCCAGCATCTGCAATCTTCACTTTCTCCCAAGGTTATTGGACAGCCAAACCATGTTCAAAGAATTATCTCGCTGGGCTAAAAGATAAAGGCTTGTAATAACCTTGCTATTTGGCAAAGTGATGAGAGGTGGAGGTAAATCAACCTACACATCTTAAAATAATGGAGGACTTGAATTAATTCATCTCTGATTTACAGAATGAGATGCAAAGTTTGAAAATAACTGAGCACAATTATTTCTGTTCACGTATATGAGCTTGTTTATACATTATCTTACTGACCAAACAAGATATCATCATAGATATCCTACTAAATTGTGAGCAGTGCAATAAATTAAATACCTCCTCTAATCACTTCGCATTAGAAGAAAACTCTCTTGAGAAGAACTGTTTCAGAGGTTAACGGGTTGTGCTTTGTTCTTAGTATTTCTCTACCTTGCTTTCCTCCTCTAAGACACTCCTTAAATCTGATCTTTTTACCCAAGCTTTGGGTCATCTGAAATAACATACCCTCATATGCCTTTGTGCCATTTTTGTTTTGTGCCTAATGACGAATGAAGTGCCTTTGGACATTTTATTCACTGAAATACCAAGAACACAGTATGGATGTGCAATTCTTGCTTATGGTATTTTTGTCACAATTCCATCTGATTATTGTCATGTATTAGACTGATATTACAAAAAACGGAAAAAGGTTTTGAACAACATAGCTATTGTGCCAAATACACACACATTCTCATTTAAGAAAACTAATCCTCCCCTTTTTCCTATGTTCTTTGTATTCCTACCCACATATCCAATTCAAAAAGGGAAACACGTACATGACAAGTCTGCTGGAAGTGATTCTAGGTGACTCACCTTTTGATTTTCTCTTTCTATGGGCCATTACCCAATATAAATTCAGTGATATCCTTGTGGATACATGACAACAGGCCAGAGGGATCACAGGAGTCAAACATGGATATTGTACACCACCTTTGTGCAATGCAGTACCATTTAATCTGCTACATGCCTCTAACCTAATAGTCAAGAGTAATTGTGGCTTTTGTGGTTTTAAAAATTAAAAACCCATAACACAATCATGTAAACTACAGCTGAGATGGTAGCTCCCTTCTCAATTAGAAGGCTCCAGGTTCAAGTCCTACTGAAATATAAATCTAAGTTGACATTCCGGTGTAGTACTTAGGGAGAACTACAGTTAGAAGTTTCATTTTTCAAATGAAATGTCAAACCAAGGGCCAGTCTGCCCAGTCAGGGAAATGCAGAAATCTCGTGGAATATTTTGAAGAAAAATAGGTGACTGATTCCATTTGCCTTGGCCAATAGTTTTCTTAATGAATGTCACAAAAAGGACAGAAAACATGGTCTCTCTTATACTGCATGTGATTAATATTGCCCTGCATAAGAACACGATTTGGCCAGCTTCAATCTTTAACCCTGTCATTATTAGAAGGTACATCTTCCAGGATTTATAAATCTCAAAGAAGTCAACAATTTGTCAGCATACAATATTGTGTAGAGTATCTACAAGATGCAATATCATCTTTTGGTGTAGAAATAACAAGAGCATTTTTTATTAACTAGTTGCATTTGATTGCTTTAGATGCACTTTCCATGTACAAAAGTCATGTTGTTTATGAGCAGAAACATGACCAGATGCACAATTTTGTGTATAGATTTCAGCAAGCCAAGCACCTTTTGTGAATCCACTTTAGATACAGACCACAAATAGTATACTATCCAACCACTTATTTTCACTTAATGGACAAATTGTTATCTAAAACATCAGAGAAAAACCGGACCTTTTTGCATTTTTAAAATGTATGTAAAATGGGTGCGTTGCAGTACAATTCTAAGATGGAAGATTCTGTGCCTTAAGGATGTCTAACATATTTCAGACTTGAACATGCATAGCCACCACTTTAAATAAGTCTTCAAACCTTTCCAGATCCACATAAGTGGCCTTTACCACTTTTAGGAGGTATCTGTGAAATTTGTTTGTCTTGAGCATAGCAGGCATTAACTTTGCTCCACTCAGGTCCTCTGGACCTAATCATACTCTACCTACACAATAAGCATCTTTCAGGGCCAAGAGGGGTTAGATCACAACATTCCTGAAAGTCACTCGCGTCCTTTGTGAGAAGATTGTTTAAAACTCAGATTCATTTTCTTGACAAAGTAGAGGTAAGATAATCCGATCATTGTTGTGTAGATGGTACAAATGGTGCCAATTTAAAAGGTATTCTGTTTTCCCAAAATACATTCATTTATAAAATTCATAAAAATACATTACAAACCATTTCAACTTGAAAATTATATTGAATTACAAAATTCAATGTGTCTCCATACATCATGTTCCACGTTTAGGTAACTCAAAACAATTGTATCAGCCTTAATATTTGGAGGATACATTCTATATCAGACATACAGGCTGAAGGCAAAACATTTCAAATTTAAATTTTAGAAAGATGAATGGCAATAAATTCTTTTTGCACCATGGGAGCCTCGATGTAATATCAGAATACTTGAATGCACAACATACATTCCTCATCAGGTATACAACCTGAAGGGTCCAGACTTTCACATCACACTCTGTACTATGGCTGAAAACCCTGAGACACTGACCTTGTCCAATTGCATCTAAGAAGAGTTTGCTGCAAACTTTAGTGTGTCCCTCAGCATGTAGCCCTTAGAATGTATTTTGGTGAAGGCTAACACTTTGTGCTGAAAGACCAGCCAGTCTTGAGCAGACCAAACAGTGATTTACCATGTTGATGCTCCTCCAGGCACAGTTGATATATGTCACAGTGTGTGTCCCTGGTAACAGCTCAACCACCACAGCGTCACTGATCTGCTTGGGCTGAACTCATTCACATTCTCTTTGCAAAGCCACATTTCCGATGACATTGACGTAGCTCTCTTTTCCATCACAGTTAACTTGAGGATAGCGTGCGAAGTGGTTAAGACATGTACAACAGTTCTGACAGGATGGCCTTTCTCATCACCACCACCCAAGCTGCCTCTTGCAGTTTGTAAGTTCAGGGACTGAGGCATTCTGCCAAATGACTGACATTCTTCTTAGACAGCCAAACAACAGGAGTAACCCTCTCCTTACTCCTGGGGCCTCTAGGATTTTTGCTGCTGACCATTGCTTATTGGAGTTGTTTGATGGTGAAGGGAGTTTTTCTTCACCGACCATTCCATCAGGTGAAATACACAGTCCAGTTACTTTGAGCAGAGTCATAGAGATGTACAGCATGAAAACAGATCCTTCAGTCCAACCCATACATGCCAACCAGATATCCCAACCCAATCTAGTCCCACCTGTCAGCACCCGGCCCATATCCCTCCAAACCCTTCCTATTCATATACCCATCCAAATGCCTCTTAAATGTTATAATTGTACCAGCCTCCACCACTTCCTCTCGCATACACGTACCACGCTGTGTGAAAGAGTTGCCCCATAGGTATTTTTTATATCTTTCTCCTCTCACAGTAAACCTATGCCCTCTAGTTCTGGACTCCCCGACCCCATGGAAAAGACTTTGCCTATTTACCGTATCCATACCCCTCATAATTTTGTAAACCCCTCAGCCTCCGATGCTCCAGGGAAAACAGCTCCAGCCTGTTCAGCCTCTCCCTATAGTTCAAATCCTCCAACCCGAGCAACATCCTTGTAAATCTTTTCTGAGCCCTTTCAAGTTTCACAACATCTTTCAGATAGGAAGGAGACCAGAATTGCATGCAACATTCCAACAGTGGCCTAACCAATGTCCTGGACAACCGCAACATAACCTCCCAACTCCTGTACTCAATACTATGGTCAATAAACGAAAGCATAGCCAACACCTTCTTCACTATCCTATCTACCTACGACTCCACTTTCAAGGAGCTATGAAACTGCACTCCAAGGTCTCTTTGTTCAGTAACACTCCCTAGGACCTTACCATTAAGTGTATAAGTCCTGCTAAGATGTGCTTTCCCAAAATGCAGCACCTCGCATTTATCTGAATTAAACTCCATTTGCTGCTTCTCAGTCCATTGGCCCATCTGGTCCAGATCCTGTTGTAATCTGAGGTAACCCTCTTCACTACACCTCCAATTTTGGTGTCATTTGCAAACTTACTAACTGTACCTCTTATGCTCGCATCCAAATCATTTATGTAAATGACAAAAAGTAGAGGACCCAGCACAGATTCTTGTGGCACTCTATTGGTCACAGGCCTCCAGTCTGAAAAACAACCCTCCACCACCACCCTCTGTCTTCTACCTTTGAGCCAGTTCTGTATCTAAATGGCTAGTTCTCCCTGTATTCCATGAGATCTAACCTTGCTAATCAGTCTCCCATTGTCGAACAGCTTACTGAAGTCCATATAGATTACATCTACCTCAAAATACACATTTAGTATGTCCCCCATTTTCTGCGGATCCACACAAAGGCCATCTTGCTGATCTTTGAGGGACCCTATTCTCTCTCTAGTTACCCTTTTGTCCTTAATATATTTGTAAAAAGTCTTTGGATTCTCCTTAATTCTATTTGTCAAAGCTATCTCGGGTCCCCTTTTTGCCCTCCTGATTTCCCTCTTAAGTATACTCCTACTTCCTTTATACTCATTTAAGGATTCACTTGATCTATCCTGTCTATACCTGACTATGCTTCCTTCTTTTTCTTAACCAAACCCTCAATTTCTTTAGTCATCCAGCATTCCCTACCTACCAGCCTTTCCTTTCACCCTAACAGGAATATACTTTCTCGTTATCTAATTTCTGAAGGCTTCCCATTTTCCAGCCGTCACTTTACCTGCAAACATCTGCCTCCAATCAGCTTTCGAAGTTCTTGCCTAATACCATCAAAATTGGCCTTTCTCCAATTTAAAACTGCAACTGTTAGATCTGGTCTATCCTTTTCCATCATTATTTTAAATCTAATAGAATTATGGTTGCTGGCTCCAAAGTGTTCCCCAGCTGACACTCAGTCACCTGCCCTGCCTTATTTCCCAAGAGTAGGTCAAATTTTGCACCTTCTCTCGTAGGTACATCCACATACTGAATCAGAAAATTGTCTTGTATGCACTTAACAAATTCCTCTCCATCTAAACCCTTAACACTATGGCAGTCCCAGTCTATGTTTGGAAAGTTAAAATCCCCTACCATAACCATGCTATTATTCTTACAGATAGCTGAGATCTCCTTACAAGTTTGTTTCTCAATTTCCCTCTGACTATTAGGGGTTCTGTAATACTATCCCAATAAGGTTATCATCCTTTTCTTATTTCTCAGTTCCACCCAAATAACTTCTTTGGGTGGATTTCTGGGAATATCTTCCCTCAGCACAGCTGCAATGCTATCCCTTATCAAAAATGCCACTAAATGCAACTTCCCTGACCGGGAAACAAACCTGGGCCGTGGCAGTGAAAGCGCCGAATTCTAACCACTAGACCACCAGGGAACTGAGCATTCCCAAGCTTTGCAAGACTGGGGACAGGTATGACCTCAGCACTTGGGTGTTTGGTTACTGAGGACCTGTGCACAGCTTCATATAGCCACACGCACACAAAAATAAGCAGCCTTCAGGATGGGGCTGTGGGCTGTACATTTTTTTCCTTTTATGTAGAGATTTGTACATCATGTCTCTGTGATCATCGTCTATTTTGACATCTAGATAAAGCAGAAGGTGGCTTGACCCATTACCATGGCACAAGAGTGAAGAACCGTTCATCTTGCACTATGTACAACAATGCTAAGAGTGCTTTACATCTAGTACTAATGTTCTGACCTGCAGTGGAGAGGGATCATCACTCCCATGTGGCCAGGTTGTTTTATTGACCCTGGCTACTTGCTCAATCTGGTTTTAATCACCTCCTCCAGCTCCTACCATATCCTAACATATAGTACCTTCAGGTAATCTGACCTGAAGGGGAAGGCAACAAACAATCAGCAAGCCCAATTTCCAAAGAACACTGCCTTACTCTTGACATGATTTACTTTGGCTCCTGAGGCCCGTTTGAACCATCCACAAATGCTGATCAGTCAGTGCACCAACAGTGGATCTGCATGGAAAACAGTGATGTTATCTATGCACTGGGAGGTTTGGAGCTCAGTACTGCT
This sequence comes from Chiloscyllium plagiosum, assembly GCF_037043375.1. Classification (NCBI taxonomy): domain Eukaryota; kingdom Metazoa; phylum Chordata; class Chondrichthyes; order Orectolobiformes; family Hemiscylliidae; genus Chiloscyllium; species Chiloscyllium plagiosum. Next base: position 52,959,708 of record NW_028270155.1, on the reverse strand, counting down.
ACAACCTGGGATGGTCACTGCTTTGTGGCTCACAGTCTTCCTGATGGACTGTGAAGAAAAGGCTTTATGTAATGCATGAACAGGAGAGGGCAGAGAGAGAGCAACTCTGTACCACTCCAAATTTGATTGGAAAACTTTCTATCCACGCATTCATCAAAACATGTGCTACTGCTGTCTATGTGGCGCAGTTGAAGCCAATTGTTGATCCCCTACCCAAACTCATTTGGGAGAGCACATCATGGAGGTGTGCAATATTGTCGAAAGCCTTCTCTTGGTCCAGGCTGATGAGGCAGATGCATATCCCTTTGTTTGACTATTAAACCTGAAATATCACATCTCCATGGTTGGTCTTCACCTGGGTTGACACGAAATCATTTTTTAAATTGCTGAAGATGACATTTTGTTGAAGCTTTTCAACTTGCACTCGTCAAGACAATTTTTATTAAAATCAATGTACAGGAACAACAACATTCATACTGTAAAGAAAGTGTTGATTAGTTGGCAACTGGACTGTAGTTGGTAGGAGCGTTACTATAGTGAATGCAGTAGTTAGATTGTGACTGACAGTTAACTGCCAAGTTTTGATTAGAACATAGAACAATACAGTGCAGAACAGGCCCTTCGGCCCTCAATGTTGCGCTGACCTGTGAACTATTCTCAGCTCATCCCCCTACACCATCCCATCATCATCCATGTGCTTATCGAAGGATTGTTTAAATCTCCCTAATGTGGCTGAGTTGACTATATTAGCACGTAGGCCATTCCACGCCCTTACCACTCTCTGTGTAAAGAACCTGCCTCTGACATCTGTCTTAAATCTATCACCCCTCAATTTGTAGTTCTGCCCCCTCGTACAAGCTGACATCATCATCCTAGGAAAAAGACTTTCACTGTCTATCTTATCTAATCCTCTGATCATCTTGTATGTCTCTATCAAATCTCCTCTTAGCCTTCTTCTTTCCAATGAGAACAGACCTAAGTGTCTCAACCTTTCCTCATAAGACATTCCCTCCAGACTAAGCAACATTCTGGTAAATCTCCTCTGCACCTTTTCCAAAGTTTCCACATCCTTCCCGAAATATAGCAACCAGAACTGTACACAATATTCCAAGTGTGGCTGCACCAGCGTTTTTGTATAGTTGCAGCATGATATTGCGGCTCCGGAACTCAGTCCCTCTACGAATAAAACGTAACACACCATATGCCTTCTTAACAGCACTATCCACCTGGGTGGCAACCTTCAGGTATCTATGCACATGGACTCCAAGATCCCTCTGCACATCACACTACCAAGAATCTTTCCATTGACCCAGTACTCTGCCTTCCTGTTATTCTTCCCAAAGTGCATCAGCTCACATTTAGCTGCATTGAACTCCATTTGCCACATCTCAGCCCAATTCTGCAGTTTATCCAAGTCCCCCTGCAATCTGTAACATTCTTCCAAACTGTCTACTACTCCACCAACCCTAGTGTCGTCTGCAAATTTACTAATCCATCCACCTATGCCTGCGTCTAAGTCATTTATAAAAATGGCAAACAGCAGTGGTCCCAAAACAGATCATCGTGGCACACCACTAGTAACTGGACTCCAGGCTGAATATTTTCCATCAACCACCACATGCTACCTTCTTTCAGAAAGCCAGTTTCTAATCCAAACTACTAAATCACCCTCAATTCCATGCCTCCGCATTTTTTCCAACAGCCTACTATATGGAACCTTATCAAAGACTACTGAAGTCCATGTATACCATGTCAACTACCACCTCATCTACATGCTTGGTCACCTTCTCAAAAAACTCAATGAGGTTTGTGAGACACGACCTGCCCTTGACGAAACCGTATTGACTATCTGAAATCAAATTGTTGTTTGCTAGAGATTATTATAAATCTTATCTCTTATAATCTTTCCAAAACCTTTCCTACAACAGAAGTAAGGCTCACTGGTCTATAATTACCTGGGTCATCTCTGCTGCCCTTCTTGAATAAGGACACATTTGCAATCCTCCAGTCCTCAGGTACTAAACCTGTAGACAATGATGACTCAAATATCAAAGCCAAAGGCTATGCTATCTCCTCCCTAGCTTCCCAGAGAATCCTCGGATAAATCCCATCCAGCCCAGGGGACTTGTCTACTTTCACTCCTTCTAGAATTGATAACACCTGTGCATAACTAACCTCGATCCTTTCTAGTCTAATAACTCATACGTCATTCTTCTCCTCTACAAATAGTCTCCTTTTCCTGAGTGAACACTGATGAGAAATGTTCATTTAGCACCTCTCCGATCTCTACAGGGTCCACACACAACTTCCCACTTCTGTCTTTGACTGGCCCTATTCCTACCCTAATCTTCCTCATATTCCTCATATTTATTCTGATACATTTGAGAAAACATGTATGGGTAACATAAACCTTATGGAAGCAAAGGGACTCAAAAAGTAATAATTACACAGATTTAAGGCATTGGTAATTTTGTTCTAATTAATATGCATTTCTGCTAGGATAGTTGATTCACAGTGTTGGCAATACTACCACTCTTACACACTCCTCCCATCTCGGGAAAAAAATAGTTACTTGATAGGTTTGGCCTTCAAATTGTGCATATTTGATCTGGCACAACAAATGACTAAATTTGTAATCTGATCTAAAAGCAAAATATTTTTGCTCCCACATCAAAAACTGGCTTGCAAGTTATTTGCACTGTTACATTCGAATGGGATTAAATGCTGTCTGATGAAAATGGTCAAATATACAGAATTCACCACTTATGGATGGGGTACTTTAAATACTGTCATCTTTATTTCACATCAAAATATGCATTTGGTTCAAATAATGCAGAAATATTATATGCCCTCTTTATCAATTGTATTGGATACAGAACTCTTTTGTTATGTAAACTGATTTCCACTTCTGTTTATCTGTATACATACATAATTGGACAGCTAATAAATCCCTCCGTTAACATTTTATGTTCCTTTTAAGGTATGTATCCATTACACTTGTAGTCAGGAATCTTCAGTCTCTCAGTCCTTATGAAAATATTTAGCTTTCATTTACAATTTCTCAGCAGCTCTGTCAAGAGAAACAAAATAAGATTTTTGAATCTAAATTGTCGAATTCACGTGATCTCATTTCTATGAAATTTGCAATGATGCCTGCCAAAACTCTTGCCTACAATTCTTATCATAGAAGGTTACCGAAAAGTAAACCTTTAAAAGGTCAGAAATGCAATAATGGTGGAAGGTAGTTTTATGTAAAAAACATAGTTGGTACAAGACACAAATTAGAAGTTACAACACTTGCAAGAAAAGAAATGAGCAAAAGTCACCCATTTTCTGAAATTCTTCTTTCTTCAATTTCAGTAAAAACAGATGTACCAAGATCTAAATTCATTTTCTTTTAATTCTTAACTTCAATTCTACCAATTCATTTTGCAAAATGTATTTTGGCAATAATGGGTACTTTGCTAAGTAGCTCTCGAAACAGTGTCACACATTTTCATATGATTAGAAAATTTAGACCTCTAGGTAAATTTGTGTCTAAAACAGGGAAGTAAAGGGTAAAGACATTTCTGTGTGATTCTGGTCAATCACAGAGCAATCTGGGCAGGGTAAGATAGGAAATTAGAAGCGGAGACTTTCTGCATAAGTACCATGGAGATGTTTATGTCAGGGCTTCCTTAACTCAGAATCCTTCTTTCCAGAGTGGTTTTGAGTGTTTTCAGTTCTCGTGGCGCCTTACAGGAATTCACCTGAATTCTCAGATTCGCAGACTGACATTGATAATTCTGAAAGTTAATCTCTGCAATGATTATGACAGACAAACTACTCTTGGGCTGACTGCCTGCCTATTGAATATGGCCAAGATACATTAAAACAAAATTCTCCAAACCCATCTCAATGGTACTGTGACACATTGGTTTAGATTTCCATCTGGAAACAGACAATCTTAAACTTTAAATTCCGCTTTTGATCTGAAAAATACGGAAATTCTTCAAAACCTCTTGGTTGTGAGTGGTTTTCAAACATTTTTTGACCTGCATAAATACATGAATAATTTAGCACCTCTAGTTTATACATTGACCTTGTACCTTCCTATGACATCTACCAGGTACATAAAAAAAAGCGTAGCAAAAGTGACTTTGGGACTCTTGAAAGACACATGTGGTGAACTGAATACAGGAAACAGAAATAACAGGTAATTTACACCAATATTTTGCATCAGCCTTCATGGTGATGGACATTATACACGTCACAAAGATATCAGATGGGCAAGGTGCCAATAGGAGGAAAAATCTTCTAATGTTCTCTATCACTGTATACAAAGTTGACAAACTAGTGAAACTAAAGGCAAATTGTCAGAATGTGATGATTTGCATCCTAAAGTGTTAAAAGAAGTGGCTGCAGAGATATTGGAGACAAAAAAAAACTGTTACCCTTCTTCAGAACCTTCAGTCCTGAAGAAAGGTTAAACCCAAAATATTGACTTCTCCACCTCCTGATGCTGCTTGGATAGCAGAGGTATTGGAAGCATTGGCCAAAATGCTCTAGAACTCACTGGTTTCCAGTCAATTGGAAATCGAATAATGTGACACCTCTGTTCAAGAAGGGAGGCAGATAGGAAACTATAGATAAGTTAGCTCAACATCTGTCATTGGGAAAATGCTAGAGTGCATTACGCAGGAAGAAATAGAAGGATATTAAAAAAACTTAACATGATCAGAATCAACATGATATCATGTTGGGGATATCATGTTTGAAGAATTTGCTAGAGTTCTTTGAGGATGTAACAAGAAGAGTTAATGAAGGAGAACTGGTAGCTGCTGTGTATTTGGATTTCCTGGAGGCATTCAATAAGGTTCCACTAAAGGGTGACTGCACAAGACAAGAGCTCCAAAGTCTTCGGAGTAACATATTAACATTTCAATGAGGATTGATTAACACAGAAAACAGTCAGAATTAACAAGTCTTTTTCAGGTTGAAAAGATGTAACTACTGCTGTGTGACAAAGATCAGTCCTGATGCCTCAATTATTTTCTATGTTAATGACTTGGAGAAAGGAGCCAGAGTATAATCGATCCAAATTTACTGACGCTACAAAAATAGGTGGGATGGGCATGTTGTGATGAGGACATAAGGAATTGGCAATAGAATATAAATAGGTTGAGTGAGTGGGCAAAAAACTTGGCAAATATAATGTGAGGTGATTCGCTTTGGTAAGATGGATCAAAAGACACAATCTTAATTAAATAGAGTCTCCAAAAGAAAGTATGCCAAAGAGGGACCTGGGTGCTCTCGTGCATGAAACACCAAATGTTAGCATGCAGGTGCAGTAAGTATGAAGAAGGGAAATTAGTTTTAGCCTTTATTGTTAGGGATTTGGGATTAAAAATAGGGAAGTCTGTTACAACTGTACAGGGTGCTGGTGAGGCCACATCTGGAGTACAGTACAATTTTGGTCTATATTTAATAAGATATATTGACATCATAGGCTGTTCAAAAGAGATTCACTCAGCTAAGTCGTAGATGAAAGGATTGGTTCAGCAAGAACAGCCAAACAGACTATGCCTATATTCAATCATGTTTAGAAGACTGAAGGGTGATCTTACTGAAACCTAAGAGATTCTCATGGATCTTAACAGGATAGGTATAGACACAATGGATTCACAGGTAGGGAAATCTCAAATTATGGGACACTGGCAGCATTCCCAATAATTTTCTTTTTGGTTCTGGGTGTTTGGAATTGGAAGCCAATGCCACAATTACCATGATGGTGCTGATTGTCATGTGCAAAACCTTGGAGTGGAAGAATGGACAGATAACTGAATCTTACCCTTTTTTGACTAGGTCTGAGTGCATTGGAGTTTTTTGGAGGGATTTTCACTGTGAAGCCCACAGGCTTTAATTGCTGCATCTTAAAAATTGCATTGACTATCTACCCAGCCCCTATGGCATCTCTCATGTCAATTTCCTATCATATTGTCCCCATGCACCATTCCCAGAACAACTCAGAACTCAATGGACATCTGCTGAAAGACTGGAATCCCTTGTGCTGGTGCCTTTAAAGGCTCATTGTGCATCTCGACAAACATATCTGTTCTGTAACCACGCACCCCCACCCCCACCCCCACCCCCAACAAGACTGGTCCAAACACCAGAGCTGTACCTCCACAGCCCCATGGTCTGCTCCACCACAGCCCTCATTGAAATATGGGCTTGCTGTCAGTCCACCTTCATCTTCTTAGATTCTCAGCAACCAACATCCCAACAGAGGCAGACCCCCATGACGCTCAGTGGAAATTATCTAAAATGGTAACAGAAGGAGTGAAAGAGTTTGAGATCTCAGAAGAGTCATTAATAGCATATCCTGCAGTTGAGGACTGAGCACACAACACCCACACAGTGAGAGATGCTGCATCCTGATAATGAAGGACATGTCCCCATCATCCATCCAAAGGCTTATCCTGTGCAGCAGCTTGGTGAAGGTGCTGCTGTGTCAGAGTCATGTTATAAAGTCAAAAGCATGTATGTTCACTTTAAAATAGAAAGTGCTTTCTGAATACTGAAGTAAACAAAGGGCAGGCCCAGCTTTCCAAAGGGAACGGCTGGGAGATGGGCTGTTCCAAAATACATACACGTAACAATTGGCTGTTAAATGGATACGTGAGTTTTGGTTGCTGTTTTGACAACAATTCAAATTTAGCCAACTAGTTTAAATTGTGCTCAGGATACTAAAACCCAATAGAGTTTAAACTTGACAACATCAGATCAATGACAGGGTACCATGTTGGGAGCTATAAAACCAGGGCATGTTGAAAATGTGGTCAGAGCAATTGCTGTACAGCCAGAGACCTATCAGTCTAATATCTTGCTCTGAAAGAAATTAGAAGACACTCAATATCAAAAAGGTTTATTTTCCTGTAAAGCATCCTCGCCATAAAAAAGACAGACAACAACCCAGGGAGATTAGCAGACAAAAGATTGAAGACAGCAGAGAAGACAGAGACTCTGTGGACTTGAGATTAAGTTAATGTAATGTTTAATTAAGTTAATGTTATTGGAACAGCATGTTAATAGAATTGTATTCAGTTAGGGGAAAGAGTGTTCGGTTTGTTAATACATTTGTTTAGTGTTCACTATTAGAGTTAGGAAAATAAACTGTAATTTTTTTTTAAATAGTGGAAATTAGGAATTCTCTGTTGCTCACTGACATTTTAACCAATTACGAGGTGAGGTGAGCTTTTCTGGGTGTTTGGTTTTAATTAACAGAGAGGTTCAACCCACACATCCTAACAATTACCACCCAATATAATCAAGAACAGAAAGTCTGCAGTGTTCTGACACCCTTTCCATTCCAGAACAGATGGAATACTCAACACTCTCATTCAGTATTCAGTCATTTATTCAGTTCTGACCATTGTTATATTTATATAACAGATGAAGTGATGTTGTGTGGCTCACACAGGACCCTGGGAAGTAACGCGAGTCATGGTTCCACTTTGGTCTTTTGTAATATCACTGCTGCTCACTTCAACATTATTGAGATTCCAAGTTCAATTTTTGAGCTGCAATGGCAATGTAGCAAATGGCCCCTAAGCACCCTCACTCTACATGTGTGGCAAATAGGCAATTAAATTAATGCAACTTAATAGTAGCCGAGGTTTGTAAACGGCTGCTTCATTCATTTCACAGAATCCCCAGAATCATAGAATCCCTACAGTGTGGAAGCAGATCATTCAGCCTATCAAGTTCACATTAACCCTCTGAACAGCATCCCACCCAGACTACCCTATCCCTGTAACCCTGCATTTCCCATGGGAATCCACCTAGCCTACACATCCCTGGACAATTTAGCATGGCCAATTCACTTAACCTACATATCTTTGGGCTGACAGGGGAAACCGGAGCACTCAAAAGAAAGTCATGCAGACACAGGGAGAATGTGCAAACTCCACACAGACAGTCACCTGAGGCTGGAATTGACCCTGGGTCCCTGGCTTGTGAGGTAGTGTGCTAACCACTGAGCACCATGCTGCTGACGTCTGTCGCTCCAGGTGTGATGGTGTCCAGCACAACCATTACAGTAAGCACCACAACCATTGCACAGTTTCGCCCTAAGAAATTACACTAAATCTACCTACCCTCACCATTCTCCCAGCCACTTTCTACCAACACTCCTAATCTAGAGAACAGAAAGTGCTTGCACAGACCACAGCTCCCACTGGACACTTAACACTGGGCCCCACTTGGTTGCCAGGTTCCTCTCCCTAAACTGTGTGTGAGCTGTGCCCACACTGGACAGGACCATGATCTCTGACCAACAAAAGACCCCTCTTAACTGAGGACTAGCTCCACCAGTTTCTGACATGGCCATTTGGTTCAATGAATGAGCAGTATGCTTGCTGAACTGGCAGCTGGCAAAGGTGCTGGAATGATGTCTTAGTGTGCTATCAAGATGCGTTTTTCCCACAGACTGATCCCTGCTGCCAAGCAGCACACCTACACAAAAAGTCACCTCAATATGGCAGTTCTGAAAGTCTTTTTCTCTGCTGAAGTGCCTACATGCTAACAGGCCTGATAAGGCATGGCTGCTGTGAACATGCAGGAAGGCAGTAACGGAGCAAGCGCTAAGGGAGCAAGCGGACAGCACCAACATGGAGCTTGGTCCACTCAGAATTGGAAGGTTGATCCGTATGTGCAAAGACTTTTTGCTGCAGCCTTTCAATGCTGGTTACTGGTACTTACTGCAACGCAAGTCTTGGCTTCCTAAGCAATGGGCTGGTATACTAAAGAGGTACCAGGAGGATCATCAGAGGATTGCAGATAGAGTCACAGTCATGCAGCATGGAAAAAGAGCCTTCGTCCAACTCATCCATGCTGCCCCGACATCTCAATCTGACCATGCACATTTGCCAGCGTTTGGCCCATATCCCTCTGAACCCTTCCACTTCATATACCCATCCCAGATGCCTTTTAAATGTTGTAATTGTACCAGCATCCACCATTTCCTCTGGCAGCTCATTCCATACATGCACCACCCTCTGTGTGAAAAAGTTGCCGGCTTGGGTCCCTTTTAAATCTTTTCACTCTCACCTTAAATCTGTGCCCTCTAGATTTGGATTCCCCCACCCTAGGAGAAAAGATCTTTGCTATTCACCTTATCCATTTTTGAATGTTATGTTAACTAGTTAACAGATTCAACTTTAAATGTTTGTACTACATCTCTATTCTTTAGTCTCCATGTGTTTATTTGCGTAAAAGAAGATTGATAACTGTATTTGCATGTTAGACAACAATCAAGTCAATGTATATTGGGGCAGCACATTAAATATTGCATAAAATGCCTTCCTATGGAACCTTCTCAAAAATTCTATGCAGTTTATTAATCTCCATTCTTTCTTTGTTGTTATTGGCAATGTATGTTGAATTTTGAATGATAACTTAAGCGAAATCCAGATTTCATGCGATTTCAGAAGCCCCTAAAATCAGTTTAAGAACTGAAATGATTTTTAATGTAGCGGCTGATGGCAAATTTACAAATTTGCACATACTTACCTCCATATCATCTGGTGAAATTTTGAGGTGTTCACTAACATTGTTGCTGTTCAACATAGGCATTAACTTGACTGAGCTTTATGCTTTCATAAGTGAACTGCCTTTTTGGTTTCAAAACTGAATTTTAGAGAAAGGCATAACACAACATTAAAAGGAAATAACACCTGCAGCATTATGATTTCTTCGGATGAATAGCAAGATAGTATCTTACTTCCGTGGCGTGACAGGACAGCACAAAGCTGAACAGCACTCATGGTGGCATAATAGGAGGGGTTCAGAGTGAGGGAGAAAGTTACAAAGTCAGCGTTCACACACATGAGAAACATAATGCAGTGTGATAAACAAGACGGGCAGTCTGCACACTGCCATTTGCTAAATGTTTTGTCTGTACTAGACACCTGGCTTTAAGAGACAAAATCAGTGTTAAAATATATTCGTTTTTCTTTCTGAACACCTTGCATTTAGAAAAAGACAAAAAATGGGAGGGGTGGGGAATTGAAAATGGAAAGCATTGCAGAGCTTCCGAAAGAGCATGTCCAGAAGGATCAAGGACATAATCAATTTGGCTACGTCCAAGGAACAGAAAATGTGCAATTACTGAGGAACTGAAGTCTCTGAAAATATGGCTGCCAAATATGCTGGTGTCACAAAACTAGGTAGGAAATTAAGTTGTCAAGAGGATATAAAAAAAGGGTACAAATAGATATAGATAGGTTAAGTGAATGGACAAAGATCTGGCAATAGAGTATAATGTGGGAAAATGTAAAGTTTTCCATTTAAGAAGAATAAGAAAAAGCATATCATCTAAATAGTGATAGATTGCAGATCACAGAATGCACAGGGATCTGGGTATCCACATGCACGAATTACCAAAGGTTAATCTGCAGGAATAGCAAACAATTAAGAAATAAAAGAGATAATTTAGTACAAAGGGAACTGAAGACAAGAGTAGGTTATGCTTCAATTTTATAGGTCAGTAGTGAGACAGCATCTTAAGTACTGTGCGCAACACATTGTTAGAACCCTTGCTGACATTTCATTATCTTAACTTCATTCTTTTATCAATTTGAGTTGGAGCTGTAAACTGGTAACAAAGCTAAAAATCAACTTTTGGACAGTGGGTAACAGCTTCTGTTAAATGGAACACAAACCAAACAAATTTTAGCTTGTTCACGAGGCATGCCTGCACATTAATTGTGGCTTGGTTCCTAACCAAGATTCTGCCGTTACCAGACAAAAGCACTATGCTAAACAGAAGGTGACTATTAGTGAGGCTAGTACCTGGGAATTGATTCTAGCAAGTCTGGAAAAGACCTCATGTTCAAACAAGTGACAGAAGTTGAATGTATCTTGGACCTCGTGGAGGAGAGGTCCCTCTGTCTGGGAGTAGTCACAGTTTGAATTGGGTTTTGGACTGTCATTTTCCACTGAAAACAATCTGGCTGTTAGTACTCCAGCATGGGGATTTGAAAGCTCCATGCCTGACCTCCCATGAGCCTCTTGGGAACTCAAAGAATAGATGAGTATTCGTACCTTTATCTGAGGGAGCTGTAAAAGTGATCTTGAACACCATCTTCAGAAAATCGACCAAGAAACCATCATTTATGCCTGTAGAACAACGGCTCAAGAAAACCACAAATTAGACGGCCAGTTGCATTTTTGTTTTATTTATCTCTTTGCTTGTCTTGTCTGTCTTTTCTGAATTGGGCTGAAAATGAAAGTTGCATGTTTATGGCATAGACCAATCATATTACTTTGTTGAATTTTGTTCTGCTAATGTTACAATACAGTTGATAAATTGCCAAAACTTTGGTTTAAGATACAAACCAATATCTGGAATTGATTATTTAGAGGATCTGGGATCGATTATTCAAATGTTTGTTTAGGAATGAAGGGGGTCAATTGTACATCTTTGAAGGTTTTCATTTTACTGTGCTGTGAATACAGAGATAGAAAGATTTGGTTTGGTTATCCGTTTCTGTGTCTTAATAATTAGAGTCAGTTCAGAGAGGGTTAATTAGACTAATAACTGGCATAGGCAAGTTGTTTTTACAAAGAAAGATTGAATAGACTTGGTTTGTATCTGTTGGAGTTTAAAAGGTTAGGAGGAATCTTTATGGAAATATAAAAAGATCCCAGAGCTTGACAGGCTACACGTGGAGAGGACATTTCCTTTTATGTAAGAATCTAGAACAAGGGACCACTGTAATCATCACATCATCCATTCAAAACAAAGTTGAGGCAATTGTTTTTTCCCCCAAGAGGATTGAGAGTTATTGGCATGCCCTTCCTGGAAAAAGGTGTTGAAACAGAGGTCTTGAACATTTTTAAGGCCAAGATAGATTGATTCTTGTTAGCATGAGAGGTGAAGAGTCATCAGTAGGCCGGAATGTGGATTTGAGGTTAAATATCAGATCAGCTTGCCCTGATGCTAATATTTGCGGATTAGAGGTGAGTATAGGCTGAAGCACATGGATTCTGCCCTGGGATACAGTTTCACCACACACATACAACACACACACACACACACAATCTGCTAGGTACCCACTCAGGTTTCCATGTCAACTTTTCTTGAGTCTAGCTTGTTTGATGAGATAGGAAGCTGAATATCAATGAGATGAATTGTGTTATCAATGTATTTAACAGGTAATAAACCCCTTAAGCTAGGAGGCATGCATTTAAGGTGAGAGGGTCAAAGTTCAAAGGAGATGTGAGGGGTAAGTTTTTTTGAGCATAGAGTGGTAAGAGTCTAGAATGTGCTTCTGGGGTGGTGCTGGTGGTAAAGGCAGATATGATTAGGGGCGATTATGGGACATTTGGGCAAACACATGAATTTAGGATATCTGGTCGACATGGATGAGTTAGACCAAAGGGCCTATTTCTTTGCTGCTCATCTCTAAGACTCTACGAGTATGCAAGGAATAGAATGAAATGGATCAAAGACAGGCAGAAGGAATTAGCTTATGCTCAGCACAACATAGTGGGCCAAAGAGCCTGTTCCTGTGCTGTCCTGTTCTATGTTATATTTGGCAACTCATCGCTGCTTGGGAGGAACTTGCCATGGGACTTGTGAAAAATGTAAAGGACGAAGCGAGATTATCTTGATGTTGAGATAGGCCTCGTCGGACACTCTCATCCGATTCTACTAGACTTCTCATCCAATTCTGTCACACATCTCGCCATAGCCCAGGTCACTCTGACCTCTAGAAGATACCACGAACAAAGAGATGCTCACTTAAATCAAAGGTGCGAAGGAATTTCTTTTCAGAGGGTAGTGAACATCTGCAATTTTCTACCCTAATGTTGTGGTGGCTAAACGACTGCAAGTATTTCAAGCAGATTGACAGAGTTTTGAAATATTGAGGAGTGATCTCCTCTGGTGGTGAGACAGGCTCGGTACTCAATGGCCATCTCCTGCACTTATTTACTATGCTATACAGGAGAGCTGGCTCCTCAAGAGATTCAGAGAGGCCACCCCAGTCCTAGATGTGAATATCTCTCACTACCATCCCAGGAATGCATTAGGACTTCCCATTTGATTTTGAACTCTAACGCTGTGATAAGCTTTCCCCATCAATTCCTTTCAGCATTTTTTTTAAATTCCAAATGAAAAGTAGTTTCATGTTTGCAATATTTTACAGGCCACTCATAATCACAAAACATTTCAAAGCTCTTCACAGCCTCCTTAGTATTTTTGAAATGGAGTCAGTATTTAATGGAAAACTTGCATGCAGTAAGCTTCCACATAATTAAATAAATGATCAGCGAATGCATTAGTAATGTCAGTTGATAGGTAAATGTTAACCAGGCAATACACTTTCTTAAAGTGTGCCATGGAACCGTTTATTCCCAGTTAAGAAACAGGGTGAACATCAGTGTAATATTTCATCTGAAAGATGTGTTTCATTTTGAAGCTTACATCACTAACTTCACTTAGCTGTCAACTGAGATTATGTGCTTAAAGTTGCAAAATGGGGTCTGTACTCACTATTTTATGACTCAGATGTAAAAATTTAGCAGGAATGCTACAAGTGTCATTCAAATCTTTGCAATAAGTAGGGTAATAACTGACTATATAGATTAACATTTGCTTTTTCACATTTTTCTGGTCTTTACTACTTTTGACATTCTGTATTGGCACAGAGAGTACAATAGGGAAGAATGTCTAACAGCTCTGATCCAGGATTCTAATGATGAGCATCATCTGCAAGCACAGAATTATTTCATTTAATAACTACTTAAGACATCTTCATACCACAGCAATAAATCTGTTCCTGAGAACGTTGCTATCCTTCCTGACCAGCAAAATGAAGCGGCCTGTTTGCAGGACTGGAGGGAAGGGGTGGGTGCTGCTGTGATCTACCTCACTCTGGGGATGCAGATGGGGTGTTAGGGGTTAGCTGCTGAAAGCAACATCCCTTCCCTTGTTTCTGACTCCCCCTCCCCCCGCCTGGTGGCCCTGGACTTTGGCATTGCTCTGTTGTCAGCAGGACATCCTTGTCCCAGGAAGTGAACCCAGCACTCAGGCCACTAGGTGATCCCTTACGTGGCTGGTATATACATGATCTAATGGTCTTTGCTGTTCATGGAAGTGAGAAAGTCCCACCCATTTTATGCAGGAAAAGCAGAAGGTTCTGTCCGTTGTTTCATAAAGGATGACTTTTCATCAGATATGAATTCTTACGAAAGGTCACCAGCACAGCAAGTTTTCTTTCCCCCCCACCCCTCTCATTGCTTTTTCTGTGTTTGTTTTGGGTTTCCTGCATGTTATTGGAAATCATGATCGAAAAGTCAGGAATTTGGACCAGAAATAAAAATGACTCTATTTTTTTTTACTGTTATCAGACAAAAAGACTAAATTAATACAAATATAAACTAACAACCTTGAGATCAGACTGCAATCTCACAAAGGTTATTGCTAACTGTAGAAAGGTGCAGCACGAACCTGGGGATACTTATGCAAACAACACAGAAAGCTAGCACACAAGGGCAGCAGGTAATCAGGAACGTTAAAGGAGTTTGGGCCCTTATTTCAAGAGGGTTGGAGAGCAAGAGTAGGAAAGTCTTACTACAACTGTACAAGGTGGTGGTGAGACCATATCTAGAAAACAGTTAGCAGTTTAGGTCCCCTTATTTAAGGAAAGATATTATTCTGGTGTAGAGGGATTGTCTTATGAGCAAAGATTAAACAGGTTAGGACTCTACACAATGGAATTTAAAAGGAAGACCAGATGATCTAATTGAAACAGGATGCTTAAGGAGCTTGAAGGGGTAAATCTCCTCAATCCCCTCATGGGAGTCTCAGAATTAAGGGACGCAATTTAAGACTGAGATGAAGAATTTTTTTCTTTTAGAAGAATAAGCATCTTTGAATCCTCTGGCCACAGAGAGCTGTGAAGGTAGAGTTCTTGTGTATATTTAAGGTTGAGATAAATATTTGATCAGTAGGGAAATCAAGGGTTATAGGGAAAACAGCAGGGAAATGGACGTGAGGAGCCTCCGATCAGCCATAGTCCTAATGTTTGGCAGAGTAAGCTTGAGAGGCTGAATGGCCTACTCCTGTTCCTCTTTCTTATGGTCTAAGAAAGCAAGATAGAATAATGGAGCACTTAAGGTTGACTATATTTCAGATATGTTCAAAATTCTGCACTCAGCCATATATTAGGCTGTAATGCTTCGCTTTTCTAATACAGTTTGCATTAAAAGGACATCAATTATTAAACCCTATTCTGAGAATTCTGCAGAATATTTGTTCTTAGAAAACGCAAGGTGATTTGATTCTTGCCAAATCTAACTATTCTTCCATTTTAATCTCTTTAGTAAGAAATAGCTGGAAATAAAGATTACAGGGTCACACTGATCTTCATCTGGCATAGGCTTGTGAACATGCATACATACATCTAGCAGCTGGGGTGGTGGGATGGAAGGGAGGGAATTCTGGTCTCTATTCTTTACAGAATAATTAGATCCCCCTCTGCTTGGAATGGAGACATTCTCCCTCTCTCTCTCTCCACGTCTCAGTTGTAAGTTTATATTTTTATATTGGAGGGAAGGGGTTAGTGATGGTGGGTGGTTGCTATGGAGAAGAAACCAAGAAAGAAATAGAACTCAAGGCTTTACCGACAACTGCCGGTGAAAAAAATGTTGGATCAAAAAGATCGAAGATAATGATCAGTTTTCAATGATTAAAAATGAAAAAAAAAATTTCACATCCAAGTTTATATATAATCTAAGCTCCACTGACACACGGCTATCTTGTCTGAAGCATGTTTTAAACACCACTACTAGGTTATATTAGCAGATTTGCTGTGCCACTGCATATGTAAATTGCTGTGCTGCATTGATAAAATGAAGACAGACAATTACAGTTAGGGTTAATACATTACACTAATGTGTTCATTTTTCTGAATTTAGCTGCACTCAACCACCTTATTCAAGGTGATAAATTTATCATACAACTTGCAGATTTGAACATCGTTTGATACCAGAACACATGATCAATGCTTACCAAGCAACTTCCCTGATATCGAAACAAAGTTTGGTTTGAGAAACCTTGTACAGTGCTTTATTGAGAAAAATAACATTTTGTTTATGATAAACAAAAGCACATTATAGCAAATGAAAAGCTCCAAATAGAAGAATAATTTAACAGCTGACAATAGTTTTGCAAAAAATTTCAACTGAACAAATAGCAGCTCCTTTTCTTGTGCAATTACCAGCTTACCATAGTTGGGACCAGTTTCGGACACTGCATACGAGGCTACAGTACATTTATTTAGAAAGTGGTCCACCAACTAATGGTCCTAATTATTTTCAGTAATGCTACAAGAAAAGCCATATAGTGCTTTTTATTCTGGACAACATGAAAAAAATAAATACTAAAATAAATAGGGCTTTTTTGCCGAGTACACAATCACAACCCTTGGAAGATATGGCGAGACAGTTTAGATCTCACAATTTCATAATTAGTGTCTACTGTGAAAAACACTGTTAAAAGCTATCCATTAACAAACAGTTAAACTTGCCAAAATATCTTAAAATCCATATTCTGTAATACACCAAATGTAGTGCTGGAGCTATCACTCCAACTTGTGATTCTGCGAGTTGTGTCCTTATGTACAATTGTATACGGTTGCATTACCATCGAGCTGTTTTAGCAGCTAATTTCACTAAATGCATTGTCAACTGACCAAGAAAGCAGTGCAAAGCTCAATACTGACTTACCAAACAAGGATTCCAAGCTCAAAGTCCAAGCTTATTCCTGGCACAAACCTTCTTCTCGCAACACATATGTAACAACAGCCAGATTTTAAATTTTTGGATGCACTACAGATGTGCGCTGAACTTTCAAAGATAATTGCGTTTAATTGGAACAGCACTTATTGTACCAGCTGACAGTCTGAACTTGAAAAATGAGCCATGGGAATCTTTGTCTGAGAAACTGACCAACAAAAGGATTGTTTAATAGAGCACAGTGTACTGAATGTCTTCTGTGGTCAGGTTGCCACCACGTGTCTTCAGAAAGTAGTTACATTCAAGAATAAATAGTGATAACTTCACAACCACCACCTCGTACCAACAGTACTCTCTCCAGACCTTCTGTAAGTACCTCCAGAAATTCCATATCTTCAAACAATGTGTCAAGGATATCTGATAACAGTCCATTTGAAAACATTGTTCACATATTTTAGGTTTGTGCTATAACATAGTTGTAGTTGTCTATGAGTGCAAAAATGCCCAATTAAAAGGTTAGAAAGAAATATTAGCAATGTTCGAACCTGAAAGGATGATTAACTTTGATAATTATGAAAATAACTGGCCTATCTTGTGCTCAGCATACTACAGCAGGGAAGGCCAAACCATTTTCAATTGCTTTAATGACTGTCCCGGCATCATATATTGCTGGTTCGTTGGTCCAGGGGTGTGATTCTTGCTTCAGGTGAATGGCGCGAATGCGAGAGACCACATTTTCAAATCCCGGGTTAGTCATGGTGTTCTGCTTATGACGGCAGTAGGGCTCAGTGGTTAGCACTGCTACCTCACAGAGTCAGGGACCTGGGTTCAATTCCATTCTTTGTGGAGTTTGCACATTCTCCACCCCCTCCATGTGCATGAGTTTCCTCCAGGTGCTCTGGTTTCCTCCCACAGTCCAAGATGTGCAGTTTAGGTGGATTGGCCATGTTAAATTGCTTGTAGTATCGAAGGATATGCAGGCTAGGTTGGTTAGCCATTGGAAATGTGGAGTTACAGGATAGGGAAGGGGTGTTTGTCTGGGTGGGATGCTCTCCAGAGGTCAGTTTGGACTTGACGGGCTGAATGGCCTACATCTACACTTTAGGGATTCTATGAGGAAGAATTCAAACATGAGATTGCTGATGATAGCACAGAGTTAAATGCCACTTGCAATTTCTCGGATAATGAGGAAACTTGCTCAAAGACGGACGAGACCCAGATATATTAGTGTTTGGATAATAAGCCAAAGTAAAATTTTTGCCATACAAGTGCTAGGCATAACCATCTCTACAGTATAGTCTTGCAAATTACACTGAAATAAACAGTATTACCAACACAGAATCCCTCACCATCAACATGCTGGGGATGACCGGGTGGGTGTGGTGGGGCGGGAAGAAAAGGATCACAAACAACCAGAAGTTAAACTGCAAGAGCCACATAAACACTTTGGGTACAGTGGAGTAAGTCAGAGCTGTGTATTCGGTATGACTTGCTTATCTGGGACTCCTGCACAGCTTGAGACAGGCACATGATGGCATACTCCCTATTTGCTTTGGTGAGTATATCACCCAAATGCCCAATCTCTATCATTCAGGCCAAAGAGGCAGCAGGTGCACAAGAGCACTGCCGCTTCTACTTCCCTGTTCAAGTCATCCACAATCCTGACTTGAAAATATATTATCTTTACTTTGACATCTTGAAGATTGAATCCTGAGATTGTGTGTACTTGCACTGTGCAGAGTACATTCAGGATATTTACCACAGAGACAGCAGTCTTTCAAGAAAACAGATCACCATCAAGGGTGGTACTGGAAGGGTAATAAAGCTCACACTCCATGAACTAGTCAAAAACGGGACCAGGGACCATGCACCAGAGCCTGACAAAGTGACTTATAGGAATGAAGAACCCTCGTGGCTTGAAAGACATTTTCGAAAAAGAAAGTTGGGAGAAATTTAAATAGATTTAAATAAATAGAAGAAAGTGTGTTTTGAACTTGAAAGTACTAGCAGGCCAGGCACCGATAGAGATCAGAGAGCCGAGGAGTGATTGGCATGTAAGATTTGGTGCTGGGTAGGTCACAGGCAGGAAATATTTGTATGAATTTAATTTGTATAGCATGAAAGAAGGGAGGTCAACAAAGAAAGAAACAGAATAATACTCGCGGGATGACATAAACTCTACATGAGAAGTTCAAGTGTGGATGAACTGAGGCAGATGAGAAGCTGAGTGTTATTGTAGAAGAGGTAGGAGGCATCTCTGTGTGGTGAACAGTTTAGGGGCTTTATTTAGCTTATGTTTAAATTGGATAGGAAGACTGCTGGTGGATCCAGCCCAATATATGGACTGAACCAGGGGCAAAGGAATAAAGCTTACTTTGGAGTCCAAAAGATGATAAGTTAAATCTTGGAACACCAAAGTTAAGCAAACTGGCCTCCATCTACGGTTGGATATTATGTAGGTGTCCAAATCACATGAGCATGTTGACAGAGGTAGGAGAAAGGTAAGGATTGGTTGTCAATATGCATGTGGATGCTGAATGCACATTTCCAGATGATGTTAGTTGACTAAAGAGAGACTTGGGATAATATGGAGGGATTACAGATCATGATCAAACTTTAATGATCAAATAAAACATAAGTTTGCCTATGATCAGTCCAGCTTTAGCAAGGAATGGAAACCAAATTGAATATTTTCAAGCACAAACCTACATGGAAAATAAAACATTCAAAAAGGAAATTGTCAGAAAACAGAGAAAGAGGAGGGGAGTAGGACTAATTAGAGTCATAGGGTCATAGAGGTGTACAGCATGGAAACAGACCCTTCTGTCCAACCCGTCCATGCCGACCAGATATCCCAACCCAATCTAGTCCCACCTGCCAGCACCCGGCCCAAATCCCTCCAAACCCTTCCTATTCATATACCCATCCAAATGCCTCTTAAATGTTGCAATTGTACCAGCCTCCACCAAATCCTCTGGCAGCTCATTCCATACACGTACCACACGCTGCATGAAAAAGTTGCCCCTTAGGATTCTTTTATATCTTTCCCCTCTCACCCTAAACCTTCTGGACTCCCTGACTGCAGGGAAAAGACTTTGTCTATTTATCCTATCCATGCCCCTCAATTTTGTAAATCTCTATAAGGTCACCCCTCAGCCTCCAACGATCCAGGGAAAACAGCCCCAGCCTGTTCAGCCTCTCCCTGTAGCTCAGATCCTCCAACCCTGGCAACATCCTTGTAAATCTTTTCTGAACTCTTTCAAGTTTCACAACATCTTTCCGATAAGAAGGAGACAGAATTGCATGCAATATTCCAACAGTGGCCTAACCAATGTCCTTTTACAGCCGCAATGTGACCTCCCAACTTCTGTACTCAATACTCTGACCAATAAAGGAAAGCATACCAAACGCCTTCTTCACTATCCTATCTACCTGCAATTCCACTTTCAAGGAGCTATGAACCTGCACTCCAAGGTCTCTTTGTTCAGCAACACTCCCTAGGACCTTACCATTATGTGTATAAGTCCTGCAAAGATTTGCTTTCCCAAAATGCAGAACTTCGCATTTATCTGAATTAAACTCCATCTGTCACTTCTCAGCCCATTGGCCCATCTGGTCCAGATCCTGTTGTAATCGGAGGTAACCCTCTTTGCTGTCCACTACACCTCCAATTTTGGTGTCATCTGCAAACTTACTAACTGTACCTCTTATTCTCGCATCCAAATCATTTATGTAAATGACAAAAAGTAGAGGGCCCAGCACCGATCTTTGTGGCACTCCACTGGTCACAGGCCTCCAGTCTGAAAAAAAAAACCTCCATCACCACCCTCTGTCTTCTACCTTTCAGCCAGTTCTGTATCCAAATGGCTAGTTCTCCCTGTATTCCATGAGATCTAACCTTGTCAAAGCCTTACTGAAGTCCATAAAGATCGCATCTACTACTCTGCCCTCATCAATCTTCTGTGTTACTTCTTCAAAAAACTCAATCAAGTTTGTGAGACATGATTTCCCACGAAAAAGCCATGTTGACTATCCCGAATCAGTCCTTGCCTTTCCAAATACAAGTACATCCTGTCCCTCAGGATTCCCTCCAACAACTTGCCCACCACCAAGGTCAGGCTCACCGGTCTATAGTTCCCTGGCTTGTCTTTACCGCTCTTCTTACACCGTGGCACCACGTTTGCCAAACTACAGTCTTCCGGCACCTCACCTGTGACATCGATGATACAAATATATCAGCAAGAGGCCCAGCAATCACTTCTCTAGCTTCCCACAGAGTGCTCAGGTACACCTGATCAGGTCCTGGGGATTTATCCACTTTTAACTGATTCAAGACATCCAGCACTCCCTCCTCTGTAATCTGAACATTTTGCAAGATGTCACCATCTATTTCCCTACAGTCTATATCTTCCATATCCTTTTCCACAGTAAATACTGATGCAAAATATTCATTTAGTATCTCCCCCATTTTCTGTGGCTCCACACAAAGGCCACCTTGCTGATCTTTGAGGGCCCTATTCTCTCCCTAGTTACCCTTTCGTCCTTAATATATTTATAAAAACCCTTTGGATTCTCCTTAATAGCCAAAGCTATCTCATGTCCCCATTTTGCTCTCCTGATTTCCCTCTTAAGTATATTCCTACTTTCTTTATACTCTAAGGATTCACTCTTATCAATCCTGTCTATACCTGACATATGCTTCAGTCTTTTTCTTAACCAAACCCTCAATTTCTTTCGTTATCCAGCATTCCCTATAACTACCAGCCTTCCCTTTCACCCTGACAGGAATATAGTTTCTCTGGATTCTTGTTATCTCATTTCTGAAGGCTTCCCATTTTCCAGCCGTCCCTTTACCTGCAAACATCTGCCCCTAATCAGCTTTCGAAAAGTCTTGCCTAATACCATCAAAATTGGCCTTTCTGCAATTTAGGACTTCAACTTTTAGATCTGGTCTATTCTGTTCCATCACTATTTTAAAACAAATAGAATTATGGTCGCTGGCCCCAAAGTGCTCCCCCAATGACACCTCAGTCACCTGCACTGCCTTATTTCCCAAGAGTAGGTCAAGTTTTGCACCTTCTCTAGTAGGTACATACTGAATCAGAAAATTGTCTTGTATGCACTTAACAAATTCCTCTCCATGTAAACTTTTAACACTATAGCAGTCCCAGTCGATGACTGGAAAGTTAAAATCCCCTACCATAACTACCCTATTATTCTTACAGATAGCTGAGATCTCCTTACAAATTTGTTTCTCAATTTCCCTCTGACTATTAGGGTGTCTATAATACAATCCCAATAAGGTGATCATCCCTTTCTTATTTCTCAGTTCCACACAAATAACTTCCCTGGATGTATTTCCGGGAATATCCTCCCTCAGCACAGCTGTAATGCTATCCCTTATCAAAAATGCCACTCCCCCTCCTCTCTTGCCTCCCTTTCTATCCTTCCTGTAGCATTTGTATCCTGGAACATTAAGCTGCCAGTCCTGCCCATCCCTGAGCCATGTTTCTGTAATTACTATGATATCCCAGTCCCATGTTTCTAACCATGCCCTGAGTTCATCTGCCTTCCCTGTTAGGCCCCTTGCATAGCAATAAGACCCAGTCCAGGCAAGGTGCCACATGCATGCATGAACAGACATTACACAGAAATGATTAAGATTAGAAGGCTTGTCACAGATGTGAAGAGCACACTCCTTATGCCAAATTGATTACTATATTAAATGAATGAATATTGTTACGCTTGCATGGTAATGTTGTGTTATCTAACTAAGCAACTGTCAGGTCACAGATGGAAAGTTTCACTTGATCACAGCCCCAACATGCAAAGCATTCCACAGAGCAAGATACAAAAGGTCCAACAAAAGT
Organism: Chiloscyllium plagiosum; assembly: GCF_037043375.1. Taxonomy (NCBI): domain Eukaryota; kingdom Metazoa; phylum Chordata; class Chondrichthyes; order Orectolobiformes; family Hemiscylliidae; genus Chiloscyllium; species Chiloscyllium plagiosum. The sequence goes on along the minus strand of NW_028270155.1, from coordinate 52,937,053 downwards.
CACCCATTATTTCAAAAAGTTTCTTTTGTGGGCTTCAGATGCCAAACTCTGGCTCATTATACTTCCTGACTGAGCAAGAAAGCTTGCATTAACTGATTAAAGAAAGGAGTAGACATTTAACAGAGAGACTCTGCTAGAAATATTCGGAAATTCAGATTCAGAATAAACAACAACAAACATAGCATGCTTAAAATGGACAGAAGTTATAAATACAATTTCAGAGATTTTATTTAAGACTCTGAAAGATGAAACTAACTAGCTTTCTTTTGACAACTGTTACTTAGAATAGAGTTGAAACTTTATTGCTGGAACAGCACAGCAGGTCAGGCAGCATCCAGGGAACAGGAGATTCGACGTTTCGGGCACAGGCCCTTCTTCAGGAATGAGCAGAGAGTATTCAGCAGGAGAAGATAAAAGGTAGGGAGGAGGGACTTGGAGGAGGGGCGTTGGAAATGTGATAGGTGGAAAGAGGTCAAGGTGAGGGTGATAGGTCGGAGTAGGATGGAGGCGGAGAGGTCAAGAAGAAGACTGCAGGTCAGGAAGGCGGTGCCGGGCTGGAGGGATTCGGCTGAGACAAGGTGGGGGGAGGGGGGGATGAAGAAACTGGTGAAGTCCAAGTTCATCCCCTGTGGTTGGAGGGTTCCCAGTCGGAAGATAAGACGCTCCTCCTCCGACCGTCGGGTTGTTGTGGTTTGGCGGTGGATGAGTCCAATGACCTGCATATCCTCGGTGGAGTGGGAGGGGGAGTTGAAATACTGTGCTACAGGGTGGTTGGGTTGGTTCGTCCGGGTGGCCCAGAGGTGCTCTCTGAATCGCTCCGCAAGTAGGCGGCCTGTCTCCCCAATATAGAGGAGGCCACACCGGCTGCAGCGGATGCAGTAGATGATGTGGGTGGAGGTGCAGGTGAATCTGTGGCGGATATGGAAGTTTCCTTTGGGGCCTTGGAGAGAAGTGAGGGGGGAGGTGTGGGCGCAAGTGTTGCACCTCCTGCGGTTGCAAGGGAAGGTGCCGGGAGTGGAGGTTGGGTCGGTGGGGGGTGTGGATCTGACAAGGGAGTCGCGGAGGGAGTGGTCTCTACGGAAAGCTGATAGGGGAGGGGAGGGAAATATATCCTTGGTGCTGGGGTCTGTTTGGAGGTGGCGGAAGTGACGGCGGATGATGCGCTGTACATGGAGATTGGTGGGGTGGTAGGTGAGGACCAGTGGGGTTCTGTCCTGGTGGCGGTTGGAGGGGCGGGGCTCAAGGGCGGAGGAGCGGGAAGTGGAGGAGATGCGGTGGAGGGCACCGTCGACCACGTCGGGGGGGGGGAAATTGCGGTCCTTGAAGAAGGAGGCCATCTGTGTTGTACGTATTTTGAACTGGTCCTCCTGGGAGCAGATGCGGCGGAGACGAAGGAATTGGGAGAATGGGATGGCGTTTTTACAGGGGGCAGGATGGGAGGAGGTGTAGTCCAGGTAGCTGTGGGAGTCGGTTGGTTTGTAGTAGAGCTGTGGGAGTCGGTTGGTTTGTAGTAGTCCACAACAACCCGACGGTCGGAGGAGGAGCGTCTTATCTTCCGACTGGGAACCCTCCAACCACAGGGGATGAACTTGGACTTCACCAGTTTCTTCATCCCCCCTCCCCCCACCTTGTCTCAGCCGAATCCCTCCAGCCCGGCACCGCCTTCCTGACCTGCAGTCTTCTTCTTGACCTCTCCGCCTCCATCCTACTCCGACCTATCACCCTCACCTTGACCTCTTTCCTCCTATCACATTTCCAACGCCCCTCCTCCAAGTCCCTCCTCCCTACCTTTTATCTTCTCCTGCTGAACACTCTCTGCTCATTCCTGAAGAAGGGCCTGTGCCCGAAATGTCGAATCTCCTGTTCCCTGGATGCTGCCTGACCTGCTGTGCTGTTCCAGCAATAAAGTTTCAACTTTGATCTCCAGCATCTGCAGACCTCACTTTCTCCACTTAGAATAGAATCAAATTAAAAAGAAACAACATCTTACATTTGAAAAAATATTTAATGACTTGAAATTTGGAAACTTAATTAAATGTAAACCCATTTCCACAAATTAGTTTATTTGGCCTTTCAAAATTAACTTATCCCATTGCCAGGATGATATCTGCAGACTGCAATGTGCACTTAGCATACAATTCACAGCGTAGACTATACATCAAATTAATTATAGATATAAAAGCAGCCAAAAAGCCATGTCGGAAGACAGCAGATGGAAGTTTACTTTTTAAAGAATGTCTTCATGGGATGTGGGCACTGCTGGCAAGACCAGCTCTTGTTCTCGGTCACTAATTTTCTTTCAATAGAGTGCCTTGCTAGGCCAAATCTGTGGGTAGTTAAGAGTCAACCACATGGTTGGGGCTGGAGTCAAAGCAGGCCAGATTGGCCTAGGACAGCAGATTTCCTTCCTTAAAATACACTGAACCAGAAGGTCTTTTACAATAGTCAATATTGGCTTTCAAGGTCACCAGTACGGAGACTAGCTTTATTTTCAATACTTAACAATGGAATTTGAATTCCACCAGATTTTGTGTCAGGATTTAAACCCAAGTCACCACAGCATTAGCTTGCGTCTCTGCATTACTAGTCCAGTGACATTACCACTATACCATCAAATTCATATCAATATTAACATTTTCAGGTACAGTTGGCTCTGCTATAATGTGCATTTCTTCAACGTGAATTGGTTATAACGTGATTGAAGAATTTAGACCATTAGTTCTGGAACACGAACTTTCCTTACCTGTATTGGCTATAATGCAATTATGGTCCCGTTGGTTTAAATGATGCTGCTACCAGGCAAATTTCTTTTTTTATAACATGGGATCGCATGGGAATGGAATGATCACGTTATATCAGAACAGATTGTACTCTGGGACGATTTTACATTAGACACAGTTACACTACAACCTGTGTGAAGCCCAGCTATGAGGGAATATCCAACTGCTCTCAGGTCATGTCTTCAATGCATTCCAGACTTAGTATAAGTTGTAACTCTGAAACTAGAGTACAATTGTTCATTATTTGTGTTGTAGTGGGCCATCACCTAAAGTTGATAAAATGGCCGCTTGTGGCTTTTTCTTATCAAACACAAAATGGATTATTCGTAGAAAGAAACATTAGGGAAGTTAATCAGGTTACTATGAACAGGCAGTTCTAAACATATAAGAATTCTAATAAGGGTAATTTTTGAAAGGCTTAGTTTAGCCACAGTGCCAAGTTTGTTATTTCATGAAAAGTGGAAGGAAATATCTGATCCTACAGTATTCTGAATTTTTACTTTTAGATAATTGTGGAGAAAACCAAATGGCCCTTCAAGCCTGCTCTTCTACCCAACAAGGTCATAGCTGATCTTTTCATGACCTCAGCTCCACTTAGCTGCCCTCTCACCCTAACCCTTAATTCCTTTACTGTTCAAAAAACTTTCAAAAAACATTTACTGAACAGTGTCAACTACTTTACTGGGCAGGGAATTCCAGATTCACAACCCTCTGGGTGGAGAAGTTCCTCCTCAATTCAGTCCTAAATCTGCTCCCCCTAATTTTGCGGCTATGCCCTCTTGTCCTAGTTTCACCTGCCAGTGGAAACATCCTCTCAACATCTATCTTGTCTATTCCCTTCATAAATTTTACATGTTTCTATTAGAACTCCCCTCATTCTCCTAAATTCCAATGAATATAATCCCAGTCTACTCAATCTCTCCTCATAAGCCAACACCCTCAACTCCGGAACCTCATCTTCACCCCTCCAGTGCCAGTCCATCCTTTCTTAAGAAAGGAGACCAAAACTGCAAACAGTACTCCAAAGGTATGGCCTCACCAGCACCCTGTACAGCTGTAACTTAACCTCCCAACATAAACTCAATCCCTTTAACAATGAAGGACAAAATTCCATTTGCCTTCCTAATTACTTGTAGTACCTGCAGACCAACCCTCTGATTCATGCACAAGGACACCCAGGTCCCTCTGCATAGCAGCATGCTGCAACCTTTTACCATTTAAATAATAGTCCTTTACTTCACATTTATTAACATTATATTCCATTTGCCAGACCTTTGCCCACTCAATTAAAGTATCTATGTTCATCTGCAAAGCTTCACGATTCTCTGCACACTTTGCTCTCCACTCCTCTTGCATCATCTGCAAACTCTGATAAAGTACATGTGGTCTCCAACTCCAAATCATCTATATAAATTGTGAATAGTTGCAGTCCCAACACTGATTCCTGAAGTACACCATTGATTGCCAACCAGAACAGCACTCATTTATTCCCACTCTTTGCTTCCTGTTAGTCAACCAATCCACTATCTATATTAATACTTTACATGTAACACCATGCATCTTTATCTTATGCAACAGCTTCTTGTGCGGCACCTTGTCGAACGCCTTTTGGAAATTGAGGTACACCACATCTACTGGGTCTCCATTGTCCACCTTGCTCATAATGTCTTCATATTATTCTGAAAGATTAGTTAAGCATGACCTGCCCTTCATGAACCCATGCTGTGTCTGCCCAACAGGAGAATTTCTATCTAGATACCCTGCTATTTCTTTCTTGATAATAGACTCGAGCATCTTCCCCACGACAGAGATTAAGCTAACTAGTCTATAATTCCCTATCTTTTGTCTACCATCTTGTTTCAACAGAGATTCACATTTGCTGTTTTATAACTTGCTGGAATTACCCCAGAATCCAGCAGGTTTTGGAAAACTACCACAAGTGCACTTGCTATTTCTCCTGCCATCTCTTTTAGTAACCTTGCATCAGGGCCAGGAGACTTGTCTATCCTTAGCTCTATTTGCTTGCCCAATACGGCCTCTTCCATGATAATGACCATTTCCAGGTCTTCACTTACCTTTGTCTGTGTCACTTAGAGTCATAGAGATGTACAGCATGGAAACAGACCCTTTGGTCCAAATCGTCCATACTGACCAGATATCCCAACCCAATCTAGTCCCACCTGCCAGCACCCGGCTCATATCCCTCCAAACCCTTCCTATTCATATACCCATCCAAATGCCTCTTAAATGTTGCAATTGTACCAGCCTCCACCACTTCCTCTGGTAGCTCATTCCATACATGTACCACCCGCTGTGTGAAAAAGTTGCCCTGTAATCTCTTTTATATCTTTCCCCTCTCTCCCTAAACCTATGCCCTCATATAATTCGTGTCATCCACTGTGAAGACCGATACAAAATACCTATTCAATGCGCCTGACCATTTCATCATATCCCATAATTAAATGCCCCTTCTCATCCTCTAAAGGACCAATTTTACTTTAGCCACTCTTTTTCTTTTTATATATGATTGGAAAGTTTTGCTATCTTTATATTCTGAGCTACTTTTTTTCCTCATGTTCTATCTTTCTGTTCTTTATAGCTCTTTTTATGGCTCTGTTGCCCTTTAAAACATTCCCAATTTTCTAGTTTCCACTGATCTTGGCCCCTTTTTATGCCTTGTCTTTCAATTTGATAGCCTCCCTTATTTCCTTAGACACCCATGGCAGATTACCTCTTTTCCTACAGTCCTTCCTTTACACTGGAATATACTTCTGCTGAGCACTTTGAAGAAATTGCTTTGGAAGCCCTCCATTGTTCAACTGTCCCACCATAAAATCTTTGCTTCCAGTCTACTTTAGCCAACTGCTCCCTTATCCTATTGTAGTGTCCCTTGTTTAAGCACAGGACCCTGGTATTGGATTTTATTTTCACATTCTCCATCTATATTCTAAATTCTACCATACTGTGAGCGCTCCTTCCAAGAGGATCTCTAACTATGAGGTCATTAATTATTCCTATCTCATTACTCAGTACAGATCTGGGAACAGATGAAGGAGAAAGCAATCCATTACATACTGTTCAAGAAAACTATCGTGGATACACTCTTCCTCAAGACTACCCTGATCGAGCTGGTGAAGATGTGGTTATGTTCCCTGATTATGTCCCCTGGATATGTGTAGAATTTAAACAAGCTTTGTTCAATGGCTTGGTAAAATTGTAAAGTGGTTAAATTTCACTCAACAGTGGAATTTGAATAGATGCTTTTATTAAGAAAATATAATTAGTAAAGGGAAGTGTTTAAGAGTAAAGATTTTAATTAAACAGACGAGGTTAAAATCAACTTATAGCATATAAATAACTGGTGTCGTAAACTGCAGTTGCAAGTCAGAAGGACTTGTATTTGATCTCTCAGGTTGAAGTGAGAGAGGGGTTGTTCTCAAATGGTCATCTGCGTCACAGTAATTTTATGTTTGAGTTGATTTTAAAGACTTTATAACAATTGTTAGAAATTAAATCTCCTTTCTTATCTGCCATGCTGACATTAGTACAGAATTTGGAACAGTTCTTAGTGAAAAGCAACTAAATAAGTTATTGGTAAATAATGCAGTGTGGAGAAAGTGAGGACTGCAGATGCTGGAGACCAGAGTTGAAAAATGTGATGCTGGAAAGACACAGCAGGCCCGCAGCATCAGAGCAGGAGGAGAATCGACGGTTTGGGCATAAGCCCTTCTTCAGGGTCTCTGAAGGACTTATGCCCGAAACATTGATTCTCCTGCTCCTCGGATGCTGCCTGGCCTGCTGTGTTTTTCCAGCATCACATTTTTCAAATAATGCAGTGTAGCTAGCAGATATCCTGGAAAGAATAAAATGGTCAGAAGCATTGTAAGATTCCAAAGACAGTTGATAGAGCTATCTTGTAGACATCATGAGTTTATGGGAAGACCTAGGGCTATCGATACCTAGGGCTAGTTGGCAATCATTGTTTATATGTTTACTGGATTGGATTTATAGATTAGGAAGATGTGGCTAACTATGATATCAATGTTGCATGTAATGTAATACAAAAGGGATAAAAATATTGTATTTTGTTGGGAAACTCAGAACATCATTGACTTCAGATCTGAGCTATAGTTAAACGTGCAACTGGGCCCAACATGAAAGCCAATTTCAGTGTGATCTCTGGCCTCTCCCACATATGTGGCAAAAGGTATCTGAATAAAAATCTCCTTTACTATGGAACACAGAATTTAAGACTTTTTTTTGATATTTTTTCCTACAACAGTCTGCAACCAAACTTAAAGAAATCCATAGAATGTAATATAAATAAAATGGTCAGCGGCTGAAAAGTGGTCAGAGTAACCAAGTAAAAATTTCAAACGAGTAGCAGCAAAGCACCACTGAAGTTGGAGTTGACTTGAATGCAGTACAGGCACTTTCTTCAGTTTAAGAAATCCAAGATGAAAGTGAAAACAAGTGGACAGTGAATATTAGAAATTAGGGAAACAAACCTTGGCATTTGAATCATCTACGTGGATAAGCAATTTTTGAAAACAATAACATTAATCACTGGCAAAACTCAGCAGATCTGGCAGCATCTTTGGGAAGATAGCAGAGTTAACGTGGATGACTCTTGTTTGAAGGCTAGTTTGGCAGACTTCACTTAGACAGCATACTGTGTCCAGTCAATTTTCTATTCAAGCATAGAACATCCAGTTAATTATCTTTTGATTTCTAAATAACACAATCTGGAAAAACAGATCACTGGAACCTTTTAGAAAATCTTCTGAGGGAAAAAACCTAAATTGTTCAGATGTTAAAAATACAGCTCTGATCAGTTTAGACATGAAGAACCTCGACTAGAATGATGATGATTTATTATTTGGAAAGCCATTTTTGCAAGACTATTTGCGGAAAGGATGTTACACAAAAGGATACAGTTTTCATCTCCATCTTGATTTTTTGGTGGTCCAGGCATGTTTAGCAAAACCAGTCTGGCATCGTGAGACTTATTTACAATGACTTCATTCAGTTTCACTGCTGTGTGCATTCTCCTTACGTTTGACTGGTCCCTGAAAAAAGGTAACCAACATCTGAGTTCAACACATTAGAAAGAATGCTAATGACATCAAGTTATGATAAAGTTAAGAAATTATTTCAGCTAATAACAACCACAGTACTGGAGACTGCAGTCAAACTGTATAAACGCAAGTTGGTTGGAACCATCAGAAATTATAGTGTCTTTAGAATAACCACCAAAACCTTGGTCAAAGTGATAGGTTAAGGAGGACAGTGAGGGGAGAAAGACAGCAAGGTGTAGGGAGGTTATTCCAAAGTTTACAGCCTAGACAACTGATGACATGGATGTCAATGGCGGAGCAAATAAAGTTGAGGCGGTTATGGGACCAGAAATTGAGAAGTACCAGTACCTCAATTGTTTGGCTGCAGAAAATTTTAAGAAAAGAACAATGCCAAAGAGTGACTGGAACACAAGTTGTTGCTTGATCAAGGGCCAACGTAGGTCAGTGAACAGAGTGACATTAAGGGGGAAAAAAAGACTTGGCAAGGACATGGGCAGCAGAATTTTGGATAATCTCAGGTTTGTGGAGGTGGAATATGGGAGAGCAGCCAGGAGTGCATTAGAATAGTCAAGTCTGGAGATAATAAATGAACGAGTATTTCAGTTACAGATGAGTGAATATAGAGTGGTCATCAGATGCTGATACAGAGATAAAAACCGATGCATTTAATGGTGAAGTTTATTACATACTCAAATGTGACACCAAGTTAACAAACTGATTAGCTGTTTCTCAGACTGCTACTAGGGAAATGGATGACAGTTAGTAGCTGGAGACAGAGTTTGGAGTATGCCCAAAATCAATGGTTTAAGTATTCCTAATACTTAATTGAAAACAATTTCTGTTCAGCCAGCACTGGACGCGAGCAATGTGATAATTTAGCAACATTGGAAGAGGGAGGTGAGAGATACTGTCAGAATACCGTACATGTGAAAACCATTGCTGTGTATATTTCACCATGTTTCTATTAAATATTTATGGAAGGCAAGAGGCCGATTGATAACATTCAAATTATTTGGGTGGGGTAAATTCTGCTCATAGGAAAAAGGTCAAAGCAGAACTCCAGAACATATTGGTTTTGTTTTTGCGAAATTCAGATGACTTCAGTCAATGTAAAGCTCCAAGAGATATAATTAAGGAAAATAAATTAGAGCAATGTAACTGCAGATTCAGTGAATCACCCTCTTAACTTTCTAAGGAGCAGCGAGTAGCACTGACTTGAGGTGTCAGCTAACCTTAAAAAAACTCCAAAATAACAATGCTTCCATGATATTCATAAGCCAAGTACAAATATGCCAATTCCCATTCAGAAGCACTAACAACAAATAAAATTTGGTCTTATTCCAAAAACTTAAATAAGTGGTAACATGTTATTGGCACTTTATAAATTTTTCTAGTTTTGAAATGTTTATTAATTGATCAAATTATTGTGCATTAATTGAAATATTGTGGTTGTCTTAGGAACCCTATTGAAGAAATGTAAATAAAATAAAAAGGTGTCAATATTCTAAATATTACCTGAAATGAGAGGTGTGAAACTAATCCTTTTTTTCAGGAAAACCAGGAAGAATAAGGGATGAGCTGATGGAAATGTTCATGATTACACTGATAACTATATAAAGATAAACAGTGATGCATGGGGTTCTTTGAGCCAGGAGTTCAAGGTTCAAGTTGCACTAGCTATGGAGGTGTGTCATAACATGTCCACACAGGTGGATTAAAACTGAGTGATGGATTGTTTTTCAGCAAGGTGGTAAGTAGGAACCCAGGTTTAGATAAATAATCAAACAGTAAATTAGAGCTCAGATATTTTTCCATACTAATATTAAAAATAGAATTCAGATATTAACTATTGCTGATGTGGAGTACAGAAATATTATTTACAGAGACCTAGACAATTGTTTATAAGGAGTAAAATATTAGATCATGAGAACAAGGTAGTGTGATTGAAAGAAGAGACTTATGAAAGAAAAGGCAAGCCTAGACTGGATAAACTGAATGGCATGTTTCTATACTATAATCTTCTGTAATTCTACCTCCCAGCCATAAAATAACCTGGCGACAAGCTATTCTCAAATTACTCAAAGTTACAACTTGACTAACTGACCAAACATCAACCACTAAAACAGGGCAATGGCTTATAACTTCGCATTCTAGAATTCAAGGACCAATGAATGAAGAAAGCAAACCAACAAATCAAATCAATGCATCATGGTTAATGTGACAATTCCTCTATTTCCACAATCAGTGTTCCAGTAATTAACTTATAAACTGAACTATGGGTTGAAATCACATTTGGCAAGTGCAGTTTACAGTTTCGCAAGAGTCACGTGATGGCAGTTTAAAAAAAAACTAGGTTCCAGTGCAACCACAGTAATCAAACTTTATACAATGACTAGTCTATAAAATTTGGTGTCACTATTGAACAATATAATTTAATGACTTTGATACTATTAGCAGGTTTAGGAATACTAACAAAAGAATGGTTGTTCCTCACAATTCTAAATGATCAGCCAGGGAAAAAAAGGTATAACTAGCTGATGGTTCAACAATACATTAAGAGGAAACTTAACATTTATAATTCACATAAATAGTCTCCCAAGGGACAGGACTGACACTTACGGTTTAATACTGATTAATTCTCTGAAACTGTTTGGTGTGGCGGCTCGAGTGCGATTTCTTTCAGACTCGCATTTTTCTTTTGTCCATGTCATCTGTATTCTGTCAGGGTAAACATGTATCTCCTCTTCTTCATCCGAGTAAACAATTCCTTGATGAATTATTGAATTCCTGTCCTTTACTAATTGAGCCTGGAAGTAAGCAAGCAAAATGGAATTTCTAACTATATTTGCTTTTAATTCATTCGGAGGAATAGGCATTGCTGGCAAGGTCAGCGTTTACTCCTATTGCTAAATGCTTGCAAGAGGTCATGGAAGGTTGTGTCTTGAAATGTTGCATGTACACCCAGAATTCTAAGTTAAGGGGAGATATTGGTCAGGGACAGAGTTTGGGGATTTCAGGTTTTGGAATCAGTGACAGGTGAAAGGCCAGCAATATAATTAAATCAGGAAAGTGCATGACTGAAGACAACAACTAGCAGATGGCTGGGTTCCTATATGACCATTTGCCTTGCTATTTTAGGTGGCTAAAAGGTTTGCAGGGTGTTCTTGAAGCTACCATAAAGTTACATTATGTCTTACACCCACAATTGTGCATTGGTAGTGCATGAAATTAATATTTAAGGTGGTGGATAATGTGCCAGTTAAGCATGTGAACTGTATTATTGAGTGTTTAGAGAGTTTGTTTAGAGATGTATACTGGCTTTCTGAAATAGAACACAGTTAATTGCTTTGCCTTGAATTGTGTTACTTTCCTTTGCATTTGGAGATACACTTAACTAAATGTGTGGAGAAAGCGCCTTCACAGTCATAACTTTTGTCTTGTAAATAATTGTAGGGAGTCAGATGCTGAATCACATATAACAGAGTTTGCAGCCTTTGACATGCAGTTTTAGCAACAGTTTTGGCATGTCTAGTGCAGACAGACCTCTCGTCAATGGTGATGTCATTGAATATAGAGATAAGATGGTTATAGCTGCTCTTAATGGATGATGGTCATTGCTGGGCACTTGGGTATGATATCACAACATCCATTGTTCACAGGTCAGCAGTTAGAAGGTAGATATGATAGGCCATGAAGTTACAGCTTGTGAAGGATTGCAATTCTGTTGCTGATGGTAATGATACAAACTTCAGTCCTATTATAAAAGTGTTTCCATGACAGTTTAATGAATTTTGAAAAACTGTATTTTAAAGGTTATCTTTGTAAAAACAAGAAACTAAGTTTAGTTGGAATTGTGGATTCAATTCCTCCATTATCCCTAGAGGAAACAACAGATGACAAGGCCAGACACTAACGACACATGGAATTCAATTAATGCCCACAAATCTAAATACAGATCGTTGCTTTCTGGAGGTCTGATTGCTTCTGACCTGAACATGTTTGCCCTGATTTGTTCAGTTGCCTGGGAATCAATCTTGCCACGTAGAAGGCCACTGTCATTGATCTGAGAAACCATGATCAATTATCATTCAGCCAGCCACTTGTTGCTTGCCAAATCTCTACTTATAATCAGTTCCTGGCTCTTGATCATCTGTAACTGGGCTTTCCTGACTGTTTGAACTAATTGCTATGTATATGTAAATAAAAAATTAAAACAACTAACATAATCATTATTGTTACCAGATCCATAATTAATCCACGATAAAGAGTACAGGCAAGCAGAGATATTTTACAATGGAATAGCCTGACTGTATGATGCTAGCAATAGGAATCCTGCATTTTTACCAAAAGCCAAGGTAGACAGACAGGAATTTTGTATTATAGGATTGTGCTCAGAGCCTAATGCCAACTTCTCAATCTAATAGCTGTACTCCAATAAAAGGAGCCTGACCTCTGGGTGTCACGAGGATCACAGACCCAAAATATATATGGCACAGATTAAGTGACCATGTATTTGAAACAAAGAGAACCTGGTTGGTTATTTGCATTCAAGGCTACACATTATATAGCAGTGGACAGCAATGATCTCAAGTCCTAGGGAAGTTACATTTCTGAAACAGAATGGTATAACATATGCAAAACATTGTGTTTGTTATAACCCAAAGTGCCATTGTCAGAATGGAAACAGAAACTGACGTTCGATTTTATTCATACATGCACCCTCATTACTCCCAGCCTTTTGCCCTTTGGAATCACAGAAGGAAAACAACGTATTATGATTGTAGAGTCTATAAACTACTCAATCAAGCTTGTTTGCAAGTGTAACTGCTCAGTTTGAGAAGCACCTGTACCTCAATTTGGAAACTAGAAAACACTTTGTTACTAATTACAATTACATAAAGGGTTTGAACCGAGAGCAGTCTCCATCAAGTAAACCACCTTTTTGTAAAGTCATTAAAATCAAGTGAGCAGGGCTTTCAACAAACAAAATATCTCACAGACAGACACCGTGGTTTGAATGCTGTAATATATCCAAATTAGATGAGGACCTGCATGCTTCTGAAGACAAAGATGTCATATCCACACCATATATCATCATTTAATATGGGGAATGATAAGTAAACACATTAAGGTAATTAGTTTAGCTTTGACTTCAGAACACAGATTCAAGCTTATGGTTCAGCAGAGCCCAGAGCTTAATTCAGAAGGTAGGACAGTTTATCCTAGCAGGAGAATCAAGTCATTTCAAGGGAACCAGTTATCTGAACAGCACTGGTCTCTAGTTAGGACAGCTAGGTTAGAAATTGTCACATCGTTAGAACTGAGAAAGTTCAAATCCAAAATTTAGAGACGTTCATCCCAGCAGACTCAAAGGAATCATTAAAAAATGGTCTCAACTATTAGGAGTGACATTTCTCTACGAGTGATTGTCTATAACAATGTACTATGACTGTAGCAATATCACACGGATGCAAAGGACGAAGGTTTCTTTTTCTGTCTCTGACTATTCTATCTAGAAATTAAATGGATACTGCTGGTGTTGTAACTTCATTTTGATGTTAATGTTAAGATCTTTCTAACTGCCTTCTAACTTCACGACTTTGTTGTTTATTTCTTCTTTTCTGTAATAAACTTACATTATATTGTTAAAGAAGATCTTCACCCTCAAAGTTTCAGTAACTAGCCATTATGTTAATCAACTGCAAAAATTAAAATATAATAATAATAATAATAATAATAATAATAATAACATATTGTCAAGTCAGGTTTCCTTCTAGGATCTGATTCGTCCAGTGTTGCCATCAGCTGAGATCATAATATTTTAAAGATATCTTCAAAGAGGTAGTTTGTTTCAAAATGTGACAGTCATGGAACAAGTTCAAAAACAAAACCAAAAATCAATAAACTTAGTTTGAGAATATTTATTGCCTACATAACGTGCCAGAACAGATGTGATAATTTACAAAATCTTTGTAGATCTGCACAGATCCAGAAACTTGACAAATTAGACTAAAGTTATTGCAGTTTACCTCTCTTTCTCGCTCAGTCTTCGATAGCCTCATTTGTCTTAACATCTGTGACCGTTGCTCCATCATAAGAGTCCTTTCATAAGTATAAGCTGAAATATCACTGCCGTGCTGAGAACAGAATGTGATGTTATTATTGTAAGTGTGTATTATTTTTATTAATAAAAAATGTTAATTCTGCAGACTGTGTCCTCCCAGGTTTGCTCCTTACCATTTCAACGACTTCAACTTCTGCTTCAATGCGCAGATGATAAAGAAATGTTGCAAGATCCTTTTTCATTTGAATACTATTGTCATCCATTTGGGCTACAGTGAAAATGCGCATTCTACATTTTTTCCAGACCTGTGCAGAATTACAAGCAAATCAGCTTTAATATCTGTGCAGCCACTGAAACAACATCCAAGAACACAAGACACTGAACATTATTTCCACAAAGGGGCTTGAATTCTGATAAAAAAGTAGAACACAACTTTCATTTCTCATCAGACAGTTGTACTTTTCATTTAAGAAGCATTTTTTAAAGTCAGACTAGTACACTGTGTTTTCCTTTTTAGACATCCCTGCATTTTGTACTTAACACAATGAATTTAAACACAACATTCCTTTTTCTCCCACTGCTTTTACAAAATATATTTCATATGATTTTTAAAAAATATATAAATTGTTGCCACGTTGTAGAATCCATATCAAGTGTAAAAACAGTATATTTTTATTTTATTGTGAACCTAAATGGGAAATGAACGGTTTTAAAAACAGGAGTCATGGAAGGATTGCTGTTTTTTAAAAGCAAGTAACCTGACATCCATTTAAGTGTTGTTCACATAATTCCAGTTCAAGCAATAGTAGAAACTTAGGTGCTGGAGCAAGTGGGCTGTGTATCACTGGAGGCTTAACCAGCAACAAGTAACTGATTGATAAATGCTCACTAGACCAAAGCTCAATAGCAAAGGTCTCTGCCTGACAACATCTATGTGACTGCCTGGGAGAAGCTATCAGGTCGCTGCAAGGTGAGGAGCTGTCTCTTTTCTCTGTAGCAAAAACCAACTTAAGGCTGAAGAAAGCTGGTTTATTTTTTCCTCGGCAGTTGCACCTAGTGGTGGCTCTTACAAAGTCCAGACTTTTCCTCCACTCATCACACATGTGTTTCTTTTACTTGTTTGTGTGCGTTTTGTGTGTGCATGTGTGTGCGTTCGCATATGCATGAAAGGGGGTGTTTATAAGGGGATTAGAATTTTGACGTGTGGAATCATAAGTTGATGGTTCATAATTGGGCTTAGAGGAAACACAAAAGAAAGCAGTACTCCAGGTGGGGAAATAGCAGAATCAGATGATATTCAATTATGATTAAAGCAGCTTTATCATGAGGTGAAATTTAAGATAGAGATGGCACAGAGTGAGAAGAAAAGGGAGATCATAATGGAATTGATAAGAATGGGAATGAGAAAACTATAACTAGAATTGAGAAAAGTAAGGGAAGAGAGAAAATGTAAATACAAGTTTAAAATAATAATTGAAACAGGAGATATCAGGTGCAGGCTCTGGTGGGGTGAATGTGAGTCATAATTTGAAGTCCAATAAGGGAATGTTTAGAATTGCACAGGCCCTTCAGACCATTTGAGAAAATGGCTAGACAAATTAATTGGGCACAAGAGGATGGACATTGCTCATGCAGAGTTCATTGACAGGTAAAGCACAGGAAATTTACACTTCCCTGTGAGTGAAAGTTTGTTGGGATAACAATGCTATAAAAATAAACCACACTGACTGCAAATCAGTTCGTACCTGATCCACATAGGCAAATATTCTGTAATTTAAAGAAGCAGCCAGGCCAAACCTATACTGAATTTGAAAAGGTTAAGCAAAGTACTTTTGGCAGGTGGATTTGGACGTATGAAACCACATACGAAACTCTTAGAAAAACTATGTTCCGACAAGAATTTAAAAACCCATTACTTTCCATAATAATAACCCATGTTGAGGACCAAAGAGTTGCAACAGCTGGACAGGCAGCAATAATGGCTGATGATCATGAGCTAATCCAGATCATGAATGCGTTTTCCATTATCCACGCAAGTTTCAAAGGAATGCAAAAATGGGAAAGTGAAAGGAAGGCAAATAGCCAAGGTAAGGAATGAATAGCTGGGAACACTAAGGTCTCCTCCTCAAATCTGTAGGGAAAGTACTGAGGGTGGAGGTGAAAATTGGATGACAAGATGTTTTCATCACAAGATGACAGGACATATTCATTCAGAATGTTGGAAGTTGTGAAGAAAACCCATGGGACTTATTGTCTCTCATAAGAATCAGTCCCATAGGAGACTCATGCCTTATGAGGAAAATATCACAGAACAGATTGTAGCTTCAAACACAGCTTAAGAGACCAGAGATAAATACTGCTGTGAGTGTAAACAAAGTATATAGGTTAGATGAAAGATATGAAGGGCTTATCTAAAAGAGAAGCTAACCCCTTTTTCTTGAAGGAAGAATCCAAGCCCACAACTATGTGAGGAACTACAGGGGCTACTCAAACTCTTGGTGGAGAAGAATTTGGTTTTATCTTCAGAGAGTTCAATGAAAGTCAAAGTATTGACAAATGGGATAGATGGCGAGTATATCCTAGTTCCATTGTACTGGAGTATGTCTTCACTGGTGATAATCAGGGCAGTTAAGAAATTACCAACCAATGGAGTTGATTTACATTTGGGAAATGAGTTAACAGGAGTGAAATTTGTCTATGATCAAAGACAATTCAGTTGAGGCTAAAGAAACAAAAGTTGAAATTATAGATTCTATGTATCTTTATATAGTGTATAATGGGCAGAGTGATACCACAAGTAGATGTTATGATGAATGAAATTCTGTTTAAGCATTAGAATATTACAAAGTGCTTGGCATATCTTTGTTAACTGCAGCATGGAAAGCAGCTCCAGAGTTAAATAAGTTAGCACAGACAATTCACACTGAAGCTGAGAGTGAATGAGTTTTATAATATTGAAAACTAAGTTCTGATGAAAAACTGGAGATATGTTCACAGCCCCATGGACAAAAATTGGACAATTGTTCATCAAATAGTGGTACTGCCAGATATCGTGAAGACCTATTGAGATTAGCACATGAAATTTCTGTGATAGGGTACTTGAGAATACAGAGCATGCAGGCATCAATAAACAAGTATTTTACACGGCCAGGACTTCATAAAGATAAAGTGTAGTTGTGTAAAACATGTCAGATGGTTGGAAAACCTCAACATGCAATCAAACCAGCATCAATGATACCTATATCAAAAACCATTCAGTCTAGCGTTTGTGGATTGTGTAGGATGATTACTCAAAACAGGGCCTCAGTATATCCTTTTAATCATGGGTATGGCAAGCCAATTCCCGGAAGCTATTCTTTTAAGGGCAACTATAGCTAGGATAGTGATGGAAAAAAATAATGCAATTTCTTTTAAACTTGTGAAGGACTACCAATTGAGATAAAATTAGAACCCTTGTCAGATGGTATGTCTAATGTTTTCTCAGAAATCATTAGCAGTTTGTGTGTAAAACAATTAAGTTAACTCCTTATCATCTGCGAACACAAGCAGCTTTGGAGAGATACCATCAGACTCTCAAAACTTTGACTGTAGCATGGTTTGACAAATACCTGTGGGACTGGGAGAAAGGATTAGCTTTCTTACTACTTGCTGCCAGGGATTCCTTAAATGAATTTACTGGACTTAGTCTACTTGAATTGATTTATAGTCATAAGATTAGAAGTCAACTGAACTTGACTAGAAAGAAATTTTTGAAGAAAAAGACAAGTTCTCAATGTTGGAATAATTGTCAATGTTTTCTGGAGACTGATGGGAGCATGTAAAGTAGGGCAAGAATATTTGAAAGTTTTACAAGTGAAAATGAAAGCATGAAGTGGTAAACATACAGCAAGTAGAATGTTTCAAGCAGGACATGCAGTATTGTTATGGTTGCTTTTGCAAGGTGAATCTCAAAGTAAAATTCAGTAGTCTACATACACAGTTAGTAAAGTGACTATCTGATAAATACTCTTGATTGCAGGAAGAAAAACCAGTTGTGACCTTAGGGAAGAGGATAAGGAGGAAAAAAAAATTTAAGGTTTGTGGAAGATGACAGATGACAAGACTGCAGTTGAAGATGAGATAGACAGTTAAATGAAATAGCAAATGCTACAGAGAGAAGGAAAAAAAAAAGTCAGTTACTATATTTTTAAAATAGACATGCACAATCAGACCATGTGGAGGCCCCCTGGTCTGCTACAGACAGCCTTTGGAGAAAGGCTGTAATGTTTGCCTTTTGACTTTGCTTCTTGTTTTTTCTGATCCATGATCATCCCGTGTATATCTGTAATGTAATATTTTTTATTAATTCCTCTATTCTGTAATTCAGGATTGGACCGAAGATGGCACCGTAAGTGGTGACTTATAAACTTTTCACTGTACTCATTTGAGTACATGTGACAATAAAGTTGATAAAGTTAATTCATTCATTGCCAAATTTCTCTTAGCATGTAGCAGACGGCTGGCATAAAATATAAGTTTGACACTAGTATCAGTTAGGTGATGTTTATAATTGTAGTTTGTATATAATTTATTTGGCCCTTTCAGATTTCAGTCTTTTATATTTCTACTTTTTGTCCACACACTACAAGATCCGTGTGCTTCATACATGAGTCATACCTTGTGTTGTCGAAGGAGGAATGGAAGCAGCATCAACATGCCTCCATCATGCACAATCCACCAAACGTCAATGTGGCCCTCAGTAAAGCGTTCATGGTTACTTGGGTAGAAAGAAACATTTTTTGGCACCAACAGGGCTAGATGGCCAGCTGTCGTGACTCTCACAGTGTCTAAAGAGTAGAATCAGTGTCATTGGCGTCAAAATACTTTCATTACCTCAAAATGAGAGCTGATCAGCAGTAGAAACCTGTTGAAAGCTCATGATAAATTGAGAGGCATGTATATATAGCGTTTCTCAAAAATACAGTCATACTAAAATTAACTCTAGGCAGGAAATAATAAAAAAACCAATTTATCTTGACAAGAATACAAGGTCGTGTTAAACATGAATTTGTTTGGTTAGCAAAATTTCAGCTACTGTTTAACTGTGTCACGCAAAATAACCTTTTCTCGTCTGACTACAAAGTGGTTACCTTCAGAAAGCAGTATGTGGTTCTTGTCAATTTGTTTAGCCTAAGTTTGCTATTTAGTCTTAAAATCCTTTAGACACCCAGCAGGCACCCGAACCAATTTGTTGATGAACAATCCATATTGCCAATTATCTTACTGTCAGACACATTCCAAACTTCCAATGACCTTCAAGATTAATCTCTGAAAATTGCTTGTTCACAGCTGTCAAAAAAGTTAACTGCTGTTCATCTGGATGAGGAAATACTTCTAGATATATTGAAGGTTACTTCATATTTGTTAGTTCAAGCTAATGTTACATGTTAACAGGTACTCAAAAATTGTTGCAATTGATATTTCTCGCCAACATTTACTACCTACTTGAAGAGGCGATTACCTCCCCGGTGGTCAGTCATAGAGATGTACTGCATGGAAACAGACCCTTCAGTCCAACCCGTTCATGTCAACCAGATATTCTAACCTAATCTAGTCCCTTTGCCAACATTTGGCCAAAATCCCTCTAAACCCTCCTTATTCATATACCCATCCAGATGCCTGTTAAATGCTGTAATTGTACCAGCCTCCACCACTTCCTCTGGCAGCTCATTCAAGACATGCATCACCCTCTGTGTGAAAAGGTTGCCCCTTAGCTCCCTTTTAAAGCTTTCCATCTCATCTTAAACCTGTGTCCTCTAGTTTTGGACTTCCCCACTCCAAGGAAACGACCTTGGCTATTCACCCTAACCATGCCTCTCATGAATTTTTAAACCTCTATAAAGGTCACCCTCAGCTTCCAGTGCTCCAGGGAAAACAACTTCAGCCTATTCAGCTACACACCATATAGCTAAAACCTTTCAACCCTGGCAACATCCTTGTACATCTTTTGTGAACCCTCTCAAGTTACACAACATCTTTTCTATAGGAAGGAGACCAGAATTGTACACAATATTCCAAAAGTGGTAGAACCAATGTCCTGTGCGGCTGCAACATGACCTCCTAACTCCCACGCTCAATGCACTGACCAATAAAGGCAAGCATGCCAAATGCCTTCTTCATTATCCTGTCTAACTGGGACTCTACTTTCAAGGAACTATGAAAAATTTCAACTACTGTTTAACTGTGTCATGCAAAATAACCTTTTTTCATCTGACTACAAAGTGGTTACCTTCAGAAAACAGTATGTGGTTCCTGTCAATTTGTTTAGCATAAATTTGCTATTTAGCAGGCACTCGAACCAATTTGGGCAGCATTGGCTCAGTGGCTAGCACTGCTGCCTCGCATCACCAGGGACCCGGGTTCGATTCCATCCTCAAGCGACTTTCCATGTGGAGTTTGCACATTCTCCCAGTGTCTGCGTGGGTTTCCTCTCCTCTGGGTGCCCCGGTTTCCTCCCACTATCCAAAGGTGTGCAGGTTAGATGAATTGGCCATGCTAAATTGCTCATAGTGTTTAGGAATGTGTAGGCTAGGTGCATTAGTTAGGAGGAATGTAGAGTAATAGGTGTGGAAAGGGTTTGGGTGGGTTACTTTTCAGAGGGTCGGTGTGGACTTGTTGGACCAAATGGCCTGTATCGACACTGTGGGGATTCTTTGATTCTATGATTTTATATGAACAATCTCCAGGAACTTACCATTACATGTGTAAGTCCTGCCCTGATTTGCCTTTCCAAAATGCAGCACCTCACGTTTATCCAAATTAAACTCCATCTGCCACTCCTCAGCCCATTAGCCATCTGATTAAGGTCCTGATGTACTCTGATGCAACCTTCTTCGCTGTCCACTATACTTCCAATTTTGGTGTCATCTGCAAACTTACTAACCATATCTCCTATAGTCACATCCAAATTATTCCTCTCCCATTTTGGGGCAAACGTATTCTTAACTTTATTTCTGATTTCTTGCCCATTTAGACCTTTCACATTACCTTAGTACCACTGCTTTGCTCCATCTCAAAAATGATTGCACTTTGTAAACTTCCCGTCCTGAGAGTTTTAACTGTTAAGAATATTGTAACACCATGCAACCATATTAATGATTAAGTTCTGGGGTAATTTTACATGCTTGGCAACAGCACAATCTAAAAATTTGGATGCACACATTTTCATTTTGTGGTCAAAATGGAGGAGGGAAAAGCAGCATTTTTTTTAAAATAATGGCCACTGAAAATAAATTTTCCACTTAAATATTATTGTTTGGCATCTGCCTCATGCTAAGTCCAAATTTTATATTGATACTTTTTTCACTTATTTGTGAAGTCCCAACAGTTACACAATATGAGACAGAATTCCCATCTTGGGAATAACTCTAAATCCGGGTTTGACAAGTTTTACAACTAGGTTTACAAAATGAAATCATAGTTCAGATACTAGTTTACATATTCAAATCACAAAAGAACTGGTAAGAACCAAAGCAAATGGGCAGCGCTAATAATGTTTTCTTTTAATATAGCCAGATATACGTAATGGTAAGTTTCCACCACATTGTTAACACAACCGAAAGTACTTTTAGCAAGTGTGTTAAGCAAAATTCAAGTAAAAAATACTTGGAAAACCATACAGTTTAAAAACATAAGAAACAGGAGGGGAAGGGAAAACCATTCCAGACAAAATTTATTAGACAAAATCTTTGGAGGAGATAACAAACAGGACAGATAAAGGGAAACATTTAGATGCAATATATTTGGATTTCCAAAAGGTGTTCAATAATGTACTGCATAGAAAATTAATTTATATGATAAGAGTTTGTGGTATTGCAGGTAACATAAATAAAGGATTTGCTAACCCATGGAAGACAGAATTGAAATAAGGATGGCAATCTGCAACTAGTAGACTGCCACAGGGATTAGTGGTGGGGTCAGAATTATTGCTTAAACTCAATACACTTGCTAAAAGTGCTTTTGGTTGCATTAAAAATGTTTTTGTGTCAGCTTACCATTAGGAATCTGTGGAACTCATCGCCACAGAGAGCTATGGAGGCCTTGAGTGCATTTAAGACTGTGATAGATACGCTCTTGATTAGTAAGGGAACAGTGGGGTTATGGGGAAAAGGTTGAAGAATGGGATCGAGAAACACATTCAGCCACAATTGAATGGTGGAGCAGAATCAAATGGGCCAAAATGTCCAAATCTGCCCCTTTATCTTATGGTCCTATGGATCCAGAAATCCATTTTTTGCGCAGCTTTCTGCAGTATTTCTTCATTTAAAATAATATTCAGCTCATCTATTCTTCCTGCCATGATTTTAACTTCACAGTTCCCAACATTATTTTCCATCCGCCAGGTTTTCACCTATTTACTTAACTCGTCTCTGTCTCTCTGAAGACTGTCATCCTGACCACTTGACTTCTAACCCTCATTTTTGTGTCATCTACAGACTTGAAGGAATTGAAGAAAATGGGGAAAAGGCAGGAAAGGGGAATTGAAGGAGATTATATCAGTCATGATCTCATTGATTAGCAAATTAGGTGTGATGGACTGAATGGCCTATTTCTATTCCTATTTCTTATGGCCTTAAATGCATGATGGTGACTCACTTGACATAGGAGTATGACCATTGTAAGCAATGCCAACTTCCCCTCGAAATGTGTTTCATAGCGCAAAAGATGAGGAAACGTATTTTGAACAATACATAACTTGTGATTTAAACTTCTCTAACGTCTGCGTGGATTGGAAGCATTAACGTAATGGTGTCACAGAATGCAATGCATTAAAATCGATGATAGGATTACCACAGGTTGCAAGGTAAATTATATACTTTTGGATGATATTGAAATAAAATGCACTAAAAAGGATGACACTAATAAATCTTACCTATGAACGTTTTCCAAGCTCTGGGATCTTCACTCTGTCTCCAGCCATAGGGCCAACCCATAACAACTGAATTATGCTTCATTCCACCAAGACCACATGACTGAATTAAATGTGCAATACCTTCTCGCACCTTTGAAGAAACTACAATCTGGCAAAATCCTTTGACCTTTTCAATTGCCATCATGTTTTTGATCGTCTAGATTGAGAAGCAAATGATAATTGAGTCAATAATGGTTTGCAATGGTTAAGTAATTTATATAAAATATACTACAAACAACCTTGCTGCTCATATATTCTATGTGGTTTCTATCATGAATGTTTTTATTTAGAAATCACCAATGTACCTACGTTAGATTTGCTCTGGAGGAGTTTTCTATGTTTTGTGTATATAGCTATACAAATCTTTAACTCGGAAATTTAACCAAGATAGTTACAATCATTTCCAAAGCAGTTTTGAAAAATTTTACATTATGAAATCTATACATATTATATATTTCACAAAAGTCTAGGAAATGATAGAAAAATTGCTAATTATTCTGTGAATTTGAAAATCAGATCCTTTACATGTTCTTGGACTGCATTCTCAGCAATGTGCACCTGCATGCATGGTGAGAAGATAAATTTTCTCAAAATATTTTCATTTGAAGATAGAAAATTAATTTAAATTGATCTATACACCCTTCTACTACACTTTCCAAAATAAAAATTGGTTTGTGTACTGTTGCAAAGACAAATTGAACCCTACCAATTACTGACGTGCAGCCGGACTTTAGGGCTTGTATGTGTGAATGTCACCTCTCCTGGCTCCTGAGCACAAGAATGGTACTGAAGTGACTGGTTGCAAAATTAATGAGGCAGGGAACAGAAGATATCATCACAGAAGGTTGCTGTGGACCACGACTGGACACATGTTATGAAAGTCCACAAAAATAAACCAGCTCAAAGAGATATTGCAGCTGCTGAATCCCAAACATTTTGGAACGGCATCAAAGAGTCCCAGTGAATTTGAACGCAGTGGCAATCATGAAAAAAACAGCTCTTCACTTATTGATGTTATACATAGCACAGAAGAAAATATTTGTGGTTGTTGGTGGTGATCAGTCACCTCGATAATTGCTGTAGGACTTCCTTATGGTAGCATCCTAGATCCAAATATCTCCAGTTGCTTTCTCAATGAGCTTTTCTCCATTATTAAGTGAAAAGTAGGAATATTTGCTGATGATGCGAGTGATCAGCTTTACCTGAAATTCATTAGTCAATGTTTTACTGTCCTTGGCTCCCTGCAACATGACCTGGATAGTAAGTGGCAAAGAACATTCATACCACTTAAGTGCCGGGTCATCTCTAACAAGAGAATCTAACCTTTGCCCCTTAGCATTTATGCCATTACTATCACTAATTCCTACATCAACGTCATTGAGGGGTGGGGTTTACCATTGACCAGAAGTTCAAGAAGGTGTCTCATCACAACATTACAGACTGTCAGGGACTGGACAATTAATGCTAGCTTTGAAAAAAATGGCCACATCCCATGAATGGATAAATAATGTAACAAAATATTTGAATGTTCCCAGGAAAATAAACATTCCTTTTGCCCACATGAAACAAGGTCATAGAGTCATAGAGATGTACAGCATGGAAACAGACCCTTTGGTCCAACCCAAAGGTCTTATGTATTTAGGTTTAGCACACAAATAATACAATTTGGGATGATTTAATAAATGATTTCCACCAGAAGATTCATATCTAATTTTGAATATATTTTTCTGAGGCTTGCAAACAAGGCCTGGTTGAGCATGATTGGCATGCTGCCAGCTGTAGAATGGTCAACAGAATTTTTTTTGCTACAGTTCATCAGTTGATTGGATGTATGGCTGAACAAATTAGCATCCTCTTCTGTGGCTGTATCAAAAGGTGCCTTCTTTCTCAACTTTGTTTCTTGTGTTCTAGTCCTGATAAGTGCAAGATAAAAAGCTTCGACTTCTTATCTCCAACAATGTGGAAGTTTCATAGAAACATTGAATATAGATGCAGGTGCAGGCCATTTGGCACCTTTGAATCTGTTTCACCATTTAATATAATCATGGCTAATCAGCTAACTCAGTACCCTGTTCCTGCTTTCTCCCCAATACCTTTAATCCCTTTAGCCTTAAGAACTATATCAATCACCTTCTCAAAAATACAATGTTTTGGCCTGAAATGATTTCTATGGCAAGAGAATTTCACAGTCTAACTATTCTGGATGAGGGAATTTCTCCTCATCCCAGTTCTTAAGGCCTATCCTGTATCCTTAGACAGTGATCCTTAGTTATGGACTCTCTGGTCAACGGAAACATCCTTGTTGTGTTTACCTGGTCTCATTTAGTTAGAATTCTATAGATGCTAGGAGATTCCTCATTCTTCTAAACTCCAGTGATCTAGCCTCTCTTCATACATCAGTCCTGCCATCCAGGAATCGAAACTTCATTGCATTCCCTCGATAGCCAGAACACTTTTCCTCAGATAAGGAGACCAAGATTGCATGCAATATTCCAGGTGTGGTCTCACTAAGGCTCAGAACAACTACAGTAAGACATCCCTGCTCCTGTACTCAAATCCTCTCACTATGAAACACCATTTAATTTCTTAACTGCCTGCTGCACTTATGTGCTAACTTTCAGTGACAGGCATACAAGGACACACAAATCTCATTGACTCTTCTCCCATTCCCAATCTATCACCATTCAGATAACAATGTCTTTTTTTGCTAGTTCACATTTATCCACATTATACTTCAGTGGCCATTCATTTCCCACCCACTCAAAATCCAAATCACATTGAAGCAACCTCCTCACAGTTCAGCCTCCAACCCAACTTTGTTTGCAAACTTGGAGGTATTACCTTTTCTTCCCTCTCATGAATAGCTGGGGATAAAGCATTGATCCTCGCAGTATCCTACTAGTCACTGCCTTCCATTCAGAAAAAGGCTCTTTTATTCCAACTCTTTATTGTCTGTATGTCAACTAGTTCTCTGTCCATGTCAGTACAGTACACACAATCCCAGGCACTTCCTTGCTAATTTCTCATGAAGGACGTTATTGAAGGCCTTCCGAAAGTCTTAGTAAACCACATCCATCCTTATCAAATCAACGAGCTACATCCTCAAAAGATTTCATAAATTTGTCTAGTATGATTTCCATTTTGTGAATTCATGCTGACTTTGTCCAATCCTGTCACTGTTTTCCAAGTTATTATAAATCTTTTATAATTGATGCTAACATTTTCCTCACTAGTGATGTCAAGTAAACTGGGCAGTGATTACCTGTTTTCACTCTATCACCTTTATTTTTTAAAAATCATTGAATCTTGAAAGATGACCACCAATGCATCCACTATTTCTAGGGCCATTTCCTTAAATATGCAGAAGCGGAGATTATCAGGTTCTTGTGATTTATTGCCTTTAATCCTATCAATTTCCCTGATACCATTTCCTTACCAATACTGATTTCTTTTAGTTCCCTGCCTTTCACCAGACCCTATATTACCAAATTTTCAGAATGTTATTTGAGTCCTTCTTTGTAAAGGCAGAAACAAAATTTGCATTTAATTGATCCATCACCTTTTTATTCATTATAAGCTTCATCTGTTGTTGAGTGTAAGGGATCTACATTTGTCTTATTTAAATCTTTTTCTCTCATATCTATAGATGCTTTTACAATTAACCAGTTTATCTGATCCTCACAAGTATCCTTTCACATTCCATTTTCTAATTTTTACTCAGTCCCTTTTTGAAGAAAGAACACTGCTCCCAATCCTCAGTTCTACTGTTTTAATGGCCAATTTGGATGTAACCTTCCTTGGATCTAACACTATACCTAACTTCTCTTGTTAATCCTGGTCGGACCACCTTTCTGGTTTGATTTTTGTGCCGGACAGGAATGAACACCTGTTTCAGTTTCTACTTGAGGCCATTAAATGTTTATAATTGTCTATCAACCTACTGCCTAACCCTATTCTTTTAAGTAATGTTCTCCTATTTATCATAGCCAGCTCATAATTTACCACTGTAGTTTCCTTTATTTAGATTCAGAACCTTAGTTTCAGAATCAACTACATCATTCTCTATCTTAATGAAAAATTCTATCACATAATGGTCAATTTTCCCCAAAAGTGCCTTTCGGAGCTAAGTTGCCAATTATTCCTTTCTTATTCCACAATATCCAACTTAGGATGGTCTGTTCTCTAGTTAGTTCCTCAATGTATTGATCTAGAAAAATCATCCCATAGATATTCCAGGAATTCTTCCTCTAAGGTATCACTTATGAATATAGGAACAGGAGTTGGCTGCTCAGTCCTTTGAATCCACCCCACCATTCAATGAGATCATGGTTGATCTGTGGCTTAACTCCATATACCTGCCTTTGGCCCATATTACTTACCTTAAAAAAAAATTGATCTCAGATTTAAAATTAAACAACTAATCTAGCACCCTCAGTCATTTGTGGAAGGTAGTCCCAAACATATACTGCTCTTTCTATGTCGAAGTTCATTTTAATGTCTATCCTGAATATTCTGGCCCTAATTCTCCAGCTATACCCCTAGTTCTGGAATCCCAAACCAGTGGAAATAGTCTATTTTTATTTATGCTGCATTTTCCTTCAATCAGATCACCCCTTAACCATCTAAATTCTAGAGAAAGCAGGCTTAATTTGTGTAATCATTCCTCATAATTTAACTCCTAAAGTTCAGACATCATTCTTGTAAAACATATATTGTACTCCCTCCAAGGTCAAAATATCTTTACTAAGTTGTGATCCCCACACCTGCTCACAGTACTCAAAGTGGGTCTAACCAGGGTTCAATTTGAGTTGTAGGAGAAAAATAACTGCAAATGCTGGAATCTGTACTGAAAACAACAAATGCTGGAGATCATAGCAGGTCAGGCAGCATCCCTGCAGTGAGAGAGAGAGAGAGAGAGAGAGAGAGCTGAAATTTCAAGTCTAGATAACTCTTGGTTAGAGATTATTTGATTTGACCACGAGATTATTTAAACAAAAAAATATATATATTTTAAGTCATACTTGTTCAGCAGCCTGCGCTTCCCCATAATTTTCCAGGAAATTTCCTTGAATAACAGAACCAACAATAGTAAGACCCTTGCCAGCTTTTAACTGAGAGGCAAATGTTAGCAATCTGGGATGCTTCACATGCAGATCTTCATCCAGTTTCAACATAACTAACAACTGAGGCCTAGGAAAGAAAGCATTGAAGAGTTAGAAAATTCAACATAACTAAAGTTAAGATAATGTTGAACACTGCTAGGACTAAGACACAGAGCTCAGAAAGAATGGAGCTAGATTGCTGAGAAAGACAAAAAAAACACCCTTTGATCTTCAAGAAAGGATTTACTCAAGCTGAGTACTAAATTTGCAGATTTAATTTGTGTTGTCAATTATTAACTGACAAGTCAGGTTTCCCAAAATTATCACATAAGATCAGGTCCAACTGGTATCTTTGCAGTTAATAAATTAAACAAAACTCCAGCTTAGCTCATTGGCAGATAACTATAGAATGAATTAAAGAAATAAATATCAGTGCTGATTATGCCAAAAAGACTTCTACTACTGTTAGAGTATAAAAACGTTCTCCAATTTCATTCTTGGATGGTCCACCTCTAATTTTTAGGCCATTTCTCAATACGAAACTGATAAAATATAAAAAGAACACTGGGCTCTTATTAAAAGTATGCATAGTTTTAACTGGGCCAAATGACTTCAGTTTTGTCTTATCTTTCTAAATTATTATGAGTCTGCAACCATTTTACCTCTAGGATTACATCAGATATAGTAAATGGAGAATGACATGAAACATGCCAGAGCTTAAGGGCACCCTGTATCATTATAATTCACAGTCGACTCAGATTGGGGTTACAAACAAAGATTTGTGCCACCTTTCAAATGAATTCATCATGTTTATATATTATTGTTACACAGTCAAGCTTCATTCCATCTTATTAATAACTTTGAGCTTGCACAATGAAAGCGCTAAGTTGATTTCATTATTTTACCTCCAATTCTTGGTGTGAGGAGGACCTTCTTCCAACCTGAGCAAGGCATAACGAGCTGCGCTTAGGGACAGGCCCCGAATGCCATCACCCCACTCTTTCTCTGCACTGTAAAAAGACGTAAGTAACTTGATTTGTCACACAATCCAACATCATTGAAATACTTAAAATAAGAGTAAATTGACATATACATCATTCATGAACTTCAATGTTTAAAAGCATTAAAAGATTTTCAACAAGTGATCCAACCACCAAGGTAGATAACGAGATAAAGTTGTTACAGTCCTACTGGACCATAGGGCTGCTCTCTCATTACAGAGCTGGTGGTGGTTTCACTTGAAAGTCATCACACCTCAGGCAAGGCAAGAGGTTGAGGAAGAGAGTCTTTTTTAATGGTAATTTCAGCTGATGCAAGAATTGAATGCACACTATTGGCGTTACACTGCATTGCAAACCAGTAATTTAGCCAACTGAGCTTATGTAACTGAACTTTTACTGAGACCATTGTTGTTCATTGTTCAGTAAGATCACTGGAGAAAGTGCAGAATTTACAATGGCACGGCTAAGACGTAATTAAGAATTTATTTCAATTGTTAATTACTGTGGGGGTTTCCATCTAATGTAAGCGGTTACTTATATTTTTGTAATTTGCTGAGTATAAAAAGAGATAAACGTCAACCTAATGTTGCTAGAAAGACACTGTAACACTGTCGTTCGGTTTTTTGAACTGTAATTCAGAAATCTGGACTAATAGTCACACGAGTCATTGAAAATGACAGCAGATTAGAATTTAAATTCAACAACAAATTAAATACATCCACAGAATGATGGCTATCACTGTTACTGATATAAACTTAATATCATAGGACAAGGTAAGTAGACAAGGTCTTTTCCCCGGGATGGGGGAGTCCAGAAGTAGAGGGCATAGATTTTGGATGAGAGGCTAAAGATTTAAAAGGGACCCAAGGGGCAACATTTTCATGCGGAGGGTGGTGCGTGTATGGAATGAGCTGCCAGGGGAAGTGGTGGAGGCTGGTACAATTACAACAGGCATCTGGATGGGTGTACGAATACAATAGACAATAGGTCCAGGAGTAGGCCATTCTGCCCTTCGAGCCTGCACCACCATTCAATATGATCATGGCTGATCATCCTCAATCAGTATCCTGTTCCTGCCTTATCTCCATAACCCTTGATTCCACTATCCTTGAGAGCTCTATCCAACTCTTTCTTAAAGGAATCCAGAGACTGGGTCTCCATTGCCCTCTTGGGCAGAGCATTCCACACAGCCACCACTCTCTGGGTGAAGACGTTTCTCCTCATCTCTGTCCTAAATGGTCTACCCCGCATTTTTAAGCTGTGTCCTCTGGTTCGGCACTCACCCATCAGCGGAAACATGTTTCCTGCCTCCAGAGTGTCCAATCCTTTAATAATCTTATATGTTTCAATCAGATCCCCTCTCAGTCTTCTAAACTCAAGGGTATACAAGCCCAGTCGCTCCAGTCTTTCAGTGTAAGGTAGTCCCACCATTCCAGGAATTGACCTCGTGAACCTACGCTGCACTCCCTCAATAGCCAGAATGTCTTTCCTCAAATTTGGAGACCAGAACTGCACACAATACTCCAGGTGTGGTCTCACCAGGGCCCTGTACAGCTGCAGAAGAACCTCTTTGCTTCTATACTCAATCCTTCTTGTTATGAAGGCCAGCATGCTATTAGCCTTCTTCACTACCTGCTGTATCTGCATGCTTACCTTACGAAGAGTTTAGAGGGATATGGGCCAAGTGTTGGCAAATAGGACTAGATTAGGTTAGGACATCTGGTTGGCATGGACAAGTTGGACTGAAGGGTCTGTCTCTAGGACAGGATACGGGTGTTGCTGACCAGGCCGTCATTTAATGCAAATAACTAATTACCTTGAGATGGTCGGGAGTTACCTTTCAACTGCTGCAGCTCTTGTGGTGTAGGAACAGAGTGCTGTTACAGGGAGAGCTCCAGGGGTTTGATGCAACGATAATGAAGGAAAGGCGATATCAATCCAAGTGAAGATGATATGGAGCGGAACTTTCAGGTGGTGATGGTTTTTGATGGTTCTATTGCCTTTGCTCTTTTTAGATGATAGAGGTCACAGGTTTGAAAGGTGCTAAGGAGAACTGGCAAACCATTGCAGCTCATCTTGCAGTTACAAAATTGCTGCTGTGCAAGGAGTGAAATTGGAGTTGGTACCGGGAATGACAACCAAGTAGACTGCTCGCTCCTGAATAACGTCATGCTTCTGGAAATTTACTGTCTTAACTCACCTCAGGAAAACATACGACTCTCAACCCACAGCAGTAAGGTTGGTTCTTCTGAATTGACCTAGCAAGCTACTCAGTTATGTTTAAGTTGGTGTCTCACTGCCACCTTCTCATAGGCAACAAATTACAAGCAACCCACTTGCAGTGAGTGAATAGCAAAAAACAAGAACAGATTTTTGGTACCTGACACTAACATATGACTTCAGCTGGGAAATGTGGATTTTATAATGACTGCTTTATTTAACCCTATTGATCTCAGAGGGTTATATCAGAAACAATGCAGAACATTGGAAGATGGAATTTCAATGGCTCAAAGATTATTCTGATTGCCTCAATGACAGCATTTAGCATTATGAGAACCAGAAACACTTGTGTTTTCATTAGAATAAGCCTTCCAACACAAGCTTTCTTTGATGAAACCAACTAAGAAAATATAGAATTTAGACAGTAATGCTTAGGATTAATGTTATCCATCTAATCACATTTCTTTTCAAATTCACCAGCTGCAACAATCTAATTAGTAGGGGTGATGACTTGATTTCAGCAAATGAGGACTGAAATTTTGTTTAAAATTGTACAGTTGGAGTACAATTCAAATGTTTAACATCCTTCAGCAAAGGAAAATGTGCAGCAAAATAAATGTCAAGAAATCTTTGGATGATGTTAGCAGTGATTCTCATCAGCAAAATTGTTCAAACCACAACTTCTTGGATACAGAAAAAAGAAGGAGCTGTTTGGTCTAACATTATGATGGGGAGACTTCTGGCCTCTCTCTAATAGCAAAGTTCCAGATTTTAATTGTTTTAGTCCTTAAAGTTATGTGTCTCTTTATAACTCTATGATTATTCAGAAATCAGACCAGAAAAATTAAAGTTAAGGATGAATTTAAAAAGCTCTCAAGCATTACATAGATAAGAAAAATCTTTGTTGAAACTTTATTGCTGGAACAGCACAGCAGGTCAGGCAGCATCCAGGGAACAGGAGATTCGACGTTTCGGGCACAGGCCCTCCTGAAGAAGGGCCTGTGCCCGAAACGTCGAATCTCCTGTTCCCTGGATGCTGCCTGACCTGCTGTGCTGTTCCAGCAATAAAGTTTCAACTTTGATCTCCAGCATCTGCAGACCTCACTTTCTCCAAGAAAAATCTTTGGTCTTCAAGTACTCACCCTTGGTATTCAATATATTTGTATATCATCCCTGCAATTAACATCGCCACAAGAGCATAATACCATGAAGAAATGAACATTAGTGCAATGCACATGCTCATACCTAAAAATGACAAAGCCCTACAGAAGAAAAACAAATTAGAGTTACATTTATGTAGTTGTGCATTTACTTGGCTCACATTTCACAGTTGATCATAAGATGGAAGAATCAAACCCAAATTGATTCTATTGTGCCCAGTTGTACAAGATTCTTGGTGTATCAGAATGATGAATGTTACAAATCATCCTGATCTGCAAAGCCTTAAGTTAATAGTCAAAAAATGTTAATTGAAGGGCTAATGAAGCTAATATAATGTTCATCTGGGCTCCTCAATTCTTCAAAGTATAAAACACATTATAAATAATTTTGTGTAGAGTTGAAGATAGACTTGATGCTTTTAAACCTGTTCTTACCAATGGTAGTATTTAAACCTTGGACGCCAGTTTGGAGTTCGTAGAAGAGTTTGCACTGCACAGGCCAAGTTTACAAACAGATAGCACATTAAGAAAAACCTGAAAAATATAAGTAGAAATATTACTTGTATACTTATAAACTAAAAGAGTAAATTCCGATAACATGGTCTGAATTTCCATTCTCAGCACTCAACTTTAAGGTTCCTTCTTCCCCATAAAGCAGTGAACAATTAAAAAAAAACTAGAAAAAAAAACATGATCTGTGAATGATATTAATTTAGAACCATATAATGGCTGCAGCATAGCAAGCAGCCATTTGATTCGTCTTGTCATTCACTCCCTAACAGCGTTGCAGCTCTACCTTTTAGAATATTGCATACAATTTTGGTCTCCTTCCCACCGGAAGGATGTTGTGAAACTTGAAAGATTCAGAAAAGATTTACAAGGATGTTGCCAGGGTTGAGGGTTGGAGCTATAGGGAGCGGCTGAATATGCTGGGGCTGTTTTCCCTGGAGTGTCAGAGGCTGAGGGCTGACCTTATAGAGGTTTATAAAATCATAAAGGGCATGGATAAGATAAATAGACAAAGTCTTTTTCCTGGAGTGGGGGATTCCAGAACTAGAGGGCATAGGTTTAAGGTGAGAGGGGAAAGATTTAAAAGGGAGATAGGGAACAACCTTTTCACACAGAGGGTGGTTCATGTAAGGAATGAGCTGCCAGAGGAAGTGGGGGAGGCTGGTACAATTGCAACATTTAAAAGGCATCTGGATGGGTATATAAATAGGAAGGGTTTGGAGGGCTATAGGCCAGGTGCTGGCAGGTGGGATTAGATTACATTAGGATATCTGGTCGACAATGGATGAGTTGGACCAAAAGGGTCTGTTTCAATGTTGTACATCTCTATGACTCTATGACATGCAGACTGCTCACACTCACCTTCTCAAGGGCAACTAGGGATAGGCAATAAATGTTGGCCCAGCCAGCAATGCCCCTGTTCCAGAAGTGAATGAATGTGACAGGTTTCTTTAAGAACAACTCAGCTCACCTAACTCTCCCCCCACCACTCTAACTTTGATAGTTATCCAATTTCGTTTGGAAGCCACAACTGAATCTGCTTTCACCATGCCCTCAGAAGATGCATTCCATATCTTAACTATTTGCTGCATAAAGTAGTTTATCTTTAGTTATTTTTGGTTCTTTAGATACTAACCTTAAATCAATGTCCTCGGATTCTCAACTGTCATTGACAACATATACCTTCTCTTGATTTTAAACACTTCTATCAAATCTCCTTTTAAAGGAAAACAGCCTTGGCTTCTCCAATTTAAGTAAGTGAAATTGCTTATTGTAAGAACAGTTTACATGAATCTTTCTGTACCCTTTCTAATGCCTTCACATTCTTCCTTAAGTTTAATGTCCAGAACTGGACCAACACTCAATATTCCAATTGAGGTTGAACCTGTGTTTTAGACAGGACCGTCATAACTTTCTTGGTGCTCACATGACTCTGCTTACAATTCACAGGAACAGTTATGGCTTCCATTAGGAGCCTTATACCACTCTTATCCTGCCCTCCCACCTTTAGTAATTTGTGGACATATTCCCTCAGCCCGTTTGGTCCTGTAATTACTTTAGAACTGTATTCTTTATTTTGACTTACCTCTTCTCAATCTTGCTACCAAAACATGTCACTGTGCATTTCTTTCCATTAAACTTCATCTACCATGCATCTGCCCATTCCAACAATTTGACATGTCGTCTTGAAGTCTATCACTAAGCTCCTACAGTTCATAATACTTCCAAATGGAGTCTCATCTTAATTATTCACACTGTGTTCACAAGCAATTTAAAATTTGCCATATGAATATATTAATTATCTAACGTTAGTACTAGAGTTTTTTTTCCCATTTGTTTCCTTCAATCTTAGTACTCCAATTTCACTTTCTTCACATTCATTGCTCAACAATTTCATAAAGTCAGATTTTTTAAAAAAAACACCATCCAAAAAAAAAATCTCCAAATCATCAGGATCAAAAGATATGTACAAATTTATTTAAGTACACACAGAAAAATTGCAGCTGTTATTTGAGGAAAAAGGCACATGAACAAGCATAATAGGGAGTTAGAAGAATCACTTAACTCCAATTAAAGAGACCTGGTACCAAGCAAGCATAAATGAAGAGCATAAGATAAAAACAAATGTGGCAGGGAAATAACAAAGATAAATAGTTATAGAATCAGAGTCATACAGCACGGAAACAGCCTCTTCGGTCCAAACTGCCCTTGCCAACCAGATATCTCAATTTGAGCTAGTCCCATTTGCCAGCATATGGCCCATATTCTTCAAACTCTTCCTATTCATATACCCATCCGGATGCCTTTTAAATGCTGTAATTGTACCAGCATCCTCCACTTCCTCTGGTAGCTCACTCCACACACGCATCACCCGCTGCGTGAAAAAATTGCCCCTCACGTCCTCTTCAAACCTTTCTCCTCTCACCGTGAATCCATGCCCTTTAGGCCTGGATTTTCCTAACCAAAGAAAAAGACCATAGGCATTAACCCTATCCACATGGCCACGATTCCAAAAACCTCCATAAGGTCACTCCTCAGCATCCAAAACTCTGAAGGACAGTGTCCTATGAAGAACCATTTCAGGGGCTAAATCTATAATGCATGTTTTTGTTTCATTCTTTACCCTTGGAATGTTTTTCCAAACATTAATTAAGCTTAAGAGATGGAAGTAAAAAGCCACAGCCACTGACACAGACAGACATTTTCAACAGAGTTACTGACAATTTGCTTAGAATCACATGCAGCAGAATAGTATCCAAAATCCCAGTTTATTGTAGAATGTAATGCAAGACAAACTTTCTCTCCTTTCTTCGAATGGAGATTACATTTTAAGTTATTTAGTTATTGGGATCCTTTCCCTCATTCCATGTGTGTGTTTGTTTTCATCACATTCTGCATTGTTCACTTTACCTATTTTTTAAAACAAATTTCTTTCCAATTTTGTTTCTGCATTTCTTTACTTGTTTCCACTTTAGAATTATGTTTTGAAGCTTAATTTCAATATCACACTCACTGGCTTTCTACAAGAAATGCTCAAGGAAAAAAATTCCCAAAAAGAGAGCAAAACACAGGAATTCAGAGTTGGGTAGCAGATTCATTTTATTCCCCAAACCAAATCAGAATCTATGAAACTACTTTGAAAACATATGATAACATTTGCTTGAAAATTGTGAGCTGACTGATTGTAGAAAGATCTGTCAGAGTGAAAACACTAAACTACAGCAAACGTTTTTTAAACTGCACCTAATGAACTGGCATTTTTGATAAACTAGCATAAAACATGTACCTCAAATAGAGAGGTTAACTGTATTGTGATCTCCACGATGTTAGAGTAGTCAGTTGAAGGTGCAAATGAGCAAATTCGGAGGGTAAGTTTTATTTAGGTACAAGCTTTTGGGCACTCCAGTGCTCCAAAAGCTTGTATTTCCAAATAAACCTGTAGGGCTATAATCTGGCTGTGAGTGATTTTTAACTTTGTCCACCCCAGTCCAACACCGCACCTCGACAGTGATTAATGTTGTAAATAAAAGTATAACACAATGTATATAACCCTGCATTATTTAGTGTGCGTTTTTACATTGATTATGTGGACTTCTTGAGCAACCAGAATATATGATCATCCAGGACATTCTTGGTCCCATATATGCCGGTAAATGAAAAGTTTGCTGTAATTATAGTTGCAAGATCAGTCATAATCATTTAGATCCTGCCATTCATCACGATCAAATATTGATCAAGAATTATCACTTTAATTGTGGAGGTTTAAATGATCCAAAGCACAGCATAGAATACCGGGAGTATTTCTCTGGTTTCTATCAATATACCAGCATAAATGGCAATAAATCAAAAGTGATCAAACAAATGCTGAGTTCCCACCATAGAAAATGGTATTTGTAGCCTTTATTTATTCACAATGATGCATGTATTCTACTTAGTGTTTTGGATATCGCTCAACTAATTTTTTTTTTAAAAAAAGAAAAGGAGGTATCTATAAAAATATACAAGGGAAAGAAAAAAAATTCTTTTGCAAATGGAAGTGATGCAGATGTCAATGAAACTGATGACTTGAGAATTTAAAATTTAGAACGGTGATTGATTCAAAAAAGGTTTTACAAGAAATTTCACTTACATTGAGAGAATGGGTGCCACCATATCAAGTGAAGCTATCAGAATTCCCAGTTCAGCTATAATAGCTGTCAAAAGAAGAGCCCAGGTTGGCTCACCATTGACCTTTCCATTGCCAAACACCTACAATATTAAAAGATACCAACAAAACTTTAAAATTCAAAATCTGTATTAATATTTATAAATTCATTTCATAATCATATAAGAATGATGAGTTCAGAAAAAAAAGGAAATGCCATTTCATGAGAAATTTGTTCTGAAAATAGTCACTGTCTAATTTGAGATATTTAAGTGGTGGTTTTCACATTTTCAAAATGTATGGGTTTCCTGTACTGAAGCTATAAATCCTAAGATACATTTCCTAAAGCGTACACAGGGCTTTCTGCATTCACTACATTTTGTGTTTTAAGATTCACTGATGAGAGACTATAAATTTCTGATATATGATAATAAAACCAAAATGACAGCAAGAAACATAACATGATAAAGGAGCGAACATAAAATGGCCTTCAAAAGATTCTCAACATGGATTGTTACGCATCAAGACTTCTATATCTAATCATTGATCACAATTTATCATTACATAAATAACTGCTTACAACCTTCAGGACTCAACATACAGTTTAACAAATTTCAGACCATGAGACCTCCATCCTTGTTCATTACCCACCCCCTACAATCCCAGGTTCTGTTCTGATTGGGCTGCAAGCTATTTTTAATTACTCATAGCCACGGTTATTTTTTTCTCGCTTACTATCAACATGCAACGTCTGCTTCACTTTATTTCCTCTCTGTCTGGATACTGTCCCCATCTATCCATCTCACTCATTCCCCCCTAAATCAGCATAAATGCCATCATTTCCTAACTACTTTCAATTCTGACAAAGAAGTCACTGGACTTCGAATATTAACTTCACTCTGTTTTTCTCCACAGATGCTGCCAGATCTGAAGCAATTTTTGTTTTTGTTTTAGATCTCTAGTATCTGCACTTCTGTTTTGGAAGGACAGTAGCTTACTTTTTTGATGTAATTATTAGAAATGGAAAAGGTCAGAAAGGGGGAAACCAAAGCTTGACACAGAGGCTTTAGTTCTGACCTTC
This sequence comes from Chiloscyllium plagiosum, assembly GCF_037043375.1. Taxonomy (NCBI): domain Eukaryota; kingdom Metazoa; phylum Chordata; class Chondrichthyes; order Orectolobiformes; family Hemiscylliidae; genus Chiloscyllium; species Chiloscyllium plagiosum. Next base: position 52,898,963 of record NW_028270155.1, on the reverse strand, counting down.
ACAAATTAAAATAGAAAAAGCAGAAGAGTGGGAAATATTTTGAAATATTAGTTTCATTTGTTCATATTAAGATTGATAATGGCAGCTAATGAGCACTCTCCTATACAGTTTACAAAATCAGCTGTGGAATAGAAGTGGCTACAAAATCAAGTTGCTGAAAAAACTCAGCAGGTCTGGCAGTATCTGCAAAGAGAAATTGAAGTTAACGTTCGGGTCCAGTGACCCTTTGTTTCTGATTTCTAACATCCACAACTTTTTTTGGTTTTTTTTTGAATAGGAGTGGCTAGCTTTTTAACAAAATAAATCTCTGTTCAGAATGAGTCAAAGATTTATTATAATTTGGTTTAATTTATTCTTTGCAAAAACAGTTTTGTAATGGTTAATTTTAAGATTATTTGAATATGTGGAATAAAGTGCAAATATGTCAAAGTGTACACAGTGACAGCTTGAAATGATGTCAGGAAGTGGTAACTGAAAATATACTCTGCAGAACTTGTAGAAAATAATTTAAAGTGGTGACATATGCCTGAAAGTTGCCCTTGATGGGCTGAAAGACTTACAGGAACAAAATTAGAGCAAAGTTATGATCAAAGTTGCCTTTAATAACTCACAACAATTAAGCTGCACAAAGGCTTCCCTAAAGCTATATTAAACATCAATTTTAGCAGCAAGAAGGCTCAATCAAAACAAATATAGTGTACAAACCCGTAAGAAAGGTATGATGTTGTCTTTAGCTATGGCCTGCAACAACCGTGGAGCTCCGGTTAGACTCTGTAAACCAGCACCACATGTCGAGAAAAAGGAACCAATCACAATAACCCAAGGAGAAGGCCAGGCCAGAGTGCCAACAACCAAATTATTATTCACAGCATCCCCATACCTGGACAGGAAGGAGGAAAAAATCCATACACATATTTATATATTGAAGAGGTTTTCAACATCAAATTAAGTAGTTTTTTGCGTTTGAAAGCATGTACATCTGAAAGAGATATTACATAAGAAAAACCAAACAATTGAAACAGAATTTAATCTTGCCCTTGCGCCTATATTAAAATATCACAGAAATCTTGTGCTATAAATTGTTCAGATTACTAGCTGATAAAAGAGCAGCAAGGGAGGTTGAGAATCTTGGAACATACTTGAAGCTCGACATGGACCCTGAATTTCACTTAATCAGCTGCTTGCAATTGAATTGTGAAAAAAATAAGTCAGATTTACGTCACAGAAAAGCAATGAGAGTTGTTTTGCAGATAAGGAATTAACGCTAAATAGCAGTGATTTAGAAAAAAGTGTATTATTATTATTAAGGGATTGACTGAGAAGCACCAGGGATAAGGAAAAATTACAGGATAAGAAGAGACTGAAGATAACTTAAAGGGTGTAGCTTTCAGTGGTGATAACTTTTAAACAGTTATTTTTGTCATAATGTACATAACATACATTTTCCTTAAGGGATCCAGGGTAAAAGAAGTGGCCTAGAAATGTTATTTGAGTTAAGGGCAATCTGAACATTTAACTTCAAAAGGTATGAGAGGGGGAAGGAGACCTCAAGGCTATCATGTGCTCCCCCTGCTCTCTCTGGGAAGTTAGGCACATTTCCAGTGTCCGGCAACAACATGTGTGCAGTAAGTGTCTCTGGCCCCAGTTCCTGGAAACCCATAGTTTCGGAGCTGGAATGGTGGCTGGGGACACTGTGGAACATCAGTGAGGTGGAGAGTATTGTGGATAGCATACACAGATTGTTGTCACTCTGCACACTAAGGCTCCCCAGCTAGCAAAGGAATGGGTGACCACCAGACAGAGTAAGTGGACTTTGCAGGTCGTGTAGGAACCCCCTGGCCATTCCCCTGCAAAACAGTTGTATCGCTTTGGATACTGTTGGAGGAAATGGCCTCTTAGAGGAAAGTGGCAGCAACCAAAGTCATTGCGCCAAGTTGTCTCTGCAAGGGACAGGAAGAAAAAAAGAGCAGGAATGCTATAGTAATAAGTGAAGGGAACAGTGAATAAGTGAAGTAATAGTAAAGGGAATGGTTCTGTGACCACAAATCAGACTCGACAATGGTATGTTGCCTCTTGTGTGCTAGGGCTGAAAATGTGTTGCTGGAAAAGCGCAGCAGGTCAGGAGGCATCCAGGGAACAGGAGAATCGACGTTTCTCCTGTTCCCTGGATGCTGCCTGACCTGCTGCGCTTTTCCAGCAACACATTTTCAGCTCTGATCTCCAGCATCTGCAGACCTCACTTTCTCCTCTTGTGTGCTAGGGTCAAGAACATCTCCGAATGTTGACAGGATATTCTGAAGTTGGAGGGTGAACAGCTAGTGGTCATGGTATACAATTGGTATCAATGATGTAGGTAAGAAAGTAGAGGAGGTCCTGAAAAGAGAATGTACAGGATTAGAAGTAAATTTTAAAAACAAAAGGACCTCAAAATTAGGATCTTGGAATTGCTACCTGTCCCATTTGCGAGTCAGAATAGAAATATGTTGGATGAACACATGGCTAATGAAATGGTGAGGGGAAAGGTTTCAGCGTCCTGGGGCATTGGGACTAGTCTGGGGGAAGGTGCACCAGTACAAGCTGGATGGGGTGCACCTTGGCAGGATTGGAACTCATGCCCTAGGGGATGTGTTTGCAAGTGCAGTCAGGGAAAGTTTAAACTAAAATGGTAGGTGAATGGAAATCCAAACAGGAAGGCAGATGATGGGAAAATAAAGACTAAAACAAATGACGGAATTGGAAATATGAAATGTAATAGGCAGACAATTCAAGCACTAGAATCAAGCAGGGCTACAATGTATGGTATTACAAATGCTAAAAAGACAAGCCATAAGATCTTATGCCTCAATGTATGCAGCATTCACAACAAAAATGGATGAATTAGTCAAGTAAATCAATCTTAATGGGTTTATATTGTAGGGATGACATAGAATGCAGGGTGACCAGGAATGGGAACTGAATAGCAGGCGGGTTTACAGTTTTTAGAGAACACAGACAAAAAAAAAAGATGAGCACTGCTGATTGAAAAGAAAATTAATGTGATTATGAGGAAGGGTATCAAGCTCTACTGAGGTAAAATTTGTATGGGTTGAGCTTAGAAACACCAAAGGGGCAGAAATGATAGTAGGGGTTGTATATATAGCCCTAAATTGTAGTGTAATATTGGAGTAGGCATACAAAATAAATTAGAAATGTAAGTAATAAAAAGGTATAGCTATAATTATGGGTGACTTTAAATTATATATAGATTGGGAAAAATCAGCAGCAATGTTGTAAAGGAGAAATTCTTGGACTATATCCATGATAGTGTTATGCATCAGTATGTCGAAGAATCAACTAGAGCAACGGCAATCTGATTTCTGATTTACAGTGCTTTCATTTTTATTAGAGAAGAGACAATCCTTGACTAAGTATTCTGTAACGAGGAAGAAATAATTGACAATCTAGTTGCATGTGAGCTCTTAGATAAGAGGACTACAAAAGGATAAAATTCATTAAGGTGGGAGAGTGACATAGTTGGTTCTGAGACTAGGTTCCTGATTTAAATAAAAGGAAAACCACAATAGTACGAGGAGTGAGCTAGCTATGATAAATTGGGATTGTTATTTAAAGGGAGGAGGGTAAGAAGGCAACAACAAACATTTAATGATGATTTGCAAGAGTTATTCATTCCAGTCTGGCATGAAAAATAAAACGGGGAACATGATCAGACTATGGCTAACAAGGGAATTTAGGGATACTATTAAATTCAAGAAAGAGGCATACAAAGTGGCCCAAGAAGCAACAGACCTGAGAATTGGGAACAGTTTAAATTCTAACAAAGAGACTGACTAAGATGGAGAATGTAGAGTAGGAGAGAAAGATTGCAGGGAACAAACAGATAGTAATAGCTTCTGTAGGTATGTGAAGAGAAAAAGGATTTGTAAAGACAAATATCAATCTCCTACAATTAGAAACAGAGGACTTTATAGGAGGGAACAGAGATGGTAGACCAATTAACTATATACTTTTGTTTTGGCTTCTCCAAAGGAAGACACAGAGCACCCCAAAAAATACAGGGGAAAACACAAAAAATACAGGGGAATGGAAAGGAGGAACTGAAAGAAATTAATATTTATAGGGAAATGGTGTTGGGAATCTAACGGGATTAAAGGCATACATGCTTTCCAGGGCACTGATATATTTCATCCATGAGTACTTAAAGGGGTGGCCCTAGAAATAGCAGGATTGCTAGTGATCATTTTCCAAAATTCTATAGTCACTGGATATTTCCTATTGATTGGAAGGTCGTTAATGTAACCCCAATATGTAAGAAAGGCGGCAATGGGAAAACCACAAATTATCAGTTTGACATTGATAATGGGGAAAATGTGCAAAATGGATGGAGAACTGGTTTGCAGACAGAAATAAAGATTAGGAATAATTTTTTTTTCCATTTTGCAAGCAGTGATCAGTGGGGTATTGCAGGGATCAATGCTTGGACCCCAGCTATTCACAATATATATTAATGATTTAGATAAGGAAACAGTAATACTTCTAAATTTGCAACTGACACCAACCTGGCTGGGAGGATATGCTGTGAGGCGGATGCAGAGAAACATCAGTGTGATTTAGTCAAGTTATGCAAGTGGACAAATACATGCCAGATGCAGTATGATGTGGATAAGTGTGACATTATACACTTTGGTAGCAAAAACAGGAAGGCAGATTGTTATCTGAGCGGTGCTAGATTTGTAAAGGGCAACGAAACCTACATGTGCTTGTACACCTGCATGCTGAAAGTGATCATGCAGGCACAGCAGGCAATGAAGAAGTGAAATGATATGCTAGTCTTCACAGTGAGAGGATTCATGTACAGGAGCAGGGATGCCTTCCTGTAAATGTCGAGGGTAACCACACCTGGAGAACTATCTGCAGTTTCGGTCTCCTTGTTTGAGGAAGGATATTCTAGTGATTGAGGAAGTGTAAAGAAGATTTGCTAGACTGATTCCTGGACTGCTGGGGCTGATGTCTGGAGAGTGACTGGATTGATTAGGACTGTATTCACCGGAGTTAGAGGAATGAGCAGTGATCTCATAGATACCTATCCAGTTTTAATAGATGGAGAAAGGATGTTTCTGGGGAGTCTAGGAGACAGAGGGTGAGTGAAAGAGATGAATATTTTAATTGGATATTATTCTAACAAGATTCAAATATATTACACAGGTCAAATGCATTTTCAAACAGACTTTTCACAAAATAACTTTTTTTGTTCCTTTCAAAAATGATTTCGTACTTACTTATCTCTAAGTACAACATCCTCAATACAGGCTCCAAATAACACCACACTGCTCAAGTCTGATTTTCAGTCAAGCGAAATAAAAGTTAATTAAACTGAACTTTGTAGGCAGCTGAAAATGTGCTTCAAGAGCTAATTAACAAAAAAAAAATTAGGTGTACAAGTAAACAGATGAACAAAATTTGGAAATAATCATCCACCCTTTTAATATATGCTTCCTTCATTCTACAATTAAATTATCTAAGATTGTTTCGCATGGCTGATTTTTCTGTTACTACCAAGCAAACAAGACAGTAAAATAAGGGTACAGCTCAAGATTAGATTAGATTTTTTAGATTACATTACAGTGTGGAAACAGGCCCTTCGGCCCAACAAGTCCACACCGACCCGCCGAAGCGAAACCCACCCATACCCCTACATTTACCCCTTACCTAACACTACGGGCAATTTAGTATGGCCAATTCACCTGACCCTGCACATCTTTTGGACTGTGGGAGGAAACCGGAGCACCCGGAGGAAACCCACGCAGACACGGGGAGAACGTGCAAACTCCACACAGTCAGTCGCCTGAGGCGGGAATTGAACCCGGGTCTCAGGCGCTGTGAGGCAGCAGTGCTAACCACTGTGCCACCGTGCCGCCCACAAATTTGTGATTTTAGGTCAGATATGTTTTGTTGATTCATTAACTCAATAAACCACAAAACAAGACCTAGAAAGTGGTAGGAACTGGTTTTAAAAACTGACTGTGTCTCATTTTACAGATTTTAGATAATGTGCAAATTAGTCAGAAACGCTAGCAGACTTCCTTCACTAATTTGGTCCTGTCACTAAACAGGAAATTAATAGGTTCAGAATACACATCCGCTTGAAGAGACAGCATTCTATTGGGCAACTTTACTAATATCCAGTTTAAGGCATCTGAGATATTAAAAAATGTCAAGAACCTAGGTTAATTTATGCTGAAATGACTTAGTGGAGATATCTAAAATTCTTGAGAAAATAAATAAATCCCAAGAGTAAACAATCTTGAGTATGTGTACTTAACTTAAAAAGGCAATGTGAAATAGATTAATCGTGGAAATAGTGACCCAGATTTTCCAGTTAATGATGGAGATAGTGCATCTGTTGCTCACTGCAACTACTTTGCCGTTTTCTGCTCGGATCCGCTGTCCGTGCACAGACTCATGTGCATCTGTGACCAGTTCGAACGGGCCTCAGGGGCCAAGGTAAACCGAGGCAAGAGCGAAGCCATGCTCTTCGGGAACTGGGCCGACCAATCCTCTATCCCCTTCACCGTCAGGACTGACCACCTGAAGGTGCTGGGTATTTGGTTCGGGGGGGCTGGGGCGTGTGCCAAGACCTGGAAGGAGCGGATCAGGAAGGTTAGACAGAAACTGGGCAGATGGGAGCAACGGTCGCTCTCCATCGCGGGTAAAAACCTGGTCATCAGGTGTGAGGTACTCTCAGTATTGTTGTACGTGGCACAGGTCTGGCCTATCCCCAGAACCTGTGCCGCCGCAGTCACCCGGGCCATCTTCCACTTCGTGTGGAGATCAAAGATGGACCGGGTCCGAAGAGATGTAATGTACAAAGACCGGTGCAATGGGGGAAAAAACACACCCAATGCAACCCTCACCCTGATGGCCATCTTTGTGTGTGACTGCATCAAGCTGTGCGTGGATCCCCGGTACGCAAACACCAAGTGTTACTACGTACTGAGGTTCTACCTGTCCCCGGTGTTGCGAAGGATGGGCCTGGCCTCGCTGCCGCGGAACGCTCCGAGTAGTTGGACCGTTCCGTACCACCTGTCCTTCGTGGAGAAATTTATCAAGAAAAACACCTTTGACCACAAGTCCATCAGGAAGTGGTCAGCACGTAGTGTCCTTGAGACCCTTCGGGAAAAGGAGAGGGCAGATCCTGTCGAGCGGTTCCCTGAGCAGACTGTCAAAGCCATTTGGCAGAATGCCTCATCGCCAGAACTTTCCAACAAGCACCAAGACATGGCTTGGCTGGTGGTGAGAAGGGCTCTGCCTGTGAGATCATTTATGCACGCCCGGACTCTCTGCCGCACCGCACGCTGCCCTTGAAGCGGCTGCGGGGGGGATGAGACTGTCACACACCTCCTTCTGGAATGTGCCTATGCAGAGGAAGTCTGGAGAGGAATGCAGTGGTGTTTGTCGAGGTTCGTCCCGAGCAGCGCCGTGACGCGGGACTCCGTGCTCTACGGCCTGTTCCCCGGGACGCACACCGAGACGAACATCAACTGTGCCTGGGGGATCATCAACTCGGTGAAGGACGCTCTCTGGGTGGTCCGAAACCTGTTGATCTTCCAGCTGAAGGAGTTGACCACGACTGAGTGTTGCAGACACTCCAAGGTCCAGGACTATGTGTTGAGGGACGCGCTGAAGCTTGGGGCAGCTGCCGCCAAGGCGCGGTGGGGAAAGACCACCGTCTAACATCTGCCTGCCTAAGAAGAACAGGGGGCCCACGCAGTCATTTGGACTCCGCTGGCGTCTGAGCTCAATGTAATCGCACCAACCTGTGAATATGAATGATCACCCTGTTTCGATACGCAAAGAAATGGAATGTTTACAGAATGATGACATGTCCAATTGTATAGATTAAATATATATGAATAAAGTATATTTTTGAAATAAAAAAAACTACTTTGCCAACATCTCATTTTATCCTGGAGTCTCTGCACCTTCTAGTACTGGCTCCAGCAGGGGTAAAAAGATGAAGAGTGCACAGAGCAAATGGCAAGCTTATTCCAGCTAAGCCACATCCCCCTTTTCTTTCATGAATTTACAACTATAAGGTCTGTCTTCAGTTCATGAACTTATACAGTTTTGAGTGGAGCGGTTATTCCCCTCATAATTAGTGCTAACTCTCTCCCTCACCCCCAACAATGCCTACATTCCCTGACAGTCAGCTTTCATGATATAAGCCTGATAGGAGAAGGAATGACAGAGAAGGTTGAGGGTAAGCTGAAAGTATGACACGGCTGTTAGGAGGGGAAGTGGGGAAGGTGAACACTGCCCACATATGTGTGCTGCCTGGGAAATTTCGCATTGCCAAGTGCGGGTGTTGTGTGAGTCTGTGGGTGTCAACATTCCAACTAATGCATTTGAAGTGTGCTTCACTGCAGGCTTCACACCCATTTTGAAAAGGAAACCTATGTTTTGAAAAGAAATGCTTGAATAACTGCAGAGTTGGCACCCATCAAGACTTACTCAGGGTTCAGATGCATATCAGTGACATAAGTGAAGTCATTTACCATTCTCTATCAAAGGAATTGAGCCAAAAAACAAGTTGTATTTTCATAGCATGCTCTATGACCTTCAGCCATCTCAAAGTTCTTTAAAAGCCACTTCAGTTCTTTTCAAATATTATCACTGCTAGAACATTAAAAACACCAACATGTATGAAGATTGATCCTCACAAACTGCAATGTGCAATCACCAGAAAAAAACTGCTCGAGTTGACTTATGCTGGTGGAAGAATAACTGTCAACGAAGACATTGGGGAGATTAGACTAGATTAGGTTCCCCTACAGTGTGGAAACAGGCCCTTCAGCCCAACAAGCCCACACTGACCCTCCGAAGAGTAACCCACCCAGACCCATTTCCCTCTGACTAATGCACCTAACAATATGGGCAATTTAGCATGGCCAAATATCTGACCTGCACATCTTTTGACTGTGGTATTCATGAGAATAGCACTATCTGACAGACCAGACTCAGGATTTCCTTGACGCTACATTAGAGACGCCATTCGTGCTCAAGTCTCCTCCTGACTTGCCATTAAATGATTTGATAACTTGCAAACTAGATTACAGGAAAGAAAGCAAACCGCACCTAACAAGCCTCAGAGGCATCCCCACATGGTATTACAGGAAGTACTATGCGACTTAGTTCAATTTTAAGCTAATTTGTAAGAATCACTAATGATATAAAAAGGATACAAATTAATGAGGTTGTAGCAATAGCCAGGATAGTACCAATGGGAATGGACTTCTGTGCATCTTTCAGGTCTCCTGATCTATTAGAACCAGCCATGATACCTAATAAATAAAAGCAGATAATTATGTTACATGAACAAGTACTTAGCTCCTTGTTTATTTTACTCAATTTTCTAATATTCTAATATATATTGGTAAATATGGAATACAAGGACAAATTTTGCAATAAATCAGCAAATAGCTTCTCAGAGGGAGAGGATAGAGGACTACTTTAAAATCACCATTGAATACAGAGAAAATTCACTACATACCTACAACACACTACACTACATACACACAAATGTCAATACTGTTGCTACTGTACAGCAAGTTAAAATATTCCACCTGCTTCAGTGACAGCTATTGTACTCGTGAAAAAAAAATCCCCAAGAGATTTACACCTTGTATATTGCAGGGCCACTGTCAAGAACAGAATGCTAACTGCAATTATCTTGGTTAACACTTGTTCCTGGAAGTAGGGGACAAAACTAGTTTTGTTAAAGCATTTTCACCCAAAATATCAAACTACCATTCCAATTTTTACCACAGATGCTGCCTGATCTCTTAATTTCCATTATTTCAGAATGGCATCATTTTGGAATATTCATATTTTCTTCAAAACTACTTAGTACTCTGCTGCCTATATATAGCCACTGTTGTAATGCATATTCTCATGCAAAAAAAACCCACTACAATTCAAAATTTATGAGCAGTTACATACAAACATGCCTTTTAATGTATTAGAAATTATAATCAACATTGAAATGGAAACAAGTGACATTTTGTGCAAATGTTTTATGCTGGTTACAGTTTCGTCATTTGCATCAGTGCTGGCACAAGTAGTTCACCTTAAAGTCACATGACACAAGGTAATAGTCCAACAGGTTTATTTGAAATCAAAAGCTTTTGGAGCATAGCCCCTTCATCAGGTGACATGAGAGGGAAGCACACAATGTATGGGCGGAGAGATCAAAAGATCATGCAAATGGTGTGAGTGGAGTATTGAATAATAAGTCTCTGTAGGTAACCAAGAGTGTTTGGCAGTGAGTGATGTGGCAACAGTTCAATAACAACCAAACGGATGATCTATAATCCGGTTAAATGCAAGTCTTATATGTGTCATATTATTCCAGTCAAATTAAAACTGAAAGAATTGCAGATGCTGTAAATCAGGAGCAAGGGCAGGGATTGCTCCGGTGGTTGTGGTTGTCGGGAGGGGGGGGGAGCTCAGTGGGTCAGGCAACATTTGTGAAAAAAAAATCAGGGGTTCATGTTCTGGGTCCGGTGACCCTTCCTCTAGTTTTCTTCACAGATGCTGTTGGACCTGCTGGGCCTTTCCAGTGGCTTCTGTTTTTGTTCCATGTTATTCCAGTCATTTGGTTTGTGTCCAGCACCACCTTATTTTAAATTTTTTGTAATTATCCCTCTCCTTCAGATTCCAGGTCATCCCTTCACTTGTTATTCAGCTGTTGACACTTTACTCACACTATCTGACACTCTTGGTCACCTGCAGAGACTTATTATCTGACACTCCACTCACACAATTTGTATGATCTTTTAAGCTCTGTGCCCATGCATTCTGTGCTGTGTGCTGCCCTCTCATTAGACCAGACGAAGGGGCTTTGCTCCGAAAACTTGTGATTTCAAATAAATCTGTTGGACTACAACCTGGTGTCACATGATTTCTGACTTTGTCCACTCCAGTCCAACACCTGCACCTCCATCCATCATACAAGTGACTGAGAGTCTCTTTGATTAGACCCTTTAAAAAAAAATTGGAGCAAGACCTGCATTGATCTGGAAGATACACAGAACATCACATTTTCCCTAAGAATACAGAAACCATTAGAAAACCATTGAAACATAATTGAATGAGTCAAGAATAATGACAATTATATAAATAAACAAACTTTCAACAGTACCGTGCAATTGTCATTACCTCTTAACATACCTAGTGTATTACAATATCTAGGAGAAAGTGAAGACTGCAGATGCTGGAGACCAGAGTTCAAAAATGTGGTGCTGGAAAAACACAGCAGGTCAGGCAGCATCAGAGGAGCAGGAGAATCGCCGTTTCGGGCATAAGCCCTTCTTCAGGAATTCCTGTGTTTTTCCTGCACCACATATTACAACATCTAGACACACAACAGTTAAAATTCTAGCTAACATTAAGCATGACAACAACGTCCTGCTCAATTTCCATATACCAACTGCTCAGTCTACAGTTGACATTTTCTAGTGTTTGATGTCAGTGCCAAAAATACATTTAACACGCGTGTACAAAAAATAATGGAAAGTAATTTCCAAGTGCCAGTTCTTGGAAAAGTAGAGAAATTATTCACATGTTAAAACTGACTTCTAATGATGTTATAACAATTATAGGACTTTCTGCATTTCAAAGAGCTTGTGCATTAGCAAACAATACCATGCCATTACACATTTTAAAAGTTTGCACTATTGAAACAGTGCCCACAGTGCGGCAATTAAAGTTATAGCAGAATTAAAGTTATAGCAGAATGACCTGTACACCTTCCAAATCATCTCTCCTCCATAATAATTGAAGTTTCCTCACCAGTTACAGAAGGGAAGAAAATGCCAACCAACATTGTAAAGGTAGTAGTAATGTCAGCAAACACATAGGCATGTAGATTTTTTCTTGATCCAGAAGCTTCAACAGATGGTAAAGAATGCTTTTGTAGTATCTCTCCTTTGGTCATGTAACTGCTCCATAGATTCTCTGCAAAATTGACCAATAATAGGGAAATCTTAATTACAGCAAATCGTAAAGAAGCTAATTCATCACAAACAAGACCGAAAAGATAGTTTTTTCCAATTATGTATCATTATCACGGCTAATGCTTTTAAAATTAAAATCTGTGGTTCAGATTGTTTGAATGGTTATTTTAGATAAAAATAACCTGAAATAAAGCAGAGTTAAAAATTCAAATTGTAGACTTTATGAAATGTTTAAGTTAGTAATTAATCCAACCAGTTGTAATCCTGCAAAATATGCAACCACTAGATTAAATATTTTCAAAGTTAAAGTAACTTTAAATTATAAAAAAAAATACAGAATCTTTAGAACAAGGACTTGCACACGAGTATTATTTTGGACAACTACAGTGTTTCATTATATTATTCTTAACATCTGTGTTTGAGATTCATGCACCTAACAGTGGGGGTGGTACTTTCCACTTACTTTAAAAGCTAAAATACCGTTTCTTTTAAAGAAAACAGAACCTCAGCTGATTTAGACAGTTAGCAAAACAGTAGGCAATAAAATTAGGTTAACATTTTACTCTTTTTAAAAAAATAAATACATGACTTAAATTTCAAATGTTTTCTGCAAAAATATATAATCTTAATTTTGTATATATGATGCACAAGTCAGAAAACACTCAATTTTGGCGAGTGAGGTTAGATACCTTTTTTAAAAAATAGAATAGTTCTGGCAAAAATTAGTGACTTCCAAATCTTCATGTTATGAACACAAATTCATTTGTGCTTGGTCAAGTATTTTGTTAACTTGAAGAGCTCGCAGTCTGTAATAAGTATTACAAATGACTAAACCAACTGAACTTCAAAAAAATTAGAGTGTAAAGACACAGACAATGTGATGTGATCATTCAGAAACTATTCAGTAAAAAAAATTAAATTGTGGTCAAATGGATATAGAGGTACAATATGAAGGAGAGCCAATGAGTAAATCGATACTTTTTGAACTGGTTTCTGTATTGGAAATTCTTCTACTAAACTCATAGAAATGACTTGGATTTTGTATTTTTAAATTACCTATTTTTCTAATCAACCCACTCAGAGATTTATTACACACCTCTGGAGCAGGTGGGACTCGAACCCAGGTCTCCCAGTCCAGGGGTAGGGATGCCACTACTCTGTCACAAGAGGGCTGGATCTTGTTACATTTGAGCGATATCAAATCAGGGAGTGTGTGCAAACTCTGAAGAGGTGTGAAAGGATTTTCAATATTTTGAACATTTAAGAGAATAGTGAATGCTTCTTCCAATAATTTAGAAATCTGACAATGAGGACGGTTTTTAAAACAAAACGTTGTTCACAGCAAATGGGAATTGCTGACTGGGCCAACATAAATTGCCCATTATTAATTACCTTTAAACTGAGTTTTCTAATTTATTTCAGAGTGCAGTTGAGAGTCAATCATGCTGCTGTGGGTCTAGAGTGATATATAGACCAGACCACACAAGGATGGCGATTTTACTCCCCAAAAGACATTAATGAACCAGGTGGGTATTTACGACAATCAACAACAGTTACATGGTCACGGTTATTCTAGCTTTTAATTCCAGTTTTTTTTATTGAATTCAAATTTCTTGGCAAGATCTCTTGCTGCCTTGGTGTGGAACTGATGGTTGTGGTCTACCCAATAATTATAGAAATTGGGAGAAAGTGAGGACTGCAGATGCTGGAGATTGTCCAAGTTCACTTCCATTGTGATTGCCATTTTGAACTAGTCAGAGGTATGAACAACACTTTGTAGTTCTAGTTTTTGAATGGTGCACAAAGGCAAGAACCAAATATCATAGATAGAGAGAAAATAAGTAAGATTTGTTTTTTTAAAACAAAAAGGTGATGGTTTACTATTGTCAGAGGATAAAAAAACAGTTTTTTCCAAACGTAACAGGGTGGGTTGGAATGTGAAGGAGCACACAAAAAAAGGAAGTCAAAAGTCTAGGTACAGTTTCTGATCACAAAAATCAACATTCTGGGCACAAACTGCACTAGATATTAATTTTGTTTCTCAAAGTGAAACTCTGATTAGAGTTTGCACTCAAACGCATTTATATAATCAATCACAAATATTTAAAAAAACTTCTAAAATACAGCACCGTCAAACAACATCATAAAACATAATTGTTTTATTTTTTTCTCCTTGTATTAAGAAATGCAATGATGTATTTGATAATGCTGACAATGGTTACACAGTCACCCTTTTTTTAATAATTTCAGTTCCAGAATTTTTTATTGAAATCAAATTTTACCATCTGCCATAGAGCAACTCTAATCCACATCCCCAAACCATTAGTGTGGCTCTCTGGATTATTGGTCAGGTGACCACTGCACCACCACTTCTCATTTATGCTCAATGTAACAGGCATTTCAAACATTTTGTAATTCAAAACATTGAGTTGTCTGATATCTGCTGAATTGTACAGGAGCAGGTCAACCTAGCAGATAATCTAGATCCAGGAGTGAATCACATCTCGGTTTAAAATATGAGCAGAAAGTGAGGACAGCAGATGCTGGAAATCAGAGTCGAGAGTGTGGTGCTGGAAAAGCACAGGTCAGGCAGCATCTGAGGAGCAGTCCTAATGAACTGTTTATGCCCGAAACGCTGACTCTCCTGCTCCTCTGATGCTGCCTGACCTGCTGTCCTTTTTCAGCACCACATTCTTGATCCAAGGTTTAAAGTATGATATGTGGGAATTATTAAAATACACAAATTTATTTCAAACAATTGGAATAATTTGATTTTTTACTTCAGCAGACAAAAAGAACTGGTTCAATAATTGCAATGAGTCATAATTTACTCAAGTGAACTTAACTCTGTAGTTGGTTAGGCTTACCTTTACTTGTTTTATTGGAATGATATTATGTATCAGAATTGACAAGAACAGGAGCTAAAAAGCCTTGGGGAGGTAATCTGTAACCTGAGTGATCAAGGCATGCCAATCAGATTGATGATTTTGAAATAAATACAAAGACTGAGAAGGATGTGTAAATTTGAGTGAATTAATTCAATAACAAATCAGATCCTGAAAAGAAAATCTAATGGGAAAGTAAGGAAAGAGATACAGAAACAAAAAAGGTCAATTATTTTACATTCTTCAAATATTCAGCAACTGGATATAAGGAAGAGACTATTCATGCTTCCAAAAGTTTATGTTTGGTGCCTCAGATTTACCTGTCGCTAATTAACATTTAGCACATTGTTAGAAGAATGTGCAAACCTTAAAGGCTCCTTGCATCACAAAGTCTGTGGCACATCAAGTACACATTTGCCAGGCATGTACAGCAACTTCACTGCCCTTCCATGGTTGTGAATCATTGAGATGCTGCTTTATGCAAACCTAATAATGGTGCACCCTCAATACAGGCTTTCAAATTTCTGTGCACAATCACCCTTGGGCCCCCACCTGAAGTTGCCACAACATTTATGCATAAATAACTATATGTGCTGTTATTCTGACAACTGTTATGGTATTAAAAAAAACACAGGCACATTATTAACCCAAATGGTAAACAGAAGTTTGTGACAAAATTGGAGCTGTAATATGCAAATACTTGGTTTACATTTGACTAATCTGAATTTGGACATAACACAAAATTAATTTGTTGCCTTTATCTGAATGATTATTAGTACTGATATTGTATACATATGTTTACTGGGTTCCTCACAAGGAAGTAGCAGTAATATTTTATGTTAGACGTTTTACCAATGATAAGTGGACAATATTATAATTGCAGTCAGATGGAACTTGCAAGATACAAGAAGGCCCTCTAGTGGATCAACACAATATAAGGTAACTGTGAAGCCAGGAACTGGACTTCCTATTTTAAAAATGCAACCTTGAAAATATGAAACCTTCATTATTTCAAGTGCACACAAATTATTTCCACCAATTATAAAAATGTTCCAAAATGCATCATTAATACAAACTCATACAAACCTTTAATTCTGCCACTTGCTACACCTGGAATTCCTTGAATTTCTGTGACATTATTTTGAACAAAGTACTCATCGCAAGTGTCTGTCTGATTTTTAGAAGTGCAGAAC
This sequence comes from Chiloscyllium plagiosum, assembly GCF_037043375.1. Classification (NCBI taxonomy): domain Eukaryota; kingdom Metazoa; phylum Chordata; class Chondrichthyes; order Orectolobiformes; family Hemiscylliidae; genus Chiloscyllium; species Chiloscyllium plagiosum. The sequence goes on along the minus strand of NW_028270155.1, from coordinate 52,882,874 downwards.
AGGTCCCATAATTTAGTGGTCACTGTCAAATTGTTTTCAGTCGTGGTTTTGGCACAAATATCAAATAGATTTCTAGAAAGAGTTCGATTTCCCAACATGCATATCCTGAAATAGAACAAGATAGTATTTTTTAATATTGCAATCACCAATTTACAAACATCTGACTTATGAATGCTTGTACATATGAATGCAGTCTCATACTGGGGCATAACTTTAAAGATCCAATATCCTGTACTTACAGATGCTACTTTATATTGCCCTGCTCATCTCACTTCTTCATGTGCACTTTCTTTTTGAACTCCTGTACTCTTGCCCATAGCCTAATAACTTTTCTCCCTGCTTCAAATATGGAGCCAATTCCTTTTAGAAAGCGAGTACTCAACTTGCTTCCATCACCATTTCATGCATTGCATTCCAGATCAGAACAAGTCACTATCTACTTTTCCCCCTCTAGTTGTTTATGATTCTTTTCCCCAACACCGGAAGTCAGATTTCCACTTGCTAACTATTCTGCCATTGGAAACTTATTACTTACCAAACTACCAGAACTTTGAGCACCTTTACTAAATTATCTTCTCTGCTTTTCTGCTCCAGGGAGAACAGTCTACCCATCTGACTAATTCTTTATCTCAGGAACCATTATAGTAAATGACTGGATAAGTGCAGTTCCAAGGAAAAGGCTGCCTGCACAAGTGGAACCACAACATACCCAACTCCTTCAATATTCACACTTTTCACAATCCCTGAGCTGTGGCTAGTTTGCATCACAACCCCAAGATACAGTGCAGATATCCATTAAGATTTCTTCAATAGCAGCTTCCAAACTGCAACATCTCTTGCTTAGGTGCAAAGGAGTACCACTTCAAAATTTCTCTCCAAGTCACAGACCATCTTAACGTGCAAACATTTAACTGTTTCCGAATCATCACTTGGACAAAATAGGTAAAACTCGGATGCTGCCTGAACTGCTGTGCTTTTCCAGCGCCACTCTAATCTAGAACTAGGACAAAATTCCAAGGCTAACTTTGTAACAGTACTGTGGGTGTCTAAAACACAAGAAGTTCAAAAAAGCAGTTTGGCATCCTATTCTAGGACAAATTAGAATGAACAATAAAAAAAACTCTCATTCACCAGTGATGTCTACAACCTATGAACAAATATATAAAAAAAGTCTTCTGTACCTTCTTCATAAATCATATGACCTTTCTTAGGTGTGGTGCCCAGAGCTGAATGCAACACTCCAGCTGGGATTAAAGTAACATGTAATCAAGAGCATGAAGTATACATTTAGTATTTGTACTCTATGCCTCTATTTATAAAATATGGATTGCATATGCTTTATTAACCTTCCCTGCAACCTTAAGGAATTGCACACAAACAGTCCAATAGTTGAAGTTTTCTTATTTGTAGTTAAAGTTTTTTTGCTTAATGAGATTCATCACACTCAGTCCACCATGGCTCAGAACAATATTTCTCACACAACCTCCAGCTCTCTATGTCATTAATATGCAAGGAGGATCTTGGGCACCATTCTTGGGGAATTGTATGGCTTGAGAGGAACAAGTGTTCGCTACTGCTGAGAACCTATGCCTTTGATGCTCCTAGTGTTATACTTAAAGCTCAGTTGAACACTGCTTCAGAAACTGCAAGCCAGTAAATTGCCCTCAGAGTGTGTTGTTTGACAGCACTAAGCTCTAAAGACCTTGTGCAATGAGAACGGAACAGGATACATGCAGGCTGGGAGCTTTTAGTGCGGAAGGTATGCTTTGAGAAAGCAACATGAAATATACTGGGGTTGGCAGCCTCCAAGTGGTAAGGTGAACGTGCACAAGTATAACGAGACAAAATGCATCCTATATGAATGTCGGAGTTGCGCACATCTTCTTTGGTGATGTTATAGGTTTAAGAACAAGCATGATGTGGTGAGGCTGATGATTTGCTGATGTCAGATTGTGAGAATGTAGAATTGAGGAAGGTGATGGCGATACAGCACATTGTTCTGAAGCAGTTGTTAGATGCTAGGGGAGACAAGACCTCAGTGAGCTGCAGCTAGCAAGTACCCACTCTAAGTACATGTAGAAGTCTAAAAGGAGAGAATTAGAAAAGGCATAAAAAGATGAGTTGAGGTTTTAATAGATAATAAAAATAGAAAGTTGTCACTCAAATGATGACATTGTGAATTCACCACTTGAAGCTTACAGAAAAAATTGGGAACATTTTTCTCAACATAGGCAATGAAATGCTTTTCATTCTCAGAGTCCTCAACTGCTCCTCATATGAAACGCTGTTCATCCCCAGGATTATTCTCGTAAATCTCCAAGCCTAGCACATCCTTTCTTAGCTATCGGACCCAAAACTGCTCACAATATTCCAAATGCAGTTTGACCTGAGCCTTTTTTAGCCTCAGCAGTCCATCTCAGTATTTGCCTTCCTAACTCCAACTGAACCTGCATGTTAACCTTAAAAGGAATCTGAACTAGGACTGGTTAGCACTGCTGCCTCACAGCACCAGAGACCCGGGTTCAATTCCCGCCTCAGGCGACTAACTGTGTGGAGTTTGCACGTTCTCCCAGTGTCTGCGTGGGTTTCCTCCGGGTGCTCCGGTTTCCTCCCACAGTCCAAAGATGTGCAGGTCAGGTGAATTGGCCATGCTAAATTGCCTATAGTGTTAGGTAAGGGGTAAATGTAGGGGTATGGGTGGGTTGCGCTTCAGCGGGTCGGTGTGGACTTGTTGGGTCGAAGGGCCTGTTTCCACACTAAGTAATCTAATCAAACCCCTCTGTGCTTCAGATTTCCAAAGCCTTTCCCAGTTTATAAATTGGTCTACGCCTTTATTCTTCCTCCCAAAGTACATGACCTTATACTTTCCCACATTGTAATCCATCTGTCATTTCTTTGGCCCCTCTCCTAGTCTGTCCAACTCCTTCTGCAGCCTCTCAGCTTCCTCAACACTGTCTGCCCTTCCAGCTATCTTGCGTCATCTGCAAACTTAGCAAGAATGCCCTCCGTTCCTTCATCCAGATGGATTGAAACAAACTAAGCTATTTACTGCAATTCTACTTGATACTTCAGAAACTAGAAAAGCTCCACTTACCCTTACACCAGACTTTCTTGTATTTCTAAATATAAGCATCAGATTCTATCAAAATAACTGACAAAAGTGGCTGCTGCAGAATACTATACTTACATGCTTTAATTCTCCAAGTAAAAGAAATTCTTACAGTAGCAATTAAGTACAAGCATTCTAAATATTTTTTCACAGCTATGATAGGTCTAAAATTTCTAATCAAAATAACAATTAAGAGAAATGTTACTTACTTAAATTCTGGAGGATAAACTGCTGATTTGATAACCCCCACGTAAATGGACAGGATGGACAGTATCACACATACCAAAAACAAAGAGGCAAACTTATTAACATATTTGACACCTATGAAAACAACCAGACACATCAACAAGAGGAAGATTGTCCCATAGATTCTCATGTTGTGAAGCATAGCACTGGTTTCTTCATGTGGTTGAACAGGTTTAAATATAGCTGCTGCAGGAACAATGTAGGCCTGCAAAATAAAGTGAACCAGTGGAATGAAGATAAATAGTACAGACAACAGAACAAGACAAATACATTGAATAATTAATTAGTTAAGATGGAAACTTAGTACTTGTAATTTAAAAAAAACCCTACAGTGTGGAAACAGGCCATTCGGTTGATCGAATCCACACCGACCCTACAAAAAGCAACCCACCCAGACCCAGCCCCCTATCCTAACTCTGTAACCCTGCATTTCCACATGGCCTGCACATCTTTGGACGGTGGGAGGAAACTGGAGCAGTGAGAGGGAAGCCACGCAGAATTGGGGAGACTGTGCAAACTCCACACAGAGGGTGGAATCAAACCTGGGTTTCTTAACTACCATGCTGCTCACTACTGTATCACAAAGTTTATACAGATTTATATAAAGTTTATATAAATGATTCAGACTTGAATACAGGTGGGTTGATCAGCTAGTTCGTGGTTAGGTGGAAAATAGTAAAGAATATACAGCCTTAAATTCCGAGAGGAGATGGGCTGTTCAGCAGCAAATGGAGGTGATGCATTTGGAGAGGACAAACAAGGCAAGGGAAAACATGATGAATGGGAAGCATTCAGGATCAGAGAAACCTTGGTGTGCATGTACACCAGTCCCTTAAAGGTATCAGAACAAGTGGATAAATGGTTAAGGTGGTATATGGTATACTTGCCTTTATAGCTTAAGCATTGAGTTAAAGAACAGGGAAGTTATGCTGGAACTGTATAAAGTGTTGGTTAGGACACAACTAGAATATTGTGTATATCTTTGGAATCTACATGATACAAGGAATGTAATAGCACTGGAGAGAATGCACAGAAAATTTACAGGATGTTGTCGAGGCTGGAGAACTTCAGTCATGAAAATAGACTGTTTTTCTTAAAGAGAGTGGTGGGTGATGAAGGACTTATGCCTGAAATGTCGTTTCTCCTACTCCTCGGATGCTGCCTGACCTGCTGTGCTTTTCCAGCACCACACTCTTCGACTCTGATCTCCGGCATCTGCGGTCCTCACTTCCTCCCTGTTTTTCTTAGAGAAGATGTTGAGTGGGGACATGGCCGAGATGTATAAAATTATCAGGGGCTTAGGAAAGGCAGAACATGGAACAGTACATCACAGTACAGGCCCTTCAGCTATTGATGTTGTGCCGACCTTTTATCCTATCCTAAGACCAAATTAATCTACATAGCCTATGTTTTACTATCATCCATGTGCCTATCCAAGAGTCACTTAAATGTCCGTAACATATTTGACTGTACTACCACCACTGGCAGTGCTTTCCATGCACCCACTACTCTGTATAAAGAACCAACTTCTGACATCTCCCCAAACCTTTCTTTAATCACCTTAAAATTATGTCCCCTTGTGATAACTATTTCTGCCTAGGGAAAAAGTCTCTGACTACCCACTCTATCTCTGATTCTCATCATCTTGTACACCTCTATCAGGTCACCTCCTTCTTTGCTCCAATGAAAAAAGCCCTAGCTCCGTCAAACTTTTATTAACACATGTCCTCCAGTCCAGGCAGCATCCTGGTAAATCTGTTCTGCACAATCTCTAAAGGTTTCACATCCTTCTTATAATGAGGTGACCAGAACTGAACACAATATTCCAAGTGTTGTCTAACCATGGCTCTATTTAGCTGCAGCATAACATCACTGTTCTTAAACTTAATCCCCCTGCTAATGAAAGCCAACACACTGTTCGCCTTCTTAACAACTCTATCAACTTGGTGGAAAATTTGAGGGATCTATGGACATAGATCCTAAGACCCCTCTGTTCCTCCACACTGCCAAGAATCCTGCCTTTAACCCTGTAGTCTGCATTCAAATTTAACCTTCCAAAATGAACCACTTCGCATTTCTCCAGATTGAACTTCATTCGCCATTTATCAGCCCAGACGTCCTGTTACAACGTATAACAGCATTTCACATTATCCACCACTCCATCAACCTTCGTGCCATCAAACGTACTAACCCACCCTTCCACTTCCTCATCCAAGTCATTTAAAAATCACAGAGCAGATCCCCGTGGTTAGCGAGCACCAGGCTGAATACTTTCCATCTACTACCACCTTCTGTCTTCTATGGGTCAGACAAGTCTGTATCCAGACAGCCAAATTTCACTGTATCCCATGCCTCCTTACTTTCTGAATGAGCCTACCATGAGGAACCTTATCAAATGCCTTGCTAAAATTCATGTACACCACATCACTGCTCTACCTTCAATTTGTTTTGTCACATCCTCAATGTATTCAATAAGCCTTATGAGGCATGATGTGCCCCTCACAAAGCCATACTGACTGACTATCTCTAATCAAACTATGGTTTTCTAAGTAATCATAAATCCTGCTTCTCAGAATCCTCTCCAATAATGTGCCTACCATAAACACAAGACTGACTCGTCTGTAATTCCCAGGGTTTTCACTGTTCTCGTTCTTGAACAGAGGAATAGCATTTGCCACCCTCCAATTATCTGGCACTACTCCAGTGGATAGTGAGGATGCAAAGATCATCGCCAAAGATGCAGCAATCTCTTTCTTCGTTACTACTGGAAACCTTCAGTATATCCCATCTGGCCCAGGAGACTTATCTATCCTCATGTTTTTCAAAATTTTCACTACATTCTCCTTCTGTTCGAGCATATCAGCTGTTTCACACTGTCCTCACAAACGACAAGCTCCCTCTCAGTTGTGAATACTGAAGCAAACTATTCATTTAGGACATCCCCTACTTCCTCTGACTCCAGGCAAATGTTCCCTGCACTATCCCTGATCGGTCCCACCCGACTCAGGTGAGGAGCAAGAAGATGGCCAAAGTACAGAATACCTTAGGTTTTCCCTTAATCCTCCCTGCTAAAGCTTTTTCATAACCCCTTCTAGCTCTTCAGTTCCTTCCTAGCCACCTTGTAACCCTCTAGAGCTCTGTCTGATCCTTGCCTCCTCAGCGTTAAGTAAGGGAAAGCTTGGAGGGACCAAAATGTCTATGACTGTATGACAACAAACAGGTTTAGAAAATCAATCAGCAGTATAGAGAAACTAAGGCTTCCTTTCCATTTTCACAGAACACAGATTCTTGATTCATTATGAAGGGAAGAATCTACTGAGAATTTCCTGTGTTTCTGGATCTACCTCATTAAAAAAATCCACAGTGCAGTTGGAAATGGCATCGTTATGCTAACACCAATTTCTTGTTTGTGAGACAGCAACAGACGATTACAGGCAGGTACCATAGTATTTATAATCGCCGTGTCAGGCACAGTGATCTATGAACAGAAACCAAATGTACTTCATACCCTGTATATCCAAGTAAAATCAAATACAATTGAATCCAAGAAACCAGCGGTAGATCAAACTTAAACACAATAAAATTTGACACATTTCAATCTCGGGTTAACATCAATGGGGACAACTAGTATCCTGTTCTCTATTAGCATGCTGGGGAGTTGGGGTTTAATATTTTCAGACACTGTTCCTTTTCTTTATTTGGAGAAGGAACAGGATTGTGCAAGCAGGAAGAAAGGTCTACACTTAGGCATTTATGTTTTCCTTTTAACCAACTTATTTTAGAAAAAGATGCTAGTAGTGCAGAACAAAACAGCTCTCTACCTGCCTTCAACCAACCAACCAACCCACAATCACCCACAGAGGAGCTGAATGCTGGAAATCTTAATCAAAAGCAGAAATTACTGGAGAAATTCAGATCTGGCAGCATCAGATGAGTCACTGGACTGAAATGTTAACTCTACTTTCTCTCCTCAGATGCTGTCAGATCTGCTGAGTTTCTCTAGCAATTCTGTTTTCGAAATATTCCGAGGACAAGGGTTCAAATCCCATGACAATAGATGGCAAAAATTAAATTTAATTAAACATGTCTGGAATTAAAACAAATCATTAAGTGTGCATGATTCTTAAATGTTAGCCCTTCCACAGAGGCTAGATATAGCACACATGGTTCAAACTTAGCTACTATTATTTTCATCATCAATATCCCTCCTGAGAAACAATAGGACAGGAATTCTATTATTCTCCCAATCACCCAGCAAAATTGGGCTCATGAGGGGCCCTGCTGAGGCCAAATTTTAGTTGGTAATGGCTTTTAATTGGACATCTAATACTATACCCTGCACAACTACAAAATCATTTATTAGCTGGAACTAAATTCTGGTCAAAAAAGGTAAATTTTTAATGTGAAAATTCTGAGATGAACTTTTTACATAAAAGTGAACAGCTAAAGTAGTGTTGGGTTGATTGAGGTGTTATTATTCAGACAAAATTATTAATCCCATGTCCAGATCCTGGGAAATTCAATTGTGCCATAATCTCAGAGCACTTTGCGAACAGCTTGAAATTCTGGAACGACAACTAAATACTGCCTGCTCAATTAACAATACCAAAAACAAATTAAAAGAGAAAATGCTGGAAAATCTCAGCAGGTCTGGCAGCATCTGTAAGGAGAGAAAAGAGCTGACGCTGCGAGTCTAACTTACTCTTTGTCAAAGCTAAAAAAAGGGAGATATTTATACTAGGCTGAGAGAAGGTGAGTCATGGCTCCAGAAGCAAAGGTAGCAATAATGAGGTGATAATGACAGTGTGTAGAGAAATTATAGGGAGATTAGGAGCTGTGAATGACCAAGGCTGGAGCCAGTGCTCCAGTTGGTCTTTTGTCATCATGTTACTTCAAAGGGAAAATGTCTACTGGGCATGACTACACAACAGTGGTTAATATACAAATGTTTATTTAAAGCATAGATACATTTTTGATAGCACAAAGTCTCACTCTAACATAAGTCACTGAACATTCATAGCTGGAAGGGCTGCACACATAACCTGACAAGTCTGAAATGTATTGACCTTTGTGAAAAGACTTCATTGAAATTTCAACTTTAACATTCAGAGAAGTTCAAGTGGAGAATGCGGAAATAAACTTGATTTGTAGCAAAAGTGATTTGGGTTTTACCAATTATATAGCAGAAGGAGAATAAAAACAGTATAATCATATTTTGTGCATTCCTCCTTTGTGAAACAGCACCTGTAGGTCTTTTAGTCTGACAATTTATGTTAAAACTAATATTTAAAGCCTTATGTAAACTGCTTTCCAGCCACCTACCAGTAGAATTTCAATGGCACCAAGTATATACATGGCTCCTGCAAAAGTCGTTCCAAGATAGAAACACAGGCCCACAGCACCTCCAAATTCAGGACCAAGAGATCTTGAGATCATAAAGTAAGAGCCTCCAGCTGCAAAACATTTCACGAAATAGGAGGGAGAGTGGGGGTGGAGAAAGACTACATTATTACAAGAATCAGGTGAAATTGAATTCTAAGAGATGGATCATAGAATGGATAGCTTTCCTGTTACATATTCTCCTATGGTATTTATGTCAAAACAAATCTTCTACTAAAACAGTCACAAAAATAATCACTACTCAGTAGTGTCAAATACATAAATGTGTGTGGCTAAAATAAATTCTGCCCTTTCTCTTCACAATGTGGTTCAAAAAACAGCTACAGCAAAAATTAAGACCATGCATTGACAATATGGACCATTTATTTCCCTAGATACATTTCAAAAGTTTCTTTTACCTGGTACAACACCATTTGTTGCTATGGCACTCATCGATATGGCTGTTAACATAGTCTGAAAAATAGAAGATCCAAAAGATTGGTACATGTCTTTTTATTCCCAAGCATTCCATCTTGAAACTCTACTTGATATTCAAAAAAAGCTCAAATTTACATTGTTTGAAAATATTCGCATGTCTATATATTTAAGCAATAAGTAGTTTCCTGCTTTACCAGCTGATGGCATCAAATAATTGCCACTTTGAAATTTGAAACCCCAATTTTTCTACTTAACATATGAATCATGGGGATCTGTGCATTCAATCGCTTTTCCATTAATTTCAAAACTCTGAGACAGTCAAACCCACAAACACATTATAGGGAGTTACTGAGCAAATGGTTCTGAAAATCTAGGCCTAGTACTTGCAGCAACCTTGGATCATTAAATCAAAAGCGAAACTTTGAAATCCAAGTCTGCACTCAGGAATAAGATCCAAGGTGGCACCGGCATGGTAGTTAGCATTTGGGCTTGTTGGAACCCATCCGACCCAGGTTGGCAGCATTGTTTTCTCTATGTTCTTTCCATTGTTTTTCTTTTCTTCTTGCTTTCTTCATCTTAGAGGCTGAAGTGGTGTTGCAGGGTGGTGGCTACAGCGTTGGTGGCATGGATCAAGACTCCTGGTGGTGTCCAGAGCCTGGATTCTTGGTGGTGGTAGACTCAAAACTTGGATTCCTGGCAGTGGTGGTGCTCAGAGTGGGAACTCCTGGCAACAGAAGCCTGGAGCTTGGACTCATGGCAGTGTCGGATGCCAGGAGAGCAGAGGTCTCCTGGAGCATTGACGTCATTCTTGCTGTTCCTGGAGCGGGACTCCTTGGCTTCTGGAAAACCTTAAAGACTTTGCTGAAGCCCTAAAACTGTGCTCGAGACCCCAATTTGAAAAAATGACAAACTCTTATTTAAGAAATTTCTTTTTATCTTTATTGTACCTCAAGATAGTGCTGGATTGTGGTGACAAAACACTTTTCACTGTATCTTCAAGATATATACGGTAATAAATTGTTCATTCAAGGAAATCCCATAAAGACAAGATAAGATGTGCGACATTAGTCAGTGTCGCATTCAACATAATTTTTGCTCATTCACTTTAAAATCTTGCTAGTGTAGAAATCCTTTCATATGTGTTAATAGAGGTTATTGCAACTGGACCAGAAAATCCATTATTTGGTTGGTGCTCATTTGGATTGGATTACAAGTACCAGAGGATGATGGCTCAAACTCACCATCCACTATTAATGTTCTTAGATGTCAGCCAGGGTTTCTGTTGATTGCACTTTCATCCAAGAAGATAGTGACTTAGGTTGTCTGATATGAACACAAAAACCAAACCTGACACTCTGGTGCAGAACTGACTGTACACTGAGATTTGTGGTGCCCTTTTAAAAAGGTAAGGCTTCAAACTCCCATCTGCTCTCTCAACTGGGTGCAAAAGATCCCATGTTGTTACTTAGAATAAAAGTTAGAGAAGTTCACTCCTGGTGTTCTGGTTAATATTGATCCTTCAAATCACATTTCATATCACATGGCCGATTGGAGGAGCTGGAAATGCACAAACTGATAATGCTGCATTTCTGGAACACTAGTTGCTGCCCATTGGGGCATATTCTTTGCATACACAGTTGCAGTCTGTGAGCCATCATTACATTCCATTAGAAACATTTGCAATAACAACCTGTAGGAAAAGTTCACAACTGTTCACTCTCAAAATTTGCATCATTAAAGATGTTGATACAAGCGATCCAACAATATTCTGTATGCTGTAGTAATGTTAAAAATGTGGGAGTCAAAAAGTTTAGCTGCAAATGCTGTAATGTACCTTGTAGGGCCAGCAAAATGAAGTAGCAAAGGGAGTGGAAAACAAGGACAGTGACAAGAGTGGAAGATGGGGCATGAGGGAGAGGCAGCAACAAAGGGTGCATACTTCTGGTCTGGTTCCATTGAGATGCAGACATGATGTTGATGTCAATGGCACCAACCTCCTGCTCAAGTGCATTGGCAGGAAATACATCATTCCTAGATTACAAGTGACATATTCAGGCTTGAGCTGACCAATGGTAACATTCACACCACATAAATGCCAGACAATGACCATCTCCAGTAAGAAACAATTTAACCACTGTTCCTTGACATTCAATGATGTTACCACCACTGAACCACCACCAACATCCTGGGGGCTACGATTGGCCAGAACCTCAACTGAACTCGCCACATATCCTCGCCAGAGGCTAGGAATACTGTGGTGAGTAGCTCACCTCTTAACTCCCCAAAGCCTGTCCATTGCGCACAAAGGTCAAGTCACGAGTGTGGTGTAATAATCCCCACTTGCTTGGATGGATGCATTCCAACACCGCTTAAGCAGCTTGATACCATCCAGGACAAAATAGCCCACTTGATTGGTGCCACATCCACAAGCATCCACTTCATCCACCGCGGACGCTCAGCAGCAGCACTGTGTACTATCTAAAATATCCACTGTAGAAATTTACCAAAGATCCTTAAACGGCACCTTTATAAATCCATACCACTTCCATCTAGGAGGACTAAGGCAGCAGACACCTGGAAACACCACCAGCTACAAGTTGGCCTCCAAGTCACTCCCCACCCTGACTTGGAAATATTTCACAGTTTCTTCCCTATAGTCAGGTCAAAGTCCTGTATATCCTTCCCCAACAGCATTGTGGGTGGACCTACAGCATGTGGATTGCAGCAGTTCAGGAAGTCAGCTCACCACGACCATCAAGGGCTACTAGGGGTGGGTAATAAATCCTGGCCAGCCAACACCCATGCCCTATGAGTGAACCGAAGAAAATGGATCTGTATTTCAAAAGTATTTCATTTGCATTAAAGTGCTTTGGGAGGTCATGTGGTAGCAAAAGATACAATAAAACCAGATTTGATAGTGTGGTGATCCAACTCAATTGAATTTAGGTTCCATGCATCAAGCAGAAGTAGTTTAACAGATTAAACAGGAATCTGGTCAGCAAAGGGAGTGAAAGTGCTGAGGGTCACAGAGGAATGAGAGACATAGTTAAATAGTTCAGCCCAGAAATGGGAGAGAGCTTGGTAGTTAGGCATACTGCGTGGATACTTTGATTAATGAATGACCAGAGTTTTAAAAACTTTTGCATGCAAACAGTGTTCATTAAACCAGACCAGCCAGCAAATGAATTCACAGCAAGAGAACTAGGCTTCTAGAAAGGTTTAGATCTAAATAAGGGATGCACTTAAGTGAGCACCAATTTATTTGTTAAATGCATTATTTTACAATCAAAATTTTAATCTAAGGAGGAAAGACTGCTATAGCTAACCACAACTATATACTAAATAAGCAAGCTCTTGGTAGATAAACGATAACTGAAATTGTAGGAAGGAACCACAATACAGTTTAACTTTGCTGCTAATTTAGTGGTGTCCTTGTACAAACTTCCTGCATTTCCATTGTTGATGCATTTCATGGGTTTGTAATTCTGCTGCTAGGTTAAGAAAATACAGGCAACAAACACAATGATGCCAACCACTCACTCTGCCTCCCTGACTACTCAGTCTGTTGCACACACAACTGTGTACATGTGGCGTGTACATGTGCGGCTGTTCTATGCAGAATCATGATAAAACTAAGGTCAGTTGTATTTTTGGAGTATAGCATTTGTACTTTAAGGAAAGTTCAGGGAGAAGGAGACTCTCAAGAGTATTTTAAAATGGTAAAATAAATGAACAATTCAATTTTTTTGCAGCAGGAAACAACAGTAAAAGTAGCTGATAGCCTACAATCATAGGAAACTGCTTTCCTCACTCTTACTGTTCTCTAGTCTAGAACTGCTGAGTGTAGATTCCACCACCGCCCCCCTCCATTGGTATCCCATTTGAGATTAACCTAGCATACAACAGACCTAATCTTGAGAACTCCTGGGCTGTATAAATTGCTGCTGACATATGTCATACATATGCAATTCTTAAAGTCAACTGAATACTTTTGCTATTTGTGAATCAAGCCAGTAAACAAACTCAAAGCTAGAAGAGCTTTGCAATACAATATCATGAATACTTTTAGGCCTTTAATATAATACAGCATTAAGCAAAAACAGAAAAATCTGATTAACATCACACATACACCAATTAAATAAAGACTGTAATACTGTATATCCAGAATTATTAAACACTTTTTTTTGGCCAATTAACTAAGAATAACTACAAAATTGGGAAAGTGCAAGTACATTAAAGCTACTTTTTTGTATATGGCAGCATAATGTAATTTTTATTTTTATGTAGATATAGAAATGAAGAACTTAGGTAATTTAGTTCTATTTTCACAATTATCAGCATGGTTCTGACTAGGTCATTGCAATGCAGAACAGACATCAGATACTTACACAACAGCAACACATGAAGACAATACAGAAAGACTGCAAGATCCCTGCAATTCCAACGAGCCATGTCAAACGTAGAAACAGAATCACTCCAAAGATATTCTGTAGGCAAGGTAAGTACACTCCCATGAGGGTTCCCATATTGGGAGACTAAGAGGGGAAGAAAAATGATTACAGCTCAAAATAATTTGTATCACAAGATGCGTATTTTATTAGTTGTCTACTTTTTCAATTCTAAGTTTGCCACAAACCTTTGCGAGTAAAATGGAAAAACAAAACTATATTTCTCAGTATATTTTAGACACAGTCTTTGAATAGTCTTGTAGATCAGAATTACACTACAGAGTTTGGGTGTGTCAATGTACACTTTAATGAACCAAGTGTAGAATGAGGTGTGAAGAAGAAAATGTTAAAATGAGAATTACTACTTGTGTACACAAAAAGTTGTTTAAAATTAACTTTTTTTATTTCTATGCAGACATTATGCTAGACAGAATCAGAAAGTGAGAGTGTTTTGATGTTTTTAACAAAAATACTAATTCTGCTGCCTTGAGCACAAGATGTATTCATTGTCTCTTACAGATGTCATTCTGGAGCTGCACTTCACTCCACATACGATCTTAACATTTTTTCTTTGTCTTTCATTTATTTCTGAAATATGAAAATCATTACGTTTTCTCTACCAGAGGTTTCTGGCAATGTTCTTGCTGATTAGTCAATAGCCAGATTACTAACTTCACATCCATGAAATCCCTGCCTATGCACTAGGTTTTATTGAAGATACCTAGCCATTACCATGCCTCTATATATGCACTTATTTTGGTAGTGACTTCATGTCTCTTTTTAGTAAATGTTTAACCAGTGAGTGATCCAAGAAACCATGACTCAATTACTTTTGTTAAAACTGCCCAAGGTATTTTCTGATGAAAGGCAAGCCTTATAAGCTCAGTCTTTTTAGCTTCCAAAAATAGAGTGCAGTCTACTGATTTTGAAAGAGCTACATTTTGGACAGAAACTATGCAGTGGTTAATAAAATTTCACTTCATAGGAAGAGATTGTGAAGGAAAATTTAGCTGTCTTCCAGTAATAAACATTTGGACCTTATTAAATGATAATGTAGTTTTGATGCTCAGATCTCTCGCAGGACATCACACTGTGCGCATTTGTTCTGTCAAAGCCAGCTATGGTCCACTCATCGAAGGAATATGTGGGGTCACGTTTCCGAAGGCACAATGTTTGTGAAACACTGGAATGCAAAATAACATCTGAACTGCCGTAACATAAAGTATTTCTATAGTGGGGAAGGAAATATTTTAAATATAGAAAGCCTGCTGAGCACTGGCTACATAGATGTGTGCACCAGAGTTTAGAAACAACTTGAAGATTCAGTTTTCCCAGATACTTGGGTTGCTAAAGATATCCTGTGACAGACCTCAAATTCTTACTGTGCCAAATCAACTCCCCCACTGTTTGATAGTAAAGACTGAAGAACCTATCAAAAAACATGCAAATAATTCCACACTTGTGATCAGTGAACATCCTGCTGCACTGAAAGAATACTCAATTCTGAAACAGATGGAGATATAAAATCGATGAACATATTGTTATGAAATTGAAGGCATGTACTGTACCTTTAAGAGAGAGAATGCTGTTCTGAACGGAGAGATTATAAGCACGTGTATACAACTAAATGGCAGTCCCAGAGTGTACTGGAAAATTGAAAATATAGAACATAGAAGAATACAGCGCAGTACAGGCCCTTCGGCCCTCGATGTTGCGCCGATCCAAGCCCACCAAACCTACACTAGCCCACTATCCTCCATATGCCTATCCAATGCCCGCTTAAATGCCCATACTGAGGGAGAGTCCACCACTGCTACTGGCAGGGCATTCCATGAACTCACGACTCGCTGAGTAAAGAACCTACCCCTAACATCTGTCCAAGACCTACCCCCTTAATTTAAAGCTATGCCCCCTTGTAATAGCGGACTCCATACGAGGAAATAGATTCTCACTGTCGACCCTATCTAAACCCCTAATCATCTTATACACCTCTATCAAGTCACTCCTAAACCTTCTTTTCTCCAATGAAAACAGCCTTTCCTCATACGATCTTTCTACCATACCAGGCAACATCCTGGTAAACCTCCTCTGCACCCGTTCCAGTGCCTCCACATCCTTCCTATAGTATGGCGACCAAAACTGCACACAATACTCCAGATGTGGCCGCACCAAAGTCTTATACAACTGCAACATGATCTCAGTACTCCGGAACTCAATTCCTCTACCGATAAAAGCCAGTACGCCATATGCCTTCTTCACCGCACTATTTACCTGGGTGGCAACTTTCAAAGATTTGTGTACATGGACACCAAGATCCCTCTGCTCATCCACACTACCAAGTATCCGACCGTTAGCCCAGTACCCCATCTTTTTATTACTCTTAACAAAGTGAATCACCTCACACTTAGCTACATTGAACTCCATTTGCCACCTTTCTGCCCAGTTCTGCAGCTTATCTATATCCCGCTGTAACCTGCCACATCCTTCCTCACTGTCTACAACTCCTCCGACTTTCGTATCATCCGCAAACTTGCTCACCCAACCTTCTAACCCCTCCTCCAGGTCATTTATAAAAATGACAAACAGCAATGGTCCCAAAACAGATCCTTGCGGAACACCGCTAGTGACGGCACTCCAAGATGAACCTTTGCCATCAACTACTACCCTCTGTCTTCTTCCAGCCAGCCAACTCCTAATCCAAACCTCCAACTCACCCTCAATGCCATACCTCCGTATTTTTTGCAGTAGTCTACCATGGGGAACCTTATCAAACGCCTTACTAAAATCCATATACACCACATCTACTGCTTTCCCCTCGTCCACCTCCTTAGTCACCTTCTCAAAGAATTCAATAAGGTTTATGAGGCACGACCTGCCCTTCATAAAACCATGCTGACTATCCTTGATCACATTATTCCTATCCAGATGTTCATAAATCCTATCCCTTACAATTCTCTCTAAGATTTTGCCCACAACAGAAGTGAGACTCACCGGCCTATAGTTACTAGGGTTATCCCTACTCCCCTTCTTGAACAAGGGAACCACATTTGCTAGCCTCCAATCTTCTGGCACTACTCCTGTAGACAACGAGGACATAAAAATCAAGGCCAATGGCTCTGCAATCTCCTCCCTTGCTTCCCAGAGAATCCTAGGATAAATGCCATCAGGCCCAGGGGACTTATCTATTTTCACCCTTTCCAGAATTTCCAACACCTCTTCTCTACATACCTCAAAGCCATCCATTCTACTTAATTGTGACTCAGTACTCACATTGACAACAATGTCCTGTTCCTGATTGAATACTGACCAAAAGTATTCATTCAGTGTCTCCCCAATCTCTTCAGCCTCCACACGCAACTTCCCACTACTATCCTTGACTGGTCCTATTCCTACCCTGGTCATTCTTTTATTCCTGACATACCTATAGAAAGCCTTAGGGTTTTCCCTAATCCTACCAACTAAGGACCTTTCATGTCCCCTCCTTGCTGCTCTTAGCTCTCTCTTCAGGTCCTTCCTGGCTACCTTATAACTCTCAATCGCCCCAATTGAACCTTCACTCCTCATCTTTACATAGGCCGCCCTCTTCCATTTAACAAGGGATTCCAATTCCTTATTAAACCACGGCTCCCTCACACAACGCTTTCCTCCCTGCCTGACGGGCACATACTTATCAAGGACACTCAATAGTTGCTCCTTGAACAAGCTCCACATATCAATTACACCCTTGACTTGAAGCTTACTTTTCCAGGCCACACATCCTAAGTCATGCCTCACAGCATCATAATTTCCCTGCCCCCATCTATAACTCTTGCCCTGTAGTGCACACTTATCCCTCTCCATCACTAGAGTAAAGGTCACCGAATTGTGGTCACTGTCCCCAAAGTGCTCACCTACCTCTAATTCTAACACCTGGCCTGGTTCATTACCCAGAACCAAATCCAGTATGGCCTCACCTCTTGTTGGCCTATCTACATATTGTGTCAGGAAACCCTCCTGCACACATTGGACAAACAATGACCCATCTAACGAACTTGAGCTATAGCTTTCCCAATCAATATCAGGAAAGTTAAAGTCCCCCATAACAACCACCCTATTACTTTCACTCTTCTCTTGAATCATCCTCGCAATCCTTTCTTCTACGTTTCTAGGACTATTAGGAGGCCTGTAAAAAACTCCTAACAGGGTGAGCTCACCTTTCCTATTCCTAACCTCAACCCAAACTACCTCAGATGGCGAGTCTTCATCCATCGTCCTTTCCACAGCTGTAATACTATCTTTGACAAGCAATGCCACACCTCCCCCTCTTTTACCCCCACCTCTGACCCTACTAAAACATTTCAACCCTGGAATCTGCAACAGCCAATCCTGTCCCTGTTCTACCCATGTCTCCGTAATAGCCACAACATCGAAGTCCCAGGTACCAACCCACGCTGCAAGTTCACCTACCTTATTTCGTATACTTCTTGCATTGAAGTATACACACTTCAAACCACTTTCCTGTTTACAGGCACCCTCCTTTGAAATTGATGCCATGTTCCTAACCTCCCTACACTCCAGGTCCTGCACCCTAAAGCTACAGTCTGGGTTCCCATGCCCCTGCAGAGTTAGTTTAAACCCCCCCCCAAGAGCACTAGCAAACCTCCCACCAAGGATACTGGTGCCCCTCAGGTTCAGGTGTAGACCATCCTGTTTATAGAGGTCCCACCTTCCCCAGAAAGAACCCCAGTTATCCAAATACCGGAATCCCTCCCTCCTGCACCATCCCTGTAGCCACGCATTTAACTGTTCTCTCTCCCTATTCCTCGACTCTCTATCACGTGGCACGGGTAACAAACCAGAGACAACAACTCTGTTCGTTCTAACTCTGAGCTTCCAACCTAGCTCCCTGAAAGCCTGCCTAACATCCTCAGCGCTCCTCCTACCTATGTCATTGGTGCCAATGTGGACCACGACTTCGGGCTGCTCCCCCTTCCCCTTAAGGACCCGGAAAACACGATCAGAGACATCACGTACCCTTGCACCTGGGAGGCAACATACCAAACGTGAGTCTCTCTCGTTCCCACAAAACCTCCTATCTGTGCCCCGAACTATCGAGTCCCCAATTAGTATTGCTCTGCTCTTCTCCACCCTTCCCATTCTGAGTAACGGGGACAGGCTCCCCCCCCACAAATATCCAAAACGGTATACTTGTTCTTGAGGGGAACGGCCTCAGGGGGTCCCTGCACTGGCTGCTTCCTCCCAGTCCCCCTCACTGTCACCCATCTATCTGCCATCTTTGGAGTTACTACTTCCCTAAAGCTCCGATCTATGACCCCCTCTGCCTCCTGAATGATCCTAAGTTCATCCAACTCCAGCTCCAGTTCCCTAACATGGTCTTGGAGGAGCTGGAGGTGGGTGCACTTCCTGCAAGTGTTTTCAGCAGGGACGAATATATAACATTTGGCCATGAAATGGATACCTGAGTTTCTGTTCCTGTTTTGACAACAATTTAAATTTAACCAGTTTAAATTATGCCCTAGGATATTAAAACCCAATCGAGTTTGAATTTGTTGTTTTGCCAACATTGAACTAATGGGGATGTAAGAATGTGAACATTTTGAAAATTGGTCAGAGAGCAATTGCCGTAGAGAGAGAAACTTCTGGACAGCTAACTGCCCAATTAACATCTTGCTCTCAAAGAAATTAGAAAACACTCTATCAAAGGTACTTTTTCATGTGAAACATACTCGCAGTAAAAAGACAGACAACAATCCTGGGAGATTGGCAGTCCACAGAGATTAGCAGCCAGAAGCGTGAGACACAGAAGACTGCAGTAAGAGAGTGGTTTTAAAATTAAGTTGATGTAATTTTACTAAGTATCTTATTGGAACAGCATATTGTTATATAATTGGAGGCAGATAGTAAGGCGATAAGAGAAGGGTGGGGGGGGCTTAGATTTGTGAATAGTTTTTGTTTAATGTTCAGTTTTAGAGTTAGAAAATAAGTTGATATTATTTTCTTTAAATAGTGGAATTTGGGAGTTCTCTGTTATTCACATTTTAACAGATTATGTGGCGAGACAAGATGAGCTTTTCTGAGTGTTCGGTTTAATTAGCAGAAAATGTTCACCATTGTGTCGTAACAACATTCACACAGAAACAAACATCTGCACACTTAACATTTAATTATGCAAATATTCAAATATGAGCAATACAAATACAGCAGACATGTTATGCTCAAGTACATTCTATAGAAATAACCTGTGTTCTGAAGCAATGGTATGAAATATGTCTTCAACCATCAATCACTCAGCTTATCCTTAACACTATTTCCATGGAACCACCAGAATGTGAAAGCAGGCTATTCATCCCAGTGAGTCTACACCAACCCTCCAAAGAGCATGCTATCCAGACCCATACTGCCTATCCCATCCCCGTAACCTTGCATCTAGCCTACACATCCCTGGATACTATAGACAATTTAGCATGGCTAACACACCTAACCTGTACATCTTTGGATGGTGGGCAGAAATCAGAGCACCCGGAGGAAAGCCACGCAGACCACAGAAAGAATATGCAAACTCCTCATAGACAGTTGCCTGAGGCTGGAATGAAACCCAGGTCCCTCATGCTGTGAGGCAGCAGTGCTAACCACTGAGTCAGTATGCCACCTGATTTTATCAAAAGTCTCAAGATCCAAGGTTGGCTGCAACCTTCATGTTTATAAAACATCAGTAAAATATTACCACCAGCAAAATAATCAGCGGAGGCATACCTTGGGTGTTCTTTTCTTTGAACTTTCTGCACTTTCCGCTTCCTCATGTTCCTTTGCTCCCTGGGTGATGTTTGTGTAATTAGCCAATCTGCTGAGGAGTGATGACACTTTTGGTCGAATGTCCAGTTCCTCCTACAGAAGAGGCAGGAAAATCCAGTGCACAACAATGCATTTGAGAGGATGCAATTTAAAACAATGTGGAGGGTGATTGTTTTCATTAGTGCAAGCAATCCTTTATCATTGCTTTCCTTAGTCTGATTTTTAAGTTGATGTGGTCTATATATTATATATATATATATATATATATATATATATATGTTTGTCCAAATTTTCTATTGATTCCTTAACTGTAGATAAACTACACTGATATGAAATGAGTTTAAATCTTTGCAAACTCAGTGGTTAACTTCAGTCAAAATCAAAAGTTCTTGGATCATATAATCAGGTTAAACTATATTAATTTGTTGAAAAAGAGTGCATTCCTTCATGGAACAAAGAATCTATACTGCTCTCTTTGATTGAAGAGTAAACTGCAATAAATGAAATCATGGACAATCATTAAGAAAATACCCAGAATACCAATCGTGGTTCATTCCAGCAATATTTACAGGACACCATTGGAATAGATCATCAAATATCAGTACTTCTCTCAGTGGAAGATAAAAGGACAAGGTTTGCTCCGTTTAGCTGGTCTGATAGCTTTGACAGCGGGTCCAAGTGTAAAGAATTTAGAAAAGCCCTAGAATATTTGAAAAAGAGCATAGTTTCCAAGAACAATCCAATCCAAAGCTTTTTGTAAGGCATAGACTTCGACTGAACAATATATTCATATTTAATTAGCTCAGTTGGCTAGATGACTCATTTGCAAGTACGTTGACACCAACAGAGTAGGTTCCATTCCTGTAATGGCAGAGGCTACCATAAAAGGTCTCATCTTCTCCATCTCTCACCTCATTTGAGCGGTGTTGACCCTCAGGTTAAACCACCAGTTGTGTGCTCTCTAGAGTGAGAGCAGTCAAATGGTCTTCTGGGTCTAAGGTGACATTTATCTTTTACATTCATGTTCTAATGAGTGGGCGGGAGACAGACAGAGAGATCTTAGACATCTGAAGGTTACAAGACATTTTCAGTATAGTTAGCAAAACGTATACGATTCTTGGGTTTCATGTAGAAATGAATTGTGCACAAAAGCAGGGAAGATACGCTGAACCTTTACAAAGCAGTAGTTAGACCAGAACTGAAGGACTGCACCTAATTCATGCTCCAAGAAAGATGTGAAGGCCCATAGGGTGCACAGGCAGTTTATCAGATTGAGCAGGCAAAAGTGAGGACTGCAGATGCTGGAAACCAGAGTTTAGATCAGAGTGGTGCTGGAAAAGCACAGCAGGTCAGGCAGCATTCGAGGAGCAGGAAAATTGACGTTTTGGGCAAAAGTCATTCATCAGGAAAAGACTCTAGATTGATTCCAGGTATGAGCTAATTGTGCCACAAGATCAGAATGAACAAAAAACCCAAATTGCTGGAACCTGAACTGAGTTCGGAGGAAGGGTCACCGGACCTGAAATGTTAACTGAGTTCTCCTCGCAACTGCTGCCAGTCCTACTGAGCTTTTCCAGCAACTTCTGTTTTTGTTTCTGATTTACAGCATTCGCAGTTGTAACAGTTTTGCTTTTAGTTAGAATGAACAAGTTGTGAATATCCTCCATGGTGTAAGAGAGTTTGGAGTCTACTTGATGGAGACATATAAAATTATGGTAGGTTTCGAAAAGTTGCTGCCATTAGCTAATACTACAGAGACTGCAAGGAACACAGAAGGGGGAGAGAAAAAACAAAAGAGTTTTCCCAAGCTTTGAGTGATAATGACATGGAACTCATTGATAATCCACTTGCTTTATTGCAGAAGGAACTTTGGTGGGTACTTGAGGGAACTAAACTTCCACAGCTACAGAATACAGTGGAGGAATAGGATTGCCTAGATCCCTCTTCAGAGAGCCAGCATGGACTAGACATCAAAATTTCACAAAAGAAGAGCAGAGCATTCTGAATATTAAACAAAATACTTTATTGAAAATTGTTACCTCAAATAAGGCCAAATTTCTGTCATAATATTCACTTCCTTTTATGCTGTCAGTTTTGTTTAGGAAAGGACTGTCTTCTTTGTGATATCCATGACCTGAAAAAGAAAGTACTTTGTCACATAGAAGAAAGGTTAAAACAAAAATTGGCTACCTTAAATATGCATGTGGAATACCATTTATAATGAGAAGCAATTGAGCATTTGAAACACAAAATGTTTACAACAAATCTAAAGGGGGTTAAAGGCTAGCATTTTATTGTGTGAGGAAAGGGAGGAAAGGTGGATGAAATAGATAAACCACATAGTAGCATATTTGCTATGAAGTTCCTGTTGTTTTCGCCTCAAAATCCATTCAACCGCAGTTGATAGAATTCTTACATCCACATCCTTGAGTCAGTTGAGCAATATTTCAAACATATCATATATTCCTATTTGAAAGTCAAATTTAAGAAGTCAGTTATTAGACAAATAATTGCAGGATCAACCTTCCAACATGTAATGCTAGAAAAACTTACATTCAACTGTAATACATCTACATAGCACACATCACAGGATGCTCAAAGGAATGCACACAGTATTGGGGAAAATTGTGCACACACCAGCCATCTATTCTCTCTGTTTCTTTGTTTTTATTCATGAGCAAACCACACATATTCAGAGAGAAGTATCAGCATCAGCTATACATGCACTTTCAATAGGAAGGGAATAGTTACACTTCCAGAAAAAGCCATTCTGATGACCCCCAGACATTGCCCTCGGATTGGTTTTCAGGGAACTGCACTGAGGTTGCATTCGCAAGGCCTATTTGGCATTTACTAAGCCTGTCTGTCTCTCCTCAGGAACATTGAGGAACCAAGACCCAAACGTTCACTTATTCAACATCCATTCTGGAAGTTGGCCCCTGTATTCCATTTCCACAGGTATTGCTTATTTTTTTCACTGATCAGTCACATTCTGCCCCCAAAAATCAAAATTATTTGACTTCCTATGCTAAGTGCAACTTTTTTTGAAGGGGATAATGTATTATGGTTTTTGATGCAGCTATAGATAGTCTTAGAGTCATAGAGACATACAGCACGGAAACAGACCTTTTGGTCCAACTCGTCCATGCTGATCTTTGGTTCAGATCGCTACTATTTACATTTTAAGTTCCATGTATATTTTAGTCAACATGGTCAATCTGATTGGCTTCTACTAAATTAGATTCTCTCTTTACAGTCAACTGAACAGAAGGACTGAACCACTGGTTGGTTGGGAAAGAGTAGAGAAATGTTCTAAAGAAAGTACGAAAGGAACAAATAACAAATCCCTAAGACCCGAATGTCTAAGGTTTTAAGAGACAAGTGCAGAAATAGTGGAAATACTGTTTTTGATTTTCCAACATTCCCTAATTCTAACATAGTTCCAGTAATTTGGAAGTTAGTAAATGGAACTCCACTACTCAAAAAAAGTCTGGCGAATAATACAGCTTCAACTTTTAACATGGAGATTTCTTCAGCCTATAGTTTAGATTAGATTAGGTTAGATTACTTACAGTGTGGAAACAGGCCCTTCGGCCCAACAAGTCCACACCGACCCGCTGAAGCGCAACCCACCCATTCCCCTACATTTACCCCTTTACCTAACACTACGGTCAATTTAGCATGGCCAATTCACCTGACCTGCACATCTTTGGACTGTGGGAGGAAACCGGAGCACCCGGAGGAAACCTGCGCAGACACGGGGAGAATGTGCAAACTCCACACAGTCAGTCAGTCGCCTGAGTCGGGAATTGAACCCGGGTCTCTGGCGCTGTGAGGCAGCAGTGCCGCTGTGCCGCCCACAAGTTGTTGTGATGCTAAATCTCAATCACTTAAAAGGTTAGGAACAAGCCAAGATAAATGAAGTAGATAAATTGACAACTAGAAGAAAATCAAATAAAAAAAACTAACAGATACAGCCAAAGAACTGAAGATACAGGCAAACTTCATTAACCGGTTAGTTGGGGGAAGATGGTAAGGCCTCAGATGAAGCAACTATTATTTATGTTTGCATTATGAATTGTTCCTGACTAACAGAATAAAACAAGGGGAAAGATAGATCAGATCCTGGAAGAAAACTAGCAAAAAAAAAATAGATTGGCAGAAACTTGATAAATCATGCAGAGAGTCAATGGGGATATAAATTACCCTCAAGGTGCACCTATCATCCCCATTTTGTTCTCTGCATGTCTGACTTTTGTTAAATGTCACACTTTGTATTTACCATGAAATATCTTAAATCAATCTGTTTGGTTCATTTCAACTCACTTACACCCAGAGTGATCAGGGGCTAGTCACGAATCTGGATTTAGGTCAGAAATGTATAGAATATCCTTAAGATAAAGGGTCAGTCATTTTGCACTAAGATGATGAGAAATTTCTTTACCCAGAGTGTTCAAGTTTGAAATGATCTATCCCAAGGTGGGCCCTTTCATCTACTTCAGCTCTTCTTTCAGGTTATGTTCAGAAGTTGGGCCAATTCTTCTTGAAAGTGAGGTGGAAATTTGATTGTTGGAAGATTCCCAGTCCATTTCAAACTTTTACAAAAAATGCACACTAACACAATCTCATTATGTATATTTTAAATAATGTAAAAAATACACAGTTAAATATTGGCAGCTACTGAACTTTGATGGCAAAAGCTGTTAATTTGGAAGACTGGAAAATTATTTATCATTTGCTGAATTAAATTCTGTTAATGGGAAAAGGAAGTGATTAGGCTTTCACAGCCAACATTTCCTTCCCATTTACTGAAAACAATATAAAAATAATAGTGAATAACTTCAGCCAGAATTATCAAAACTTGTACAGTTAAGATAAGGTTGTTTGGCCATCATTGTAAATTTAACATTTTCCTCAGTGGGTATAGCTTGAACTACAGATAATGACAAAAGTGACATTATGATTAATAACATACAAGACGTTATGTTGTACAGTATTATTACATGATGGCACAGCTCGAACATTGCTCACATCGTCAACTCAATCATTAACCAGCTGATTAAAATTGACACTTAGCATAAAGCAACTCAAAACAAGAAAGCAGAACACAAAAGGTGAACTAAAAGTAACTGACAATTCTTTTGAACTAACTGCTTTGATCAGATTCCCAATTATTAACGTTGCATCCCTCAAAGCGTAACACCAACTTCAGGTGCTTCACATCCTTGCTGGCCACTTAATTATCTACATGACAGTATATACTTGTGTTATGGAGGCAGCTTGTCTTTGGGTAAGAGAGAGAGGTTGAATGATACATTGCCTAGCGACTTCTTATCAGTACAGGAGTTGTGGATGTACTACCTATTATAGAAACTATCCAAGTTCCATCTGCATATAGTTGATCCACAATGTGACAAGGTCTCATGCCCTCTAAGTTGAAAATCTTCAACTATTCCACTCTTAAATACTTGGCTTACCATTCCTTTTGTCTGCTGTTTTAGTACATTTTCCTAGCACATACGACAAGACAACACATATCAAAGCAGAATTAGGCCAGTCGGCCCATAATGTCTGCTCTATGATTCAAATCATAGTTGATATGTTTCTTAACCTCATACTCCTGTTTACACCCCATAACCCTTAATCCCCTTTACCAACAAAGACCTCAAGTGCACGTGACCTCCACAGCACTGTGGCAATGACGTCCACAGACTAACCACCCTCTGCCTGAAGAAATTCCTCTTTATCTCAGTTATAACAGGTTGTGCCTTCACTCTGAGGCTTAATCTCTCTATCTTTTTCACATCCATTCTATCCAGTATTCTAAGTTTTGATCGGATTCCCCTCATCCTTCTAAATTCTGTTGAATACAGACCCACAGTCCTCTTCTGCTACTCATATGACAAATCCTTAATCCCTGGGATAACTTATAAACTTCCTCAGAACCCTCTCCAACGGTCACACATTCTTCCTTAGATAGGGAGCCAAAACTGCTCACAATACTCCAAATATGGTCTGGCCAGAGCCTTATACACCTTCAGCAGTACATTTCTGCTCTCGTATTCTAGTCCTCTTGAAGTGAATGCTGATCGTCCAAGTTCTTTTGTGCTTCAGAATCCCAAAACCTTTCCTCATTTAGAAAATAGTCTACATCTCTATTTTTCCTTGCCAAAGTGCATAACCTCAACCTTTCCCCACAGTGTATTCATCAATCACTTCTTGGCCCACTCTTCAAGCCTGTCCAAATCCTTCTGCAGCCTCTCTGCTTCCACAACACCATCTGTCTCTCTCTTTATCTCGGTGATATCTGCAAACTTAGCAACAATGCCCTCAGTTTTTTTGTCCAGATCTTTAGTGTATAACACGATTAGTTGTAGAGCCAATGCTGACCCCTGCTGAACTCCACTAGTCATCAGCTGCCATTCTGAAAAAGACCCCTTTATCCCTCCTCTCTACCTTCCTTCTGCCAGTCAGCTAATCCTTTATCCATACCTGATCCTTGTCTGGAACACCATGATCTCTTATCTTACTGAACAACCTCCTGTATGGCATCTTGTCAAAGACCTTCCTGAAATCCGAATAAATCACATCCACTGGTTTCCCTTTGTCTAACTTGCTCATTACCTCCTCAAATGAAATCTACTAGATTTGTCAGACATAACTTTTGAAATATATATTCACTTGGGCTATGTCTCAGTCTGTATATGATCTCTCCTTCCTAACCATGCAGAGTTTACTGATTTCAGGACAATAGAAAGCTAACTATGGGTAGTGAATTTCAGTCTACTGATACATAAAATGCAGAATTAATCTGCTTGCTCACAAACCCACTCCCAACTTATATGAATACTAGATTAAAATGGTGCACAGCAGGTCAGGAAGCATCCGAGGAGCAGGAAAATCGATGTTTCGGGCAGGGTGCCTCCAGGGCGGAGAGATAAATGGGAGGGGGGTGGGGAGAAGGTAGCCAGGAGTACAATAGGTGGATGGAGGTGGGGATGAATGAAGGTGATAGGTCAGAGGGGAGGGTGGAGCGGATAGGTGGGAAGGGAGATTGATAGGTAGGACAGGTCATGAGGATGGTGCTGAGCTGGAAGGTTGGAACTGGGGTAAGGTGAGGGGAGGGGAAATGAGGAAACTAGTGAAGTCCACATTGATGCCCTGGGATTGAAGTGTTCTGAGGCAGAAGATGAGGCGTTCTTTCTCCAGGCGTCAGGTGGTGAGGGAGTGGCAGTAGAGGAGGCCCAAGACCTGCATGTCCTTGGCAGAGTGGGAGGGGGAGTTGAAATGTTGGGCCATGGGGCGGTGAGGTTGATTGGTGCAGGTGTCCTGGAGATGTTCCCTAAAGCGCTCTACGAGAAGGCGTCCTGTCTCCCCAATGTAGAGGAGACCGCATTGGGAGCAACGGATACAATAAATGACATTGGTGAATGTGCAGGTGAAACTTTGATGGATGTGAAAGGCTCCTATGGGGTCTTGGATGGAGGTGAGGGAGGAGGTGTTGACACAGGTATTGCAATTCCGGCGGTGGCAAGGGAAAGTGGGTTGTTGGGGGCATGGACCTGACCCGGTAGTCACGGATGGAACGGTATTTGCAGAAAGCGGAAAGGGGTGGGGAGAGAAATATATCCATGGTGGTGGGGTCTGTTTGGAGGCGGCGGAAATGTCGGCAGATGATGCGGTTAATGCGAAGGTTAATGCTACTCAACTCTGTAATGACCTATAATGCTAAGATAGCAACTCAACTCACATTGTACATTTTACATTTAAAAAAAAATCAGGTACAACTTTAGAAGAAAAGTGACATTCATCAGAAGCAAAGTATCAGAACACCTGATAAAATGACCACATTGCCAGAAGTATCCAAAGTAAATTAAGAAATCACTTTTAATTATTTTTCCAGAAAATTAAGTAAATGGATTTCAAAGCACTGTTCTCCTCCAAAAGACAACTGTACTGAAATAAAACTCACATCCACACTTCGTAATGAGACTTTAGTTATCCAGCTCCATAAAACTTAGGTTCATACAAGCAATTCAAACCCAAGTAACTCTTAATTAATATGTCCATCACCTGTCAGTCATTCCTTTAGGCGTTAGGAATGCTTTCTGACTATATTAGATCTAACAAAGTTCCCTTATTCTTTTGAAATAAATTAATCTATAATAGTAAAAAAAAGATTTTATTCACATACTTTCTTTGCAAATTAAAGTTTCAAGCACCCGATTTCCACTATGTCAACAGTTCTATATAACTTGCTACTTTCTCTATAAAACTAACCAAAGAGCTAACTGCTGGTAAGCTACCGTTTCAGTTTGGAGATTGTTCCATTCTCTACTATCGGTTTTAAAACTGCATCATCAATTCTCTGGATTAGTGGTGCTGGAAGAGCACAGCAGTTCAGGCAGCATCCAAGGAGCTTACCTTATCAATTCTCTGCCCTTTTCATTCACACATTTGGTTGAGTGTATGTTATCCCATTGTAACTTATCATCATATGAACAATGAATGGGTATGTCTGCTGAACCGGCATCTAGAATTTCTTCCCAATGTTTTCGCTGAGAAAAAGGTCATAACTACCACCTCACCTAGAGGGGAGGTACTCTGCATTAAGATGCATTTTCTTACTCTTCTGATCTTTTTACCTTCCAAAGCTAAAGGGCAAAATTTACCTCACTTTCCCACAAGAATATTGAGAGACTTGAGAACTGACTACACAGCGTTGCACAAGCATCACAAAAAGCAAAAAGGCTTCAGGTTCCTGGCATTTCTCAATGATGGAAACTTTAAATAATGTTCCATTTTTAATTTTTTCACCACTTTGTTCATCTGAATATCTTCCACCTTGGGCATTTTCATAGGTGTACTCAAGTCGAATACTTCAAAATTGGCATCTTGCCTTGTTTGGGTGCCCAGCCAATTCCAGCTATCAAACTTTGCAATTTCTTTATTTCAGTTTTGGAAGCCGCATTTATTTTTGGAAGCCTTACTTGAACAAATAACAATAGATTAATGGTTTTTAAATAAGACTGCTGACGCAAAGTGGCACTTGATCCATTCTTCCTGATTTCTAAGCCCAAATACCCAACTTCCAATTTGGAATTCAACTTTAAGCACATTTATGACAATATTTTAAAATCTGCTGTACTTGCTGCACACAAAAAAAATCATACATCACAAAGAAGAATGACATTTTTGGCCCCTTTAATCAGGCAAAAGTAGAGTTACTTCACCCTCCCATCATCCTTTGAGTTACTTGGTGAGTGTGTCTTGGTTTGTCATGAATTTCCACTTACTGGTACAGCATTCTCTTGGAAAAAAACATGAGACACTCCTACAAATTGCTACTGGCTTAGCTTTTTTTATGCCAAAGTCTGCTCTTACATGACTTTTCCATTGGCAAACATAGCATGTTAAAGAGTCATAAAATCATAGATGTACAGCATGGAAACAGACCCTTCGGTCCAACCCGTCCATGCCGACCAGATATCCTAACCCAATCTAGTCCCACCTGGCAGCATCCGGCTCATATCCCTCCAAATCCTTCCTATTCATATACCCATCCAAACGGCTCTTAAATGTTGCAATTGTACCAGCCTCCACCACTTCCTCTGGCAGCTCATTCCATACTCGTACTACCCTCTGCGTGAAAAAGGTTGCCCTGTAGGCCTCTTTTATATCTTTCCCCTCTCACCCTAAACCTATGCCCTCTCATTCTGGACTCCCTGACCCAGGGAAAAGACTTTGTTTATTTATCCTATCTATGCCCCTCATAATTTTGTAAACCTCTATAAGGTCACCCCTCAGCCTCCGACGGTCCAGGGAAAACAGCCCCAGCCTATTCAGCTTCTCCCTATAGCTCAAATCCTCCAACCCTGGCAACATCCTTGTAAATCTTTTCTGAACCCTTCCAAGTTTCACAACATCTTTCCGATAGGAAGGAGACCAGAATTGCACACAATATTCCAACAGTGGCCTAACCAATGTCCTGTGCAGTCGCAACATGACCTCCCAACTCCTGTACTCAATACTCTGACCAATAAAGGAAAGCATACCAAACACCTTCTTCACTATCCTATTTACCTGCGACTCCATTTTCAAGGAGCTTTGAACCTGCACTCCAAGGTCTCCTTGTTCAGCAACACTCTCTAGGAACTTACCATTAAGTGTATACGTCCTGCTAAGATTTGCTTTCCCAAAATGCAGCACCTTGCATTTATCTGAATTAAATTCCATCTGCTACTTGTCAGCCCATTGGCCCATCTGGTCAAGATCCTGTTGTAATCTCAGGTAACCCTCTTCGCTGTCCACTACACCTCCAATTTTGGTGTCATCTGCACTTACTAACTGTACCTCTTATGTTCGCATCCAAATCTTTTATGTAATTGACAAAAAGTAGAAGTAAAAACAATGACTGCAGATGCTGGAAACCAGATTCTGGATCAGTGGTGCTGGAAGAACACAGCAATTCAGGCAGTAGAGGACCCAGCACCAATCCTTGTGGCACTCCACTGGTCACAGGCCTCCAGTCTGAAAAACAACCCTCCACCACCACCTTCTGTCTTCTACCTTTGAGCCAGTTCTGTATCCAAATGGCTAGTTCTCCCTGTATTCCATGAGATCTAACCTTGCTAATCAGTCTCCCATGGGGGACCTTGTTGAACACCTTACTGAAGAAGTCCATATAGATCAGATCTACCACTCTGCCCTCATCAATCCTCTTTGTTATTTCCTCAAATAACTCAATCAAGTTTGAGAGATATGATTTCCCACGCACAAAGCCATGTTGACTCAGTCCTTGCCTTTCCAAATACATGTATATCCTGTCCCTCAAGATTCCCTCCCAACAACTTGCCCACCACCGACGTCAGGCTCACTGGTCTATAGTTCCCTGGCTTGTCTTTACCGGCCTTCTTAAACAGTGGCACCAGGTTAGCCAACCTCCAGTCTTCCGGTACCTCACCTACGACTATCGATGATACAAATATCTCAGCAAGAGGCCCAGCAATCACTTCTCTAGCTTCCCACAGAGTTCTAGGGTACACCTGATCAGCTACTGGGGATTTATCACCTTTTACCCGTTTCAAGACATCCAGCACTTCCTCCTCTGTAATCTGAACATTTTGCAAGATGTCACCATCTATTTCCCTACAGTCTATATCTTCCATACCCTTTTCCACAGCAAATACTGATGCAAAATACTCATTTACCATCGCCCCCATTTTCTGCGTCTCCACACAAAGGCCGCCTTGCTGATCTTTGAGGGGCCCTATTCTCTTCCTAGTTACCCTTTCGTACTTAATGTATTTGTAAAAACTCTTTGGATTCTCCTTAATTCTATTTGCCAAAGCTATCTCATGTCTCCTTTTTGCCCTCCTGATTTCCCTCTTAAGTATACTCCTACTTCCTTTATACTCATCTAAGGATTCACTCGATCTATCCTGTCTACACCTTACATATGCTT
Organism: Chiloscyllium plagiosum; assembly: GCF_037043375.1. Lineage (NCBI taxonomy): Eukaryota > Metazoa > Chordata > Chondrichthyes > Orectolobiformes > Hemiscylliidae > Chiloscyllium > Chiloscyllium plagiosum. The sequence continues at coordinate 52,850,998 of NW_028270155.1, read as the reverse complement.
CCTTCTTTTTCTTAACCAAACCCTCAATTTCTTTAGTCATCCAGCATTCCCTATACCTACCAGCATTTCCTTTCACCCTAACAGGAAAATACGGTCTCTGGATTCTAGTTCTCATTTCTGAAGGCTTCCCATTTTCCAGCCGTCCCTTTACCTGTGAACATCTGCCCCTAATCAGCTTTCGAAAGTTCTTGCCTAATACTGTCAAAATTGGCCTTTCTCCAATTTAGAACTTCAACTTTTAGATCGGGTCTATCCTTTTCTATCATTATTTTGAAACGAATAGAATTATGGTCGCTGGTCCCGAAGTGCTCCCCCACTGACACCTCAGTCACCTGCCCTGCTTTATTTCCCCAAGAGTAGGTCAACTTTTGCACCTTCTCTCGTAGATACATCCACATACAGAATCAGAAAATTGTCTTGTACATATTTAAATTCTTCTTCATCTAAACCTTTAACACTATCCCTGTCTATGTCTGGAAAGTTAAAATCCCCTACCATAACCACCCTCTTATTCTTACACATAGCTGAGATCTCCTTACATGTTTGATTCTCAATTTCCCTCTGACTATTAGGGGGTTTATAATACAATCCCAATAAGGTTATCATCCCTTTCTTATTTCTCAGTTCCACCCAAATAACTTCCCTAGATGTATTTCTGGGAATATCCTTCCTCAGCACAGCTGTAATGCTATCCCTTATCAAAAATGCCACCCCCCCACCCCTCCTCTCTTGCCTCCCTTTTTATAGCATTTGTATCCTGGAACATTAAGCTGCCAGTCCTGCCCATTCCTGAACCATGTTTCTGTAATTGCTATGATATCCCAGTCCCATGTTCCTAACCATGCCCCGAGTGAATCAGCCTTCCCTGTTGGGCCCCTTGCATCAAAATAAATGCAGTTTAATTTATTAGTCCGACCTTGTTCCTGCCTGCCCTGACTGTTTGACTCGCTTCTGAGTCCCTCAAACCATACTTATCTTCCAGATGCTGTACACCATTTGATTTTAAACTCAGCACCAAATCAGGGAGGAATGGATTTAAGATTATTCAAATCTGCAGTCGATCCAGATTTGTTAATCACATACTGAAGTAGATAATGGATCTATGCAAAGACTCTGAAAAGCATTCTGAATGATTCACTTCACACTTTTAAAAAGGATCAGAATAAGTATCTGGTGAGAAGCAAGATGGCAAGTTTGTGCAATGCCCAAGATGAAAAAAAGACCTTATTCAGGCACTCTGCTGCTGGAAGATGGAATATGATTAAAGCAAATTAGCAGACAAAAGTTGGTAAAGACACGAGGGTAAATGAGAATTCTTTAATTTTGCTCAATTATCTTTGCAGTTCTGCAAACATTTACACACAATTTGTTTCCTATAGGTTACAGGGTGGACACTTTAGATTGTCTGTTTTCAGAAACCATGTTGAATATTATCAAACTGCTTTATCCAATTTCACACTTTTCAATATCAACTACAGTACAACCTTCCCCCCACCCAATCTGAAAAAGTTTGCAGCCATTTTCCGCAAGATCACAGGATCACTTCATCACAACATTACAAACACCCACAATGATCAAGAACAAATCAACATTAAAATATAACTAATGTAGAAAAGTTGAAGCAATTAACAGAACCATTAAAGCACATTTATCATAAAGTTGTACAGAAGCCTTTGTTTAAAGATCTTCCTGTTAAAATAGAGTTATTATTTTGAATAACCCGTTTCTAAGGAACTTAATCAACAAGTTAAAGAACCAGCCTGACAAGGCTCTGTAATATGATATCACTAAACCTTTAAGTACTGACTCATGAATATTCAGGGTGGCTTTTGATTAAAATAATTAGAACAATTTGCAGAAAACTCTCAGAGTGGGGATCAAACTGTAACGTTCATCAGGTTTGATATATAATATAAACAAGGAATTTGTTTAGGATTCAAGCTGGGATGGGTTCAGAGATTACATCTCTCTTTCTAATGATATTCTGGGAGAAGTTGAAGTTTTATTTAATTAAATTACTTTCATTATACTGAGGAATACAATTTGCTGAAAATTAGAGTAAAATTAAAATTAGGGCGATCAGAAATTAGATCAAAACTACTCCTATTCCTAGTATTCTTTACAGTTCAGTAAGAGAAAAATCACAACATTATTCTTCAGCTCCTGAGAAATGGAATCTCAGTTATCAGGACTCATTGCCCATGAGAAGGTGATAGTGAGCTGCCTTCTTGAGCCACTACAGACTAACTTGTGGAGGTACATGCATAATGCCATTAGGAAGAAAATTCCAGGATTTTGACCCAGTGGTATTGAAGGAACACTGATATACTCCCAAGTCCAGATGTTGAGTGGCTCGAAAGGCAATTTGCAGCTGATAGTGCTCCCATGTATCTGTTGACCTTGTCTTTCTAGATGGCAATAGTCATAGGTTTGGAAAGGGCTTTCTCAGGGAACCTTGGTAAATTTTTGCAGTGCATCTTGCAGGTGATTCATACCGACACTACTGAGTGTTATAGTGGAGGGAGTGGGTGTTTGTGATGTTGTGCCAAACAAGCAGGCTGCTTTAGATGGGTGTCAAGCTTTTTGAAGTCTTCCAGGTCTGGAAGGAGAGAGTGGTTTCCCATTGACATGACATGCAGATAGCTTTGCACTAATCACTCGGATTAAAAAGAAATCCCTCTACAATATGCAAAATTGGAAAAGCAGAAATGATAGTGGTCGAACTGGTGGGAAAAGTAGCTACGCTGCTGCCAGATGAAAAAGTTGGTTATTTGCCAATATTACACTAAGGGAGGAATATACCACAAGCATGGAATCTAACACTAACCAGTGTTCAAAACAATTAAAAATTCACATTTGAAGTGGACTGTAGCCATGGGTTGAAATTTTATTATTGCTAGGAGTTTGCAACTGACTATTCTTTCTTCCTCACCACCCATAAACCATTCCAGATCTTTATCTTCCTGTCTTATTGTAATACTTACCTTTAAATGCTACTTTTCATCATCTATCACCCTCTTCTGCCCATTTCCCCAACCCCCCCCCTCCTTAATTCCACAGTGTAGGTTTTTTCTATTTTACTGGAAGTTGATCGATTTTCACCTCCGCTAGCAAGGTTTTTATCCCCCCTGTTCCTACCCTATTTTGTAATTATTTGTTCATGGTAGTGAGTGTTATTGGCTAGGCCAGCATTTATTACCTATTTCCAATTTTACCCTGGAGAAAATGGTGGTGAGCAGCCTTCTTGAACCACTAACAGACATCCAATGTTGTCAGAGGGATTTACAGACATTGACTCAGCAGTGAAAAAACAATGATAGAATTCTAAGCTTGAACGGTGGAAATTTGGAGGGCAAGTGGAGATGGTGGTGTTCCCATGCATTTGCTGTTCTTCCCTTTCTATGTGGTAAAGATTATGAGTTTGGATGGTGATTTTATACAAGCTTCAGTTAGTTCTCTGTAGTGTGTCCTGCATTAGTTGTAGAGGGACTAAAGGTGGCGGATGGAATACAACAAACAGGCTGTGCTGCACGGTGACAAGTTTTTCACTTGTTGGACCTCCACTATCCAGACAGGTAGACAGTATTACATCACACCCCTGACTTGTGCCTTCTAGATGGTGGAAATCAGGATGATGAATTGAATTCCATTCTGATAGATAGTGAAATTTGAACTCAATAAATATCTCGAATTTTAAAAAAAGGCGAGGACAACCATAAACTATTGCCAATTGTTATAAAAAAACCCATCATTAAAATCTTTGTTGCCTAGCTGTAATGCCCACATTCTGGTGAATTAATTTAAAACAAAGTGCTGACGGTATATTTCTACATCTTCAGCTGGACAGATAGGCATTGCTGAGGCAAGTAGGTATCCACAACAGTACTTTTTTTAAAACTATAGAATTCAGACTTTGGCACAGCAGACCATCAGAGCAAAGATAGGGTCTTCAATGGCAGTACATGGCCATCAGTTTCTTCTTTCGAGGTTATGATGGCTCTCCACCTGCAAAGTTGCCTCAATGGAGTAGGTAATTTCCCAATGGGATGAGAGGAGGAGTCAGTCCATGTCTGTCAGCAGTATCACAGCTAATTAGGTTTTGTTGTTTAAATTGGTTGCTTGCCTCAGTCCAGTAGGAATTCTAACTGCACACCAACTTAGCCGATGGGAACATGTCAAGCAGCTGTCCCAGAGCAATTTATCCATAAACATCTCAGTAACAAAATTGATGCTGTCCATTCAACTTCCAGAACTCTGTAAACCCCTTTTGACGTCCAAACAGACAAAATGTGAGCAAAAAATAAAAGCATTCTGGGTAATCCAAGATGGAGGACAGGAAAAATTTCTGGCTGTAAACAGGCTGCTCTTTTTTGAGGTGTTTTAGGTGTTGGAGGTAATTTCTTTGAAATTCCAAGAACAGTATATACTGTTTTATATACTGTTGCAATTGTTTTGGAATGTTGGAGAAAAATAAAGTCAAAACAACAGCACTTTTAAAAGGGAGACACACAGACAAAGGCAGCAAGCAGATAGTCTGTAAGGATGAGAGAGAGAAAGAAACCTACACTGACACAGCAATGAATCTGCACCGTTACTGCCGTTGCTGTTTGAATTCATGTATTGCTGGACATCAGAGTGCGTCTAGGAAAACTTAAACAGTGAAATTCACAATTGATCTTGGAGGAACCTGTTTGGGAGAGGTCACAGCACAGAAACAGATAAGTAAATAGTTTTAAGTATAGCCTGGCTGTAAGTCTACATTAGTGAGGGGTACGTCGAGTTCCGAGTGATTGATTGTGTCAGGGGACTCTCCAGTCAGGGGCACAGACAGAGGATTCTGCAGCCAGCAGCGAAAAATCACAATAGCGTGTTGCCTCCCTGGTGCCAGAATTAAGGATGTCTCAGATGGTGCAGAATGTTCTCAAAGGCCCAGCAGGAGGTCACTGTACACATTGGCACCAACGACAGAGGAAGGGAAAAGGACGAGATTCTGAAGGGGGGTTATAGAAAGTTAGGCAGGAATTTAAAACAAGAGGTCCTTGAGGGTAGTAATATCTGGATTACTCCCAGTGCTACGAGCTAGTGAGAGCAGGAATAGGAGGATAGAGCAGATGACTGTGTGGCTGAGGAGCTGTGTATTGGAGAAGGATTCACATTTTTGGATCATAGGACTCTCTTCTGGGTAGAAGTAACCTGTATAAGAAAGATGGATTGCACCTGAATTGGAAGGGGACTAATAAACTGGCAGGGAGATATGCTAGAGATTTGCTCTAGAGCTGCTAGAGAGTAAGGAGGTTTGGGGGGGGGGAGGGGGGGGGGGAGAAGATGGGTGGGACCAAGGAGATAGTGAGGAAAGAGATCAATCGGAGAGTGGTACTGTTGGGAAAAGGAGCGAGTCAAACAACCAGTCAGGGCAGGCAGGATGAAAGCAGAGAACAAGGTAGGACTGATAAATTAAACTGCATTTATTTCAATGCAAGAGGCCTAATAGGGAAAGCAGATGATCTTAAAGTATGGTGAGGAATATAGGACTGGGATATCATAGCAATTACAGAAATGTGCTCAAGTATAGACAGGACTGGCAGCTTAAATGTTCCAGGATACAAAATGCTATAGGAAGGATAGAAAGGGATGCGAGAGAGAAGGGGGAGTGGCGCTTTTAATACGGATCGCATTACAGCTGTACTTAGGGAGGCTATTCCGAAATATATCCAGCATGTTATTTGGGTGGAATGGAGAGATAAGAAAGGGATGATCACCTTATTGGGAGTGTATTATAGACCCCCTCCCCCCCATTCCCCTAATAGCCAGTGGGAAATTGAGAAACAGATTTGTAAGAATAATACAGTGGTTATGATAAGGGGATTTTAACTTTCCAAACATAGACTGGGACTGCCATAGCATTAAGGATTTAGATGGAGAGGAATTTGTTTAGAGTGTACAAGAGAATTTTCTAAGTCAGTGTGTAGATGTACCTACTAGAGAAGGTGCAAAACCTGACCTACTCTTGGGAAATAAGCCAGGACAGGTGACTAAGGTGTCAGTAGGGAGCACTTTGGGGCCAGTGACCATAATTCTATTAGTTTCAAAATAGTGAAGGAAAAGGATAGGTCAGATCTAACAACTTGGAGGAAGCTAATTTTGACGATATTAAGCAAGAACTTTCAAAAGCTGATTGGGTACAGATGTTCGCAGGTAAAAAAGGTGGAATGGAAAATGGGAAGTCTCCGAATGAGAGTTCAGAGACAGTAGATTCCTGTTAAGGTGAAAGGAAAGGCTGGTAGGTGTAGGGAATGCTGGATGATGAGAGAAATGGAGGATTTGGCTCATAAAAAGAAAGAAGCATATGTCAGGTACAGACAGGAGAAAATAGAGTGAATCATTAGATTAGATTCCCTACAGCGTGGAAACAGGCCCTTTGGCCCAACAGGTCCACACCAACGTTCTGAGAGTAACCCATCCAGACCATTTCCCTCTGACTAATGCACCTAAAACTATGGGCAATTTAGCATGGCCAATTCACCTGACCTGCACATCTTTGGACTGTGGGAGGAAACCGGAGCACCCGGAGGAAACCC